>NC_135695.1:11815537-12136033 GCF_964276395.1 Gasterosteus aculeatus | reverse complement strand
ATAAAAGCTGCTGAGTTTACCAAGACTGCACTTCACTTTTACATCCCTCAACATCCGACAGCAATTTGTTTAACGGCTCTGGCCAACTGGTGAAAGCTGACACAGGTTCACAGAGTCAAGAGGGCTCAAGCAACGCCGCAGAGGAGCAACGCTCCTGTGCCCATTCGGTCTAAGCGGGTTTGCTCATGAATCAGTCTGCTGGGCTTTATATAAATGATTAGAAGAGCATGTTATGGTTGTTTTTATATACATATATATCTATAAAAATATGGGTTTAAAAGAGTGTTGAAGGGAACATTGGAGGGAAAATTGTTTGATGCTGGGCTTGAGGTCTTTCAATTACCTTTAGACCGTTTTGGATTGGCATTGTTCTTCTTTCCTTTAACTGCAAACAAATCTAGTCATCAAATCTGGAGTTGTAAAATATAATAAGTTGTAATATATAATATAATTTGCATGGTAAAAAATATTTTAATATAAAATGCAGTTATTTATTTCCCGGAGAAAAAAGGGTTGAAGGTAAGTAGCAGTGCTATGAAAAATTAAATCAACAATCAACAAAGTTATTGTTTTAAATTAAAAATACCGTACAATTGCTGGTTGAAGCCTTTTGAGTTTGAGAAATTGCTTCTTTTTTTCATTTTTAAAACTGTACGCTTAATAGGGTTTGTTAACAACAATAAGGATAAGATAAATACATTACTTTACAAGGAGGCTGAATTAAATGCTGGTTATAAATGGAACCAGTGTTGCGTGCAGATCAACAAATATTTGTGTTAATATTGTATTATTGTGTTATAATTGTATAATACCAATATATTACTCATCATAACATAATTGGAAGAATAAGCTCTAATGGCTGGAACGAAAATGATTTTGCTGCAATATCAAAAGAGGAAAGCAATAGAAGGGCAGATGCTTGATGGGGACATTTAAATGTTAATCAGTTAATCAGTGCCTCGGAAACTGTAATTTTATCTGTATTAAGCTTGAAGGCAGTAAAATCAAACACCTGTCGTTTTATGATCAAAACAATTAATTCAGAAGCGGAAATGGACCGGAGTTGTCCCACGTCAAGTGTCCTCCGACAGCTGACCAGTATCCAGTAGACTAGTCTTTTCCAATCAAAGAACATCGTGCCGTAGCTCCACCAGATCCACTACTTCAGTATTCTCTGACACAGAATCAGCAAGTCTCTAAATAGGGAAAAAGTTATCAAGGCTGAGACTTGCAACACACGTTGGTCTTGTTCTAAACATGAGACGTTTGAAGCAGTGTAGGAAAACGTCAGAAAAAAACGCTGAGAACATTTCTTTGTGCTTCACCACACTGCGACAATTTGCTTTAAAAGCATGAGTCAGTCCGTCCATCATCAGCACCGAATCCTGTCGAGATGTCCTTGAGCTGAAATTAATGAGCCACCTACCTGCTTTCACATTATTTCTCCATGTCACACAGTCTCTCTGAACACAAGTGGTGGTTAAATGCTCAAAACGTAAAACTGCAACTGCAGAATCTTAGAAACCGCTCCATCTTACCCCTCTTTCAGAGAGCGAGAGAGCAGTAAGCTCTCAAGTTGCCCTTCTCTTCTGACAGTGTTGTGTAATTCCCGGGTGCGGAAAGGGCCCAAGGGTGCTGGCTGGTGAGCCCCTCGACAGAGGAGCAGCCATGCTTTGCTAAACCGATGAGGTGGCGGCAAAATACGCTGGGTTCAGACAGCTGAACACTCAGAGCCCACTAAGTCCTAAAGTGACAGCCCGGCCAATCAGAGAGGAGGCTGCTAGCGTTAAACCGCTGGAGGCAAACATGAAGACAGATTGCTGGGTACAAAGTCAAATTGTGTTTACAGAATAATTACAGAGGGAGCAAAGCTAAAGAACAAAACCTAAATGTTTTACTTCAGCAACTGCCATTATAAGGCAAACAGCCATGACTGGAAAAGATAACACAGCCAGCAGCCTGGTCTGTCCGCTTTGGCAATAATTCATCTAAATGGTGGCATTGTTCACACAACAGACGACCACAACACACAACGTATACTTGTCCGATATGACAATACTTTATATATCGTGGGGATTCTGTACACACCACGGTACCTATTCTGCAACAATAACAAAGCTGATAGCTCGCAAGTGAGGCACAGGTGAAGCAACTAAATGTATTTGTCAAAACATTTAAATTGTCCCAACATACAGTACCAGTCAAAAGTCTGGACACATTGAATTGAATGAGAAAATGTGTTCACACATTCGACTGGTGCTGTGCATAAGAATATAAAAGCAAGGTTAGGTAAATGTAGGAATGAGCAGGGTTCTAAGTTACAAATTAATGGACCAACGAAATGGTATCCCCGCATTGTTGACTGTGTCTGTATGAATACTATATTTAGTACACTGAATCCAACAATAAGAGGCTGTAGGCTCCTGCTGTAACTTGAAGTGTTAGAGCTGAAGGAGGAGGGAAGGGCAGCTCACAACTGTGTTAAACCAGAACTGGTTTTTGGACTATAGACACTGTTTTGTGCAAACATTCCTAATCTCAGATTTTTATCCCATTGAAATTCTTTCTTTTTCTTTTTTACTGAATTGTACTTTTGTCTGGGAAATAAACCTCAAGGATTCATTTAATTGTTTTAGGTCGGCAGGTTAACAGCTCCTCGGGGCAAACACACTCCTGCAGCTGATGAGAAATTGTCAGACTACTGTTGATGTGTTACTCATCCGCATATACTGTCAAACCCAATTATTGATTCCTCACATGGTAGAGAGGTGGATTCATTAATTAAATTCAATGCACAATTCTCTGATGGGATTGCAAAAACAGGGGCAAGTGCTGTGTCATCTGAGTGGGTAGTGGTGCATGATTGGATGTGTTAGGCAACAGGCAGAGATAAACCAGCAGAATGGTATGTCAAAGAGCGTGTCTGTCGCAGAGCTGCGCCCTGGAGCGTATCCAGGCAAGAGTGCACATAAACCAGTTTACAAACTGGTAGAAAGTCGTATCTGCTCCAGTGTAAAGCGACATCATTTGTTGCATAATGCAATGTCAGACACATGCAAATGGAAGACAGATGATGGTATAGAATCTATTAAGTAGAGAATGTTAAGTACGGATACGAAAGGATGGAGAAATGACTTGAAAATACAGAGTGAGGACAGCGAGAGTAGATAGCGAGAGGAAAGAGGTAGCGGAATGACAGAATATTAGTTACCCTCTCTGTCTTTTGGATGGATGGCAGCTCCTTCAATGGAAGGCCAGTACTGAAAGTGACAAATGCTGCATTTGCTTCATAAAAACCTTAAATATACCACCAGAAGACGGTCTGAATAGGGAAGGACCAAAACGATTGGTGTAAAGGCGTTTCTTTTCAACAGCATGGTTAAAAAAGCAAGAGAAATCAGGATCCCTCTTCAGTCTCTATAAACATACATACATACATACATACATATATATATATATATATATACGCTAACCCGACACGAGACCTTCAACAAACGTACAACACTGCTACTTGAGAAGAAAGGACCAAACTGCTCTGCTGCAGCAAGCCTCTGAGCACCATGTGGTACAGTTCAGCTGATTGGCTGCTATAAAGACCGCTTACGCTATGAGGATTCCCTCTGTGGAAATACAGGTTAAGACAATAGGCTCTAGGAGGTAAATGAAATGCAATCCAAGCTGTACCTGCCAATTTTATAAGAATGTCAGGCAAACAATGAGTTCAAATGTACAGACAGCTAGATGGGAAATGGACATCCCGCTGTGCCACAAACACACCTAGCTGCGCCATGACCACACCTAGCTGCCACAAACACAACTAGCTGCCACAAACACACCTAGCTGCGCCACAAACACACCTAGCTGTGCCACAAACACACCTAGCTGTGCCATGACCACACCTAGCTGTGCCATGACCACACCTAGCTGCGCCATGACCACACCTAGCTGCGCCATGACCACACCTAGCTGCCACAAACACACCTAGCTGTGCCACAAACACACATAGCTGCGCCATGACCACACCTAGCTGCCACAAACACACCTAGCTGCGCCATGACCACACCTAGCTGCGCCATGACCACACCTAGCTGCGCCATGACCACACCTAGCTGCCACAAACACACCTAGCTGTGCCACAAACACACCTAGCTGCGCCATGACCACACCTAGCTGCCACAAACACACCTAGCTGTGCCACAAACACACCTAGCTGCGCCATGACCACACCTAGCTGCGCTACAAACACACCTAGCTGCCACAAACACACCTAGCTGCGCCACAAACACACCTAGCTGTGCCACAAACACACCTAGCTGTGCCACAAACATACCTAGCTGTGACACAAACATAACTAGCTGCCACAAACACACCTAGCTGCCACAAACACCAGTCATTCCTCCTCATTTCAGGGGGACACGGTAAAATAATCTTTTGGTGTCATATTCAGAGGACGGACACCCGGTAATTACCGACCAGCTCCCGGCGAGACCTTTGTCCTTGGTTTCTGGCGAGGAAGTTTATAGAGGTTTCCCTGGAGGGGGGTTTTGGGAGGGGGTGTGGGGTGGCGGGGGGACAGCTGGCCCGCCTGGCAGATTGCAAATTCATCTGACTCTGTATCGCTGCCGTGGCATTTTAACGATTCAGCTGGTTCTGCATTTCAATGAGCTGAGATGGCAGTGAACTCTGTGTTCAGACAGGAAGCACATAAGCAAAACTTCTTATTTTGTGAAATTGAGGCAAGCAAGCAGGTTTAACAAAACATTGAACACGGCAGAGAGCTGAAGGGTAACAGAGCTGGATTAAATGTTAACATCTTGATTTACTTAGTTTTTAATTAATTGTGAAACAGAAAATGTATCCGAATTATTGACAACAAATTCTAAATTAAATAATATTATCTTCTCATTATGATATAAAATTGTTCACTCACACTACTAATACACGCTAGTTGTGTTACTCTAAGGGTGTTTTTAACTTCCTGATTTTGCGCCTAAAATATGTGTAGTTGTTGCTTTTGTTTGTTTCATCAGATAGCATATGTGATATCTTCTTTTGGTTCTGCGAAATCATGGCTATTTTTCCCAATTTCTTTAGTCAAATAGATTAATAGATAATAGGGAATAATGGTGAAATTATAACGGCTCTAAAATAAAATGTGATAGAGCTTAAGGAAGAGTCCTTTCCCAGCGTAGACGGCCATCTTTCTTGTGTTCAATTTGAATGCAGTTTTACAATCGACCCAATGCAAAAGTAACTATGCTGCTACAGAGAAGGAACTTATGAAACTAAACAAACCTTCCCACTTTGCATTCGGTAGGCAACAATTTGGATTTGGAGCACGATGAGATTCTTTCTAACGCACGCACGGACACACACACACAAACACAGTCCTTCATGAAGAGAGGTCAGTGGATAAAGTGCATCCCCCTAGATATGTGACATTTTCTGTGTGTTGTGGTTTTTACTGGAGGAAATGTGTTGAGTCTGTTATGTTGGGACAGAATATCCCAGAGGATGAAGTGAGTGGAGGATCAGACACTCATCAGGTCGGCCCACAAGAGAGCACTTGAAAGGATGGATATGAAAAAAGTTGGGGGAATTCCTCTATGTGAAGATGGCTCTTTGTGTCTTGCATTTTACTTGTTACTTGTGTGAAAGAAACGACAATACACACACACACACACACACACACACACACACACACACACACACACACACACACACACACACACACACACGGGATCAGACCGGGACCATTTAGTAGCAAAATTCTAACAATCTCGGAGACAGTGTAACAACATTGTATAATGCGTAGCAGCAGAGCCACTTGCAGATATGTCAGATTGATCTTGCCAGTGCAACTCACGGTGGACACCTGGACTGTCACAAGCAGTACCAAAACGGTTATGGCCCATGGATAGTTGTACGTTTGAGTTTGCGGTGCACTGCATGCACCAGAGACAGAAAGTCAGGGTCTTATCAACATAGTCCTTTCTGTCGAAATTAGGCTGCAATTGATGAGAAAGGAAATATGACACAAATCGGCCGGCCACCAATGATGAGATGAAAATTGTCCATTTTTAATCGTTAGCTGTTTGAATCAGTGCATCTCTAATTGTGTTGATTAAGTGGTTTGCCACAATTTTGTGCTGGTGCTTCTAATTTTGTGTTCCAGTGCTCCTACTGGTATGAACACCCCCATCCCACATCCCCTAAAAACACACAGTATCGGATTACCCCCTCTGCATCTTGTGCAGCGGGGGTAGTCTGCAGGGGGTAGTTGTGCTTGTCAAGTGCATGTGAATGAATAAGGAAGAGGTTGTTGTTTTTTTAAGCCACTGTTAATATTGATTTCAAGAACCACAGAAAACAATGGAGGTACTGGACTGCAACTAGATATGGTGCTGGTATCCACCAATACATACACAGGTTGTAAGGGAGAGTACAGCTAACCAGAAATCAATTAGAATGCACTTCTGAATAACAGTCATGGGCACAGTATAATAAAGACTGCGATAATAAAGATTATCCCAAAAATAATATTTTTAAGGGCATTCATTTAGGACCTTACCTGATATGACCATGAATATAATAAATTCAACACAGTATTTTCAGTGTTTTTAAGGTCACAGAACATGACTGGATTGCTTGGAAATACAAGTAACAAGTCTTTATTTTACTATGGATAAATAAATTGTATACCTTGTATTAATATATTCTAAAATTAAAGGTATACTTTAATTTTTACAAAGAAGTATTGAGGCTTGAAACCTGCGCCGCAATCTCAAAACTCACTAATCTGACTGTGCTAACTCTTGCATTGTATAGAAATAGTGGGATACACAAATGCCTGATTCACTTTTTTTCTATATTCTTTCATTCAGTGACCCCCATCCGCTTACCCTGGTACCAGCAGCAAGGCTAAATGCCAGAGAGGGAGAACTACTGTACCCATATCCTCCATGGCCCGAGGCGAGCCGCTGGACCATCACTACTGAATAACTGCCCGACACCGACAGGCCTGGTGTGCTACTCTGGGACGCATCGCTTCAGGATAGACAGAGGGAATAGGAAGAGCAAGAGAGAGGGCGGTAGAAGGTGCTCTGCTAAGGAGCCGAGGGGTTAATTCTACTCTCTCATGGTATTTAATTCAGCTAAAATGCCCAGCGAGTGCACTAGACAAGCTGGCTGTACATCTGCTGGCAGAGCTCCAGTACCTGAGGTCTGCTGGGAGGTTAACAATAAAAAGCAGGTTTGTCCTCCAAGGTTCTTCAAGGTTGCTTGTCTTTGTCCTTTAAGTAGAAAAAACTAGAGCAAGACTATTGGTGTGAATTGTACTGTATCAATTTTGAAAGGATGA
Organism: Gasterosteus aculeatus; assembly: GCF_964276395.1. NCBI lineage: Eukaryota > Metazoa > Chordata > Actinopteri > Perciformes > Gasterosteidae > Gasterosteus > Gasterosteus aculeatus. The sequence continues at coordinate 12,128,673 of NC_135695.1, read as the reverse complement.
ATCGAAAATAATATTTTTTTAAGTCCCTTTACTAAAGCAGTGAGGTGAGTGGATTGAAGCAGTTCCAAAGACAATACTTTAATGAGCTCCTATCTTTCACAATCGAATCAAAGAACATGTGCAGTTGCCAGCTGTGGCCAGTCGTCCGACGATGTTGACCACGGAAGAGAGGACAATCCATTACAGTCTGAAACAGACTTTAGTTTTTACATAAAAACATTTTTTTTTTTTTTAAACAATCTCCACTGGAAGAGTCCTGTTTTCGTCACCACAGACTGAGCCGTTTAAATCTGCACACAGAGCAGATCCTCTTCACAAAGCCGGCTGCCCAGTTTGGGACAGTAGCAGAGAAAGAAAAAACACTGGTTCTAAATGTTGTTCACATTTTTGCTAAGTTTTAGTTAAGTCACAATCCGCAACCTAGCTGCCGGATATTGTTAAATTCCACATAATTCATCTTTAAAGTACAAAATGTCCCACATACAGATATATGGGAATTCCAGTATCGTTTTGCTTCCATTTATGTGTTCATGCACTGGAGACATTTGATGCGGATGCCCTCTCCATGTCTCTGGTGTGCGCAACAAGGGGATCATAAAGGGGCTCTGAGTGCAATAACCTCAGCCAGGGCCCGGAAGGCCAGCAGCGAGGCTCAGCAATAGAGGAGGCTGGCATTTACTGCCTCACACTCACACGCAGATTGGTATTAATAGGTTTTGAGGGCCTGTTTTATTTATGACGTAATACAAGCCCTACCACACACCGTCAAAAGGATAGTTTGGCTCATTTGAAGCGAGATTGTACGACGGCTCACGTTGAAGCGGATACAGGAGTCATCAGTACATAATAGCAATGATAGCATGATGCATATTAGCCAATTCATAGAAAGGCAATATACAATCTATGATCTGATCAAAAACGGTACAGATCGGTACCTCCAGAGCAGTACATTACTTTGCCCTTTAGCTGGTACTCCTGCTTCTCCAAATTAGGGATATGCAGAAATCTGTCTGCTCGAGGTAATGATTTTGGATAAGTACCTCACATGACCTGACATAAAAATCCAAACTGTCAGTTTAAACATTGTAGCAACGTTTTGTCAATGATCAAAATTACATTAACCATAAAAACACGCCACAGACCTCGAAAGAAATGAAGCCCCCCTCATACGTTCTAACCTTGCCAAATGAATGAGGTAAATATGGCATTTTTCAACCTGGACCCTATTTTTCCATGTTTTTGTGTCTGAAGAACTGGGACAACAAATTCTGAAATTGGTCCAATACTGAGTGAGAGCGCGGCAGACACAATTCACTCACAGTCTGACATTTATTTATATTGCGGCCAGTTGGCACCGTCAGTGAACGTCCACTTAGGGGCTTATGACAAACTCAACTTTATTGTTCCGTCGATATTTTCAGCGATTTAGACGCGGTCAAAAGCAAAACCATCAACGTGCACACCATTCCACAGTGCATTATTTTTCAGGACACAAGTAAAAAAAATTGGAAAAAGATGCAGCTTGCATCTCACGTGATGAGGATCCACCATGAATATTGGTCTACGGAACAATATGGGGATTTTACTAATTGTAGGGCATGTTAAGAGATAACAATCTTTCCCATAAACTATAATATTTGTGTCCCCCTTGCTGTCCAGGAACGTCACAACATGCGGTTGAAGACTAAAATCCATTTATTTTTGTAACCAACCTTTGACAATAATCAGGTCCAAAGGTGAAATGAAAGCGCTGAACTCTGAAACACAGCGGATGGGACCGCTGTGATTCCAAATATCAGGCATTTTCCAATGTTTCCATCAAGGGCACCCTGCAATCAGTGGACAGGTAATTGTGCCTTTTGTTGCTCTGGGGGACATGGACAGGATTCAAGACCACTTTGGGGATTTAACCTGGGACCATTTCGCCCTTTGGTGAAAAATGTAATCTATTTAACAACAATGGCTATTAGAGAAATACTAACATTTAGACAATAACATAGATGGCATGCACTTAAGATGTTCCTATAGTACACCCTGCTGAGAGCTTCTCATAGTATCATTTAATTGCAGGTAGTTTTTGCAGCATTCCTGTGAGATTCATTGAGTTATTACTACGTGTAATGCAGCTTAAATTACACACGTTCTGTTCACAAACATACTATGGACTGAATTATTAGTTTGATTCTCTACAGATTTGATTGCACAAAGATGATACTTTAAATTTATGTTTGTGAATATGAAATGAATCCACAAAGCACTGTGGAAAAGTATGTTTGGCTTTTTGTATTTGGTTGATTGAACTTTTGGCACGTTTTAAACTAGAGCACAGATTTCATCAACCACTGAGCCATGGGATACTCCAGAGGTTCATGCAGAGATCCCAGAGAAGCACTACCAGGCTTAAACCAGAAAACTGGGTGAAGATGAGGAAATTCATTTTCTTCTCACAGCAAGTACTTTGATTGTGTTTTTAATCAATACATTTACCCTACATACCCAGTAGGAGATGTTGGTTATAAATGTGAGCACGTGTTTTTACTGAAGCAAAGCAGTTTGAGCCATGCTGGATGCTCTAAGGATGTCAATGATGGCCTGAATTGGTCATTCCGCCATTGTTACCCATTGAAAAGATTTCCATGAATTTCTATGCAGCTATAGAGATGCTTAGTCCTCAGAGGAAGAACCCTACTAACTAAGCTCATCCACTGACTGTCCACTGAATTAATTTAGCTCAAAGCCAGCTGTGCCAAACTAGAGCTTCACAGAGCCACTGTGGTCTTATCCTCAATCATTGGATGAATAAATGTTTACATTACGTTCAGTGAGACCCATCGGCTGCGCCCCGATCAACACCTGTCCGCAATGGGATCACAGTCCACGTTTTTTTCTTCTTCTTTTTTTCAAAGACTAACTCAGGCCATGCAAGATGTATGAGTGTGTGTGTGTGTGTGTGCGTGTGTGCGTGTCCCCCTCATGTCATCAAAGGCTTTCGGTGGGTGCCGCGCGTCTCTACAATTAGAACACAGTGGCAGGAACTGGCTTCCCCTCCAATTACGACTCCCCCGCCCCCTTCAAAAGATGGTCAGGTGCTCCTTTCTCAAATCAGGACGGAAAGAGAGGAAAGTGGCAGGATGCAAAGGGAAAGAGGAAACGAGCCAAGTGCAGCCATTTGTAGAAATAAAAGGGAATTCCTGATATGTTGCCGGCCGTGAATGAGCAGGCTTGGACTGGGAAGCTATTCTTGATTTGGATGAGTTGGTGTAGAGGACATGATTTTGTGAACAACTACAGATCTATCTTTGAAAACTAGACACATACATTTAACAAAAAACTATGAAAGCATGAAAATAACTGCCTACTCTTAAACATAGTTACTTGAATGAACATTTAAGACAAACATATTAAAAGGACTCAATATGTTGTAAAATAACTATTGCGCTTTGGGCAGCTTGATACAAATGGTTTATGCTGCTGTAGTAACAATTTCAGAATGCTCTTTTGTGCTGCTAAACTGCACTATTGTGGAAAGGAGGAAATATATATAGAATTCCATTTTTTTTTTGCATTCCAAAATGTATTAGTGTATGAAATAAAACAAACTTACAAAAACGTACTTTCAAAAATCTTTTAAAAAACATTTTATTGCATTAAATTAGCGTGAAACTGCATTATTTAAATGAGTTTTCAGCCCTTTGTTTTGTTTTCTTCTATAACACACCTCTTCCTACCTATACCTTCCTCTCATCTTTAGCTTTAACATTCAGGCATAAACACTTAATCTAGCTCACCCTCTTTTCTCTTTCTCAAACCAAATCCTCTCCACCATCTGCGGTTGTTACATTCGGTCTTCTTCCAGTACATCTTGCCATCTCCTGTTGCCCGTCCTCTTCACTAAGCTAAAGGATGAAGATGCCGACGCCAGGGTTATGGCTGATTCAAAGCTGGTCTGCAGTCTTAAAAGGTTGAGTGTATGAATTTCAAAGGGCAATTTCAGACCAAGTACAAGGGATCAGGCACTCCAATGAGACTACTATTCTCTCATACACACACACACACACACAGGTAATGATGGTGTGCACAAACTGCTAATGACAAAAAGAAGGAAGGGCTACCCAGCTTTGAATCTGCTGGCTCAGAGGAAAATGAAATAAATCTGTGCCTTGCTCATAACCGAACTCAGGGGCAGAACTTCAGGCAGATGTGGGCTTTCTTCTCGGATAACGTGGCTGGGAAGTTACAAGATGGCATTTTTTTCTTCCTGGATACTTTGTGAAGATTTTATCTGCTCATTGGACTACATTGACATCATCATGTATGCTTGCTTCTGTGATTATAACATTAATTTCAACTCAAAAGTAATTGATGCTGTAAATCAAAACCTATTTCTCATGTGTACCTCAATAACGCTTGATGAAGCAGGCGTTAGCTAACGGCACACATCCCATTGAGTCTTGAGATTCTGCTGGTATCTTGAGAATTGTGCGAGGATGAGTCTGTAGACTTCTATGGGGAATGATGATTGCTGGCTAACTGGCAATTGTTGCTACAGAAACAGACGTTTCACAAAAGCAACTACACAAATGGAAATGTCTACTATTTTCACCTTTATTGGGTAGGCAGCAACAACAAAACCATAGTCTTTGACACAATTTAAAAATAAAAAAATATATACTATGTAATCTAACACACACACTGCCTCCTATTTAAAACATCAGCAGCCTAGTTGACTTAACACAAATGGGTGTGCCATACCTTTGTCAGAATATGTCTGATTTCTTTTGGCTGTACAGCAGGTAAAAATAGACACACACTTTACATACAGTATACCAATATACCGTATATTGTGTAAAGGTTTTAACATTTTTATAAATAAATACATGTTATCCCGCAATTAATAAAACTCTTTTACTAAAAGCCTTGATCAATGCACTTAAAAGATGACTTGTTTGAACAAGTTAACAGTTTTAGATTTCTCCCGCTTAAATTTGGTCGCCATAATACAAACACATAAAAACAATTTACATTTTAAATATTCATTCAGTGGCTCTTCAGATTTTTGTAATCTGAAGCCAAGACACTCGTTTCACTAGCTGCTAAAAAAAGTCCACCACAGCTATGAATGTGCAAATTTAGATCAAATACAATAGCCTCAATTGAATGGTATATTCCAACTTCTACATTACATGGTAACAATTGAGCTATTTTGTTCTAGGCTATTACTTTTCTTTCGCCTGTTTTCTTTGTGGCTGTGTTGTTGGTGGTCAACACATGAAGATAATAAAGCACTAATCCGGACCATATACATTTCTTCTACTAACCCACAGCACTATGCTCCAAAGGAGCACCAAAAAACACAAGCTATCAAAATAAAAGTAATTGTATTTGACACGGCTATGCTGTGGTTTACTAGTGATATTTCTCAGATATGCCAGGGCACATGGCTGAAAGACTTTGATATCGGCAGTCTCCTCTTATCATGATATGATGTAGGTGTCAGATAGTGGAACATGTACCCACTTAAAAAGGTACAAATCGGATTGACGAAAGAAAAAATGGACTGATTCTTGGTTCAAGTGGAAACCCATCTGAAAGACTACAAAGAAGCGGATTTCTAAATCCAACCACGTTGTGACTTCAGATGTGTACACGGTCATACGTTAGGTTAATGTAACGATTTGACCTTTTTTTTTGCAGCATGTCGATGTAACAGTACTTCTTTTTTTTTTTTTTTTACTTTTCTAATAAAACACATCTTTAGACACATACAGAACAATCTGAAATGTGTTAAAGCTGCATAAAGCAATATTTTTCACCCTGACTCAAACAACTCTTGAATATATTGAACGTGACGAATGCTGAAGAAAACACAACGCCGGCACACAAGAGCACAGCCACTGTCAGCGCCTTAGCCTTTTAAGTTGACAGTAGGCTGCTCACCTTATGCACAACTGTAGAGAGCCAAAGTGAAACAATAGCTGGTAAACAACAGTTGGGTATGTAGATAAATATTTCTTTACCTTTTTATCTGTGTTGGTTTACCAGACCGTGGCTCAAAAACAATATGGAACCTACATTTAATCACTAAGGCCAGAGAGACTCATGAATGCCATCATCAGACAGCTCTGTTTTAGCTGGATATGAAGCAGCACACTTCCAATAAGCCAAAGGCTCAGTCTCTCTTCCCCGGTGGTCCGAAATCACTTAATGCAGCTTTAAAATGAAGCACGACCTCTACAGGCTACTGTTAAGCAGAATTGAAAGCATTTACAATATCAAGGGGCTGGGTTTGCTGTGCATGGACAAACACTAGAAGCGAGGCCTACGCCACAGATAACACCACTCAATGAGCAAAGAGGGAGATCCGTAACTTATTGGCTATATTACGTGGGTGTATTCTTTTGAAATAAATTATGCTTTGACCCTGATTCAACGATCAAGGGAATGTACAAGGGAAATTAACTGAAGTGACTAGAATACTGTTTAAAAGTATGAGATTCATAACCAGACAATTTGTGGGTTGTTTTACAACACACATCTGCACTTTGTTTATCAAATGCAAATATCATTTTTTTCTTTTTAGCAGAATGGGCCATTTCGGGACTTCATTTCTAACACCTATATTCTGCCATCTGGGCACAGACACCCTGAAAGAGGATAAGGAAAATTTCTAAAGCCCATCTACCAAAATTACAGTGGGATTCTAGTGTGAGAAGTGCACACTAGATACTAGGATCATTTCGCAAGACGAATGTGAGATATTCAGGCCTGCAGTTTGAGGTCTGTGATCTTTTTTCAATCACCGAATTGGTACAGCTGAAAGACAGTGGGGCACATTAAAAGTAACGAGGATTGTCGGGCCAAAAGTTTACCAAAACTGCCATAAAAGAAGGTACTGCTGGCCCTAAACCTTTATGGAAACTAAGCATGTCATTTGACATCAGTTAAGATTTCCACCTCACAGCGACCTCCAGACAGATCGGATCACATGAACCTGAGCCCTGTCCACTGTCCACTGTTGCTGGGAAATAAAGACATCATTTGAGCTGAGGATAACTGCATCACTGATTCAGAGAACCTAAAACAAGCCTATATTTTGGTCAACACAGCAAATACTATCACTTTTCTCTTCTCTTTTTTTCTTCTATATCTATGATCGACTCAAGAGAAGTTTGTGAGTGGATCAAAAGCAACAACCACGAGGTGCAACTAGCAAAGATATTCTGAAGTCAGCTCAGATCTATGGCTCACAGACCGATTTCTGTTTCAGAACTAAACCTGCTGTTTAGGTTTTAATTCAGTTTGTTCACTATTTAATATACATTGACCTGTACAGGGAGGAGGGGGGGGGTGCAAAATTTAGTTGTTCGTGATGAGCGCTCATGCATGAAACCCTTAGCAGAATACTCATAACAAAGCCATACCAGATGGGCTATTAAAAAAGAAAGAAAAACTATACTAGTAGTTATCTGCTGCGAGCACAAGTTCACTGCCTTCAACATAAGGTCCTCGGCGTCAAACCCATCCATTTTTAAATCCATCTGAATTCTAGACATACTGTGCTTTTTAATAGAATTGGTCAACAATAACCACGCTTCAACAGTGGTCAATGTCAGCATGTTGTGTCCAGGGAAACTTCTTATTTGAGGCATTTCGACTTCAAACACATTTTACAATTTACATATTTTAACAGTCCTTGGTCTGATGCTTTGACGTATGGGGTATTATGTGCTGCACAAACCATGTTAAATTGGTGTTTTACCATTTAAGGTTACAGATAATATCTACATCATGCATTACATTCTGCAGAGGATCTCAGTAAACAGCTTTCATCACATTTTAACCAAATGTCAGATCAGAGCTTGGCCCATCACTACTTCTTTATCTCTCATCTTTTCACCGGCACACATTATCTTTACAGAATCAACACAAACTAGTTCAGCAGTGCCCTTTCCTCTAGAAAAGAGAGACTTACGCAGTGTGTTATTTATCATCAGCATAATCATTGCCATCATTGTCAATTTGCGTTTGTACAACTAAAAAGTATATTACCCATTTATAAATTTGAAACCGGTTTATTAGCCCACGTAGGTGTAGGTTATTTAGTCTCTCTAAAAACCGGAAATGGAGACATCAAATCAAGGGCCGATCCACTTCACAACTACTAAAACAATGTAACGGCATTAAATAGTATGGCCACATTTGATGTCGAAAGATATTTGTAAATCTTTTGGAGTTTGAAGTTTATTCTTTTCACTATCTACAACCTGGTTGATATGCAGTGAGATGTAAAGGCTAAGAAAGACATGGGCAGACTTCCAATGAATAAACATTAACTTCTTCTCTGTTTAGACAGAGCAACCCATCTCCCTAAAAAGCTTATAATGCAGTAAACCATGATTTACTGAGACCAAGGCAATGTCACTGGTGTCAGCTGACCGGCTGAAACAACAGAATCCATTTTCCGTTCAGTTAAGCCCTCAATGTTACTGAAAGCTAACTAGCTCCTAGGCTTGTTAAGATTTTTGTTCCCCATTTTTTTAGATTCCAGCGGTAATCCTCATCCTGTAAACGTCGCGCCATCAGATGGAGCATGAATTTGCCCTCTTCCTAGGCTTAGGCTCCCCAAAGTCCCTGTCATCGGCTGCGCAGTGGCTGAAGGAGCAAATTGTCTGCGAGAGCCTTCGCATGCCCAGGCGGAACACACTATTAGACAGGCTGTAGATGACACAGTTGCAAAAGCTGTTGCTAATAGCCAGCCAGGTGGTGATGAAGGAGAGGGCAGGGCTGTCCAGCACATGGGAGCTCTCTAGCAGGAAGTAGATTATGTAGGGCAGCCAAAGCATATAGAATACACTGGTGATGCGGAACAGCACCATCGCATAGCGCCGATCGGGGCCGTGCCCCCCATGGTGCCCACTGGCGCCCCCCTCACCGGCCTCCATCTCCTGGCTGGGGAAACGTGCCCGCCGTTCACTGATCTCCCGGTTGTGCTGCTGGCAGATGCGAAAGATATGGTAATAGGTAAAACAAACCACAAGTGCCGCGGGCGCGTAAAGCAAACACACCACGAAGCCTGTGAAGAGGGCAGAGGTGGGCCAAGAGTGTGCACACCACTCAAAGATGTCCCCATGATAGCCTGGCTTTCCCCATCCGAAGAAGGAAGGCAAGAAAACCAGGCTGGAGTACACCCAAATTAGAGTGATGCAGCCTCGTAGTCTGCATGGCGTCACCAGCTGGTTGTAAGACAGAGGCTTAGTTATGGCCAGGTAGCGATCCACACTGATACAAGCCAAGCAGGCCATTGAAACGCTCTTCAGAACGGAGATGACGTAGCTGAAAACCTGGCACGTGATGGGCTCTTGAACACCCGCGGGGTAATGGAGCAGAGACAGGGTGGGAACCAGGCAGCTAAGACCCACCAGCAGGTCGGCGTAGGCCATGGTCTGGATGAAGTAGCTGGTGGTGTAGTGGTGAAGTAGAGGGGCACAGTGGAACACAAAGATCACCGTCAGGTTTCCTGCAATGATGAGCACCGTCAGTAGTACAATGACAGCAGTCTCCAGGACGCACGCCTCCAGGCCTTCGTTCAGCCCCCAGCCCAAGGGACAAGAGTGGTTGGCGGACCTGTAAGGAACAAAGTCTCCATGACTGCTGTTGGCAGTGAGCGGCGGGTCCGTTGTCAGTCCAGACTGGTTCATTGTTTTGGGTGCTGTCCAGGTGGGTCAGGTTTGTGGTGTGTCACCCATGAGGCAGCCGGCCTGCAACTGGAGTGCCTGCCCCCCACCCCATCTACATAGGGTGCCTGCAGCCTTCTTCAGTTCACCAAGCTCAATACTCTCGCTCTCTCTCTCTTTCACCAGACTCTCACATAGCTGGGTCTCAATCAATTGAACACGGACTGGAGGAAAATCAATACAGCCTCTGGGCGGGTACGACAACTCGTTTAGCTGTCCTTTTCCAATCAGGCATGGTTGGTACACGTAGTGGGTAGGTTACGGTCAGTGGTAGAGTGAAAGAAGCTGTATAGCTTCAGGAAACCAGGGAGCATTGGCGCAGTGGCCAGCATCTATTCCGAAGGCGGGCAGCCCTGCTGCTTTGCCTGCAGGTCTGTGGCCTCGTCCCCTGATGCTAATGAGGGTTGCCACCGGGATGCTGATGGCATACGATGTCCAAACGAGGGCAGACGACACCATATGAAGAGGTTAAAGCACGAAGGCGCGCACAATGCTCGGCACTATTGACAGTTCCTCACAGGAGATCAAACAGGTAAGCAGCACATCAGATTAAATGAACTGAATGTGGTTATAATTCAATACAAACTATTTCACCAAAGTCTGGAAAAAAACGACATCCTTCTCCAAAAATAGACCATTGAATTAAATCCAAAGTTCCGCTGTGCCATGGGTGGTAGTGTGTTTACAATGTAACACCAGGCTTCCTTTAGTTGGTGGTCCTCTGGTCAGTGTCTGGAGCCCATGTATGCCCAGCTATTGTCTGAATCAAAACACAGACACAGGCTAGAACAACATGGGGATCTCCGCATGAGATAACGTCACAGCTCTCTCGACACACACAGCGCTCAGGGCAAAATGTGTTTACGAGGCATCCCACAGCAGAATGAGGTATAAACCAAATTGCCGAAAAATGTCCAGATGAGTTTTGCTATTCAAGTGATTTAAAGTGAGTCCAAAAGTGCAAACTTGCCTCTCAGGGTTCTGGACTGCAAGTCGCAAAAGACAAAACACATGTAAAAGTCCAGTAAAGGGTGAAAGTGCTGAATGTAGAATGTCCCATGCAGGCAGGTGGAAGGACTCTCCTGGAGCAATAAGAGGCCAGCTGAATAACTCAGCGCTCCTCTCGCTTCAACTCCTCAGCAATCCTGTGGCAGACACTTTGAGAGCGGCGTGTGGCGATCAATCTGCAATCCATCTATTTATCCCATAAATGTGTGTTGTTGCTGCTGTGACATTCTGAAGCATTGGCGGGGGAGCATCAGCACCTTCTCCTCAAGTGATTAATGCGACCATAGATTTCCTAACTTGCTTTCGTGCTCTGAAGTAGGCACTCTGTTTAGTTTGTAGAGGCACGGGGTCCTACAACTCCTCTCTCAGTAGGTCTGTCGTCCTCAACGAAACAGTGGCAGGGAATCCACTGTAGCAGCATAAAAGAAAGTCCTAGTCGGAGTCCCAGTTTCAAGCACTGTCCTCTGCAAACGTCCCCATGATTCTGTTAAAGTGTACAACCCGCGTCTTTAATCAAGAAATCCTTAGATCCTGGATACAGATTGGGATGAATGGAATGCATCTGTCAAAAGCAGCAAGTGAAAAGCCAGAAAAAAAAGATGACTGCGTTGATGGAAATGAGTTAAATCTGCAGCGATGGAAGCGAAGGGACGAATAGTCCCTCAGCCCTGGTGCAGTGAGAAGGAGAGATGCTGTGACTGGCTTACACTTCCCACCCTCCCTCTCCAGACAATCGCTCTAGCTTGCACACTCAACCTCGCTCTCTCTCTCTCTCTTTCCATACACACACAATCACACACACACACACACACACGTACCCTCCCTTTTTCCTGCTCTCTCTCAGCTTCTCACTCATTGCCCCGCCTCCTCCCATCCCAGCTGCACCTGAGGCTCCCTTCCACATTATTCTGTCTCGCACTCTGGCTTTCTCCCGGGGGTAAATTTGGATACATTTCCTATTTACATATTACTTATCTTTCACAGTCTGTTTTCTATTAACTAAAGTCCCCCCCAGCTCCCTCCTTTTTTTTCCTTCCCTGTGAAGACCCACTAAAAATACCTTCTCCATATATCTACCAAGTAAGTTTTAAAAAAAACACAGTTCTATTTAATTGCTATATTTAAAAAAAAACATTGAACAGAGCATTGAATAAATAAAAGGTAGTAAACATAAATCTCAGGAGTCACTCATACTAGCTTTCCTTTGGTGGAAGGAGGGAAGACAACGCTTTTTAGTGTAGTCATATAAGAATACAATGTTCATGAATACAGGTTGACCCTCCCCTCCCATAATTCCATTAAACATGGAACAGGTATTATTCTCGTAAAACAGGTCGATTATCCTCGTCCAGCAGGGCTGCAGGTTCTTCTAGACACTTTATTTTTCTTTATATAACCAACCGCTTTGCACAGTTATGCCTGCCCCTTGGTTACAGTTGCCCAGCATTTCAGCCAGTTGGGTGCATCCTATGGCGGCAGATGATAAGGCGGATCAAGTGACAGCAAACTAAGCAGAAGGGAGGATGGAAAGAAACTGCAGAGCATTGTGACTGGGAAGGAGAATATTGCAAAGACAAAATTTAGAGCAACTTTGCTGGCTTTTTTTTTCAAAATATTAAAAGGCATAAGAATTAGTGCGCCATGGCTGCGAGTTGGATGGAAAAGAGCTACTTTGGAAACCAACACAACACCTGGCTGATTTGAGTGGGAGTGTAGTGGTTTGAGTATTTGTAAAAAACACAAAAAAGGTTAGAAGGGAGCAAATAGAAGTAAAATCCTTCATGGAAGACAATAGACACCCAGTCAACCAAACAAACAAAGGAACGCTTGGTGCTGTTGATCGATGTACAAAAACATCACTCAGTAGTTCAGGTTCATTAAAAATGAACATAATAATTCAGAAATTGTTACTTATGAGGTATTACATCCACTCAATGTTTAACGTCAGTGTAGCTGTGATTGTTTGCCAGATGATGGACTTTCCTTTAACATCATCGTAACCTACAATATATTTGCCGTACTGCTTTGTTTGGATTGTTTTAGGGGATTCTCACAGGCCTGTCTGCTAAGATAAAATGAGACTATTTAACTTCAGTGAAGTGTGATGTGCCTACGGTTTGAATCAGTGTGTTTCATACAATGGGATTGTGAACTGGAGTGCGAGATAGTCCGCCATGCAGAAGGATGGCTCTTTAATTGTCATGGAGAGCAGATATTCTTTTGCATCTGCATTTGTTAATTTGGTCATTCAAGAGAAACAGTGTGATGGAAAACTGGGGAGAAGGGTCAGAGGAAAGGACGGAAAGCTAAAAATAAAGACGGACAAAGTGAAGCCCAAAACAAAAGTTGGTTTCGACAGTTCTGCTGTCACTGCAGAAGGAGCCAGTCAATGGAGATCACTCAGCACAGGGCTCTTCACCTGTGGAGGTGGACACGGATGAAAAACACGACCAGAAGGCCACCGTTAATAATTCATTCTGCTCCAAAACAAAGCCAGCGGGGCCACTTGGAAACAAAGGTGGAGTCTGATTCACCTTTCACTGCTTCCCAGCATCCCACCCTCCTCCAGCTGAAACCAGCCTCGACAGTAATGCGTTGGCATAAGAAGGCAGTTAAAATCAACACGATCCACGGAAACTCACACTACACAGAGAGGATGAAGGAGGTTCACCACCTTGCCGAAGGACATTTTACTGGAATACAGTAATTCAATGAGTGGCGTTCATACATTCAGCACATTTCTAGAGCAGCCAATGCACTGAGCTCGCTCAATCAATAAAAGAAAAAACAAATTACCAACTTAACACAAATACGTCAAAGGCCTTTCTATAGAATCAAGCGAAAATTCTAAAAAGGGTTATTACGACTCTGGCGGCCAGCTAAACGCTTATAGCGGTCAGTGTTGTAGGTCCTGGTCAGTGTCTGTACAAGATCTGCACGGGTTGCTGGATTGAAACTCACAGAAAAGCAGCAACAGATGATGGTTACATCATGAGCGATTGCTCAAGGATCTAAATGACCAGCGGATGTATACAGTCACACCAATGGTCATTAGTATGGAACGACTCGACAGCAGTTTGCCTTAAAGGCAAACCTTAAAAACATCTGGCACCAAAGAAGACGATAGATCACTGACAACATTAGTTGTTACTGGCTTACAGGATGCCTGCATCGGACATTTGGATTTCATAGATTGACAATAAATTCTTGTTTTCATTCAGATGTGGTTGTGGTTACACACAAGTGAAATGCTGCATTAAGTTATCTTGTACAAGGCCAAATTTAATTTAGTTCTAAAAGGCCGTTGTAATAAGTTTGAAAAGGAGCAAGCTATGAATATAGTTTTAAGAAAGTACTGGTAATGAAACCACATTCTACAATTCTTCAATAAAACTGACAACATATATGAAGGGGAACATGTCCAATGTAAATATAATACCTATTATCACAGGTCACCACTTTATGTGGAACACCCTTAATATCTACGTCCATATTCCCCGGCAGTACAATGTCACCGTCTCCATTGCGTAAACCGGGTTTGCTGCCGTTAATGCTGAAGAGAAGCTAAGGGTCAAAGACAGACAGAAATCCCCATCCATCATCCTCATCTTACCTCGCACCACAAGGCGTTGCAGACCTGTCTAAGATACTTATATTGATTATTCTGTAGCAGCTATTGTTCTCGCACCATGTAGGTCAGAATGTAACATGCATCTCTAAGTAAAGGCGGAACGCACAATTAGTCCATGTGCCTCTACCCAAAGAAGAATGAATTGATATGTTTTGAATAAAAGCTTAAAAGGCAGGTCATGGCTACATTTTGTGTTTGCATTGTTAGCACCGCTAATACACAGGCAATAACTTTCTCATAGTGGCGGGTCCTGTATGTCACTGATGTTTTTGTCGCGGTATGCAGCACTATTATTGATTATGCTACAAATCTGGGTCTTCTATCAGATTTTTTTCTGCTTGTACCAGGAATAAATTGCAGAACTTAAATATCCAGTGTGAAAATCATTACTACATCTGAAATGTAGTAATAAGAACAAATGAATGTGACAGTGGAGAGAAGCAAGAAGGAGAGATCTACTGTAGCTCTGAGGCTACGTTCAGTATGAGGACTGAGACAGAGAAGTGTTGTGACCAGGGAAGACACCGCGGGCTGCATCTCCTAAATCCGAACTGTCGTATCAGTGTCAGCATGGCTAGGAGGCTATGCTAACACGAGCATAGCGGATACACTCACTACTGTCACTCTTCACAAACACTTTAAATCACACCGTTGGTATTACATGGGGAATTTCTATCCACCAAAAATTCTATGAAAAGCTATGTACCTGTCTAAATACTGAAAATCAATGATTATTTTATTATTTTTAACTGGATATTAGGTTCAGTTGAACTGGTTTTGTCATGCTTATGTGAACGGTAGCAGACGGGCTGCATTATAGAGAGGAGGATAGGAGGGGTGCTGTGAATAGACCTATATTCTCCATCCAATGCAGCTGTTCCCTACAGATACTGTAATGCAGCATGGGATAGTGGGAAGGGAGTGTGTGTGTGTGTGAGAGAGAGAGGCTTTGATTGACAAGACCTTCCTCAAGGATTTTTTTTTTTCCATCCATGAATGGTGGGAGACCTCAAACTAGTGGCACGGCACGCAACTGAGGAATTATGTTATATATTTGCATGACGGGTCTCTGTGTATGTATTCATACAGTATTTTCAGCAATGGGTTAAAACATTGAAATGTTAATGTTTGAAGACAAAAAACACAGGGTTTCATTTTCTAATTTGACATCAGCATTACCAAGGTTTCGTCCATCAATAGCAATATGTAAATCAATGTACATACACACTGGAGATGTGCTGTATCATTAAGAACAAAAAGTAATCCCAATAATGTATATTATTAGCAATATCAATCTCTTCCTCTCATTTTATGAAGAAACTATCCTAGTGACTGCAGTTGTTAAAGGAAGGTTGGAAAGTGTGTATTCCCAATCAGCTGGCCACCGACTCAAGTTTCCAATTATCTAAATATCAAGTACTTAATGAACTGAGGCAGAGGCTAAAAGACAAAGATGAAAGAAGGACTCGTCATGGAAACAACTTCAACCTGAAAGAACTCCATAGACCCCTGCAGTTACCATGGTAGCCTACGTTATGTACATTGTACTCTGCGTATCTGTATGTGGGTTATCAGGCGTGGGTGTAGTATTATTCCAGCCTGGTTGCATGGCTGATGCTACCTTTGATTGTACACCGGCGTTAAATGTCATCGCTAAGCTGGCGCCTGACTTCAATATGATTCAACATCAAAATGCAAAGCACCTCACAGCCCCGGTCTACTTTGCGCCTCTATTTCATTATATGCTGTGTAAAGAATTAAGGTGAGCTGGTTCCAGTCACATTCCAGCATAGTTCAGGAGGGAAATTAAAAAAACGACAGACACGTAAAATCTTTTGAAAATGAATCGTACCGTCATAATGTGTCCAAATAAGCATCAAGATGAAGTACAGGGGTTGGGGCCCTTTGCAGAGACACAACACAGTCCCTAAGCAAAAGACAGCGAGGCCACAATATGATATCTAGGTATCTGTAGACTTAACAATAATAAATAACATCAAGGATTTATGTAGAAATATGCTTTTCCGGCCCATACATCGATTCCTGAAACCACGTACATCCATCAACATCAATGGTGCTCTATCAGAATTAAAATCAGTATATATACACAATACAGAAGCAACTTTAGCAACAGCACAAGGCTCCGCACAGCCTGCTGTGATGAAACCGCTGCCCGAGGCCTCCGGCGACAGCCATCGAACCTGTGGAGAAATGCTGACCCCCCGTTAACACACTCGCTGCGCCGCGAGTTTGATTGGTCTTCAGTAACGGCGGCCCGGCAAACTGCTGGCTGAGGTTCTTTAAGCTGTCGGTTCAAGCGAGGCAGCGCGCCTTGGGCTTGTCCGGCTCCAGGGAGACGGAAAGGTTGTTCAAATGTCACTAGCGACCACGCCGGACCACCCCAACCTTGAGCCCAAACACGGTGCCGCGCCAGCCGAGGAAAAAAAAGGCATTGGTGAATGTCTCCGATGCCTCACGGCCATAGTGTCTGTGGGGGAGAGTGTGTATTCGTGACTCCGTGTGTGATGACTGTAAATGAGAGCAGTACAACACTGAACATGACACTCGCTTTCTATGATAGCTGGCCTGCCACGGGCCACACGCCGCTAAATGCTCAGTGAGTTAGTCCGACCCAGTGAGATTCACCTTGGGAAAGAGAGAGGTGACAAGATCAATATAGTCTCCGCACTGTCTTTTAAAAGGGACTACATTATGTTTGTTTGTTAGAATTATATGGTCATTTATCAAAGTTACGGGACAGTCATGAATAGAATAAGTTTAACGCCTCCATTGATTGAATTCTTAATGTGAATGTTTCCTCATTTCGATGCTCAATTTTTATCAAGGGGATGAAATGTCTTTTCTGTCCGGGACTCAATATTCTAATACTGTAACATTCTTAAACTATCCTCACAATCTGTGTCTCAAAATCATGTCACATGGAGTGATATGAATCACATTATAAATCACATTGAGACAGATATTTTACCAATGACGCAAAAGCTTGCCATTTGCCAGCATATTACATTACATTACAGGTCATTTAGCTGACGCTTTTTATCCAAAGCGACTTACACTACATTTTTAACCCATGGCTTTTTACATTTTGCCCGGGGAGAAATTAGGGGTTAGGTGTCTTGCTCAGGGACACTTCGACATGGGACATACAGGACTCAAACCACCAACCTTGTGGTTCCCAGCGCACCCTCTCTACCCCTGCGCCACGACGACCCCGCATATGCTGCATTTGTTTACCTATTTTCAGTGAGCTGGCTTGATTAATTATATTAGAGAATAAGTGCTTAGGATTCATCCCTAAAAATAAAATATATAGGGCGGTAGGACGTTTCCTTCAGGCTGTCTGATACCACAGTCTCTAAAGTCCCTAAAGCCTACAGTTCCAAAGACTTCACAATGACAGAGTGAGCAGCTGCAAGAAAAGGTTGGTTTTATTCAAACAATGTAAAACAAAATAAACACCTTTTGACTCTTTTTCCACCCTTTTGGGTCCAGCATGTCGATGCTGTAAATTCTTTGAAAAAAAACATATTAAACTGATGATCAGTGGATAATGTGTTTTGTTCTCATGAATAACTCATAACTCAAAATGAAAAATAAAATAAGTCACCAAGTAAAATACAGGAAAGAGAAATGTTTCGGTGACGTAGGATTAAGACTAAACACTGCACACGGTTAAACACATGAACACTGCTGATTTATGACACCGATACCCCTTCCATAAAGGACGACGGCCCAATAACTTCAAATTCAATCAGCATTAACGTCGTCACTGAGCCCGTACAACAGACATTAATAAGCTCCGCATCGCCCTGAATGCTGCCGTCTCTCTTCCCTCTTTCCCGCCCTCCTCCATCTTCCCTCAGTTCCATTCATTTGGCGCAGCTATTAATAGCCCGGCCACCCGCCTATCAATACCATCACAACTCCAGCAAGACAGAGGCTGCGGGCACGGCCCAGCAAACAGAACGAGAATAAATGCACCGAACTACCAAAGCTTGGCCTGAGGTAAGGAGAGCAAAGGAGAGGAGGGGACGGGGGGGGATGCAACATGAAGAGCAAAGAGAAAAACGGTTCCAATTTAACGAACAAAGACGGTGACAGAAAGTGAAAGAGAGAAAGAGAAACTTACTCAGTAAGGCTGAAAAACAACTGAAGGTATGTGACTCAGGAAAGATTCTAATCTGCCAGCGCTCCTGATGTTTACACACTTTCCTTTTCTCCAATTCTCCCCCAGTGACTACGACCTCATATTTATGGGTCCACACTTCACTTTCCTCTACCCATTTCTCTTCTTTCCATCTACCGCCCCCTCTTTCGCTATTCTCATTGATCGCAGCAGGTGCCTGCTTCTATGCGTCAAAAAGAGAGAGAGAAAAAGACTATTGCATTAACCATAAAAGCATAAATCTATGTTTGCTTTCTGTGTTTATATCACCCCCTATTACTTCTGCAGGGCCTTTATCACACTACCTACTAGTCAACAAACGTTGACTCGCTACACATCCAAAGATGGGTCACGGAAGTGGTTCACCAAACAGCGTGATAACAAGTGGAACACTTTGCTTTACTTGGATCTAAAAACAGTAAAGCAATGCCTAAGATGAAAAAAAACATTAATACTGATTCCATGAAACTAAGGCAATACAACTAATCAAACCAAACCAAAGTAATATTCACCGGATTAGAGTTGAACGTGATCTACAAAAGATAAAAATGCCTTTTCATGCATTGTAACTCGAAATGAAGAGCAAACGAGTACTCTAAAACCTGTAATTATTGATTGACAATGAGACAAAAGGACAATAAAGGTTTGTAACTGTTAGTTTGCCACACAGTTAGAATTCAATAATAATCCAATTTAAAACTTCTTTCCATGTGTGCTCCCTGGCGCATTTTGGTGAACATATTCAGCTATTTTGTTCTAGCCATGTACAATTAAAAGAGTAATAATTCTAGAGAAAAAAATTATAAAAAATTATGTTTGTCTTTTCTTTAATAGAATAGAGCATCTATAATGACAATAATGACAATTGGCAAAAGTGTCAGTTAATTTGACTTTACGCTTATATATTCGTTTCTTCGGAGTAAACAAAAATATTTTAAATCCATGATTTGTATTTTAAATACATTGATCCATCCAAAGACCGCACAACCTTAAATCAAGCCTAACAAATATAAAACAGTATAAATGCTAAATGTCCTAAACTTAAATTTGAAGTTTGCCAAGTTCCCTGGGAGGCTGAAGGGGGAACCTGAGCTGTAATAGTTCTGAGTTCGCACTACGGACATTGAAATGTCTCCAGCTCCAGCAGATTTAGATCTCGAAAGGCAAACAAGTTAATCTAATGGAATATAAACACTGTCTTCCATATTTTAAGTCTATATCGTGTCATGAATACAGGACAGAAGAGAAGAGTATCTCTTGACTTTGTTAGTAGGCCTTTTTCTATCCAGCGCTGAGACAATATCCGCCTGTTGGCGTTTCAGCCCACACGTCAGTCTATGAAACGGAAGCCGCATGTTCAGTCTACAAACACCTCACATACTTTCAACAACAAAAATATAAATGCCATTTTTTTATTAGCATTGTCCCTCCCTGATGTGTGTGTGTGTGTGTGTTTACCTTGGTGATGAGGATACGGTAGTGCTCAAGCAGGTCGTAGTTGTCGTGGCAACCGGCCAGCAGCTGCCAGACTTCAGCTCTGAGTGGCTCGGGAATGCCGCTGCGAACCAACGAGGGCAAACCCTTCGGTCGAGTGGACAGGTTTCCATGCCTGATACACACCACACAGAGGTAATCCATTATTTCATAATCTCACTTCATTCAATACAGCCACTTTAGATATCAGTGCACCTTGACAGATTTTATCATGATTTTGAAGGGTAGAGCCCAACCGAGTCAATCAAGTGCAGATATTATACGCCTATTACAAATAAGTATTAAGTATTTATGTTGCACTCATAGGAATACTACTTTGTCTTAATAACAAAGCACTTATTCAGTAAAGTATATTTAGACAAGAATGCATTATGTTTTTCACCCTTACTTCTGATCGAGGCCAGGTTGGGTTGATTGAACACCTGCTTAAATTATTCACACTGGTATACACCTTTACAATGGAATCTGCCAAATACATCCAGAGATTCCAGCTGTGGTTGAGCTGCATGTTCACTAAAGCAGCTACGGGTTCACTGCCTCACTCAAACACCCGGAAATCAAAGTGTTAACTTCAGTATTGATCAGTGTTCTGTCAAGTACAGGTAATTGATATTATTAACTACATTTTTAATCATGGTACCACATCTCTCTGGAACCAAATCAAGGCCAAAAGTTTTGATTGTTTGAAAAAGAAAAAAAAGAAGAAAAAATGCTTTGGTCTTTAACATACAACAATGTATTCAAAATAAAAATAAGTAGACAAAATGTATTTTTCGGTTGAATATAGCTTCAACTAAGTTCAGTCTCAGTTTTTCCATTCTTCACTTGTACATATTTAATATTTTTGATATTATATTTTTAAGTTGCAGATTTTATGTTTTTTTCACTTTCAGATTGTGTTTTCAGACTTTGGGCCTTGATCTGACATAGGAGGCGTGGCATCAACTGAGAGGGGTTTCCGAATATATTCAGACTCCCACCCCAACTCCCACATTCCCTCCATCTATGTTTTCTCAATTTCACCAATCACTTCTAAACTCCAAATTTGTATGTGTACCATTCCTACATTTAGACCGTCGAGCTATGTGCAAATCCATCGTTTCATTTTTCTCCATTCTCATCTCCTTTTCTTGTCCATAATCAAACTGAGAGATCTACATCTTAATTACTCATTTTCCAAATTGCTTAGTCCCTTGGTCTGTTTTGAAGCCTTACCATCTGGTTAGGAGTCCTCCCCAGGACTCGAGGATTTTCTCAGGACAGTCTTTGGAAACGTCTCCTGTCCCACTCGAGATTTCACTGTCGCTATCTGCGCGCAACAGAAACACACCCAGATATCAAAATACCTTTCAAGCACAGATGGCTCATTCCAGGTATCTGTAACCTCTGCCCACATGAAAACAGTGCTAACACCAACAAAAACATGACCTTCAACATTGTCTGCATGAATGTAGACAACAGGACACATCAAATTCCCCTCACGGAGGAGATTCTTTAAGAACAGAGACATCACTCTGTTGTAATGGGATGTATGTCTCGAATATCTTTTATTTGATCCAGGCACTCTGTATTGCACATTTAAAAACCTGTTAATATTGATGCCAGACTCAAATGGAGGAAGGAGTAGCAGCGTCTACACTTCCCATTATTGCCGTTCTTCATTCTGGTGGTTGTTGAGGAAGACGAGAGGCAATCAGCACAGCCAACCACTTGTGTTTAGATGCAGAAGCACTAATTGACCATCTGGCTTAGTCTGCAGCTAGAGAGCGGAACTTATACCCGTACATATCCTTGCACACACAGACTCAAGAGTCGTTCCAGCACATGTACTGTAAGAATAAATGGGGGCAAGAAAACCGTTGCGTCAATGAACTTCTCAGGGTTTGGCCTTAGATTTCACTGATATCGCAACAATAAATCTTAACTGCAACAGCCCCCACAAAAGCTTCCAAAGCTGGCAGTCACTCTCATTGAAGCCTTTACCGAGGCCTTGGCATTAAATAAAGAGTTAAGACATTTTCTTCATGAACATGCAGCTGCTTTGCTCCAATACCTTACAGCTTCAGCAAGAGCTTTTCGGGTCTTTATAAACGCTTGATGAGCCCTTTCAAATGGTTCAGGCCCAGCACAAAGCTGCTGCGTCGGTCCTCAGATTGGCTGAGGCCACGTGGCGAGGAAGCGTGAGTCCAATGCTACTGACAACTCACCAGGTGATGAAACAAACTGTGAAGGCGAGGACAATTACGGTTACCTTTTAATCTAGAGAAGGGCTTTGAATTCACTCTAGGATTACTCTCAAATAGGATCTCTCTGATGTTGAAGCCACTAGTGGATTGGTTTTGTCTACATTAAAGTCAGCAGAAATGACCTACCGGTGCCATGAAGATGTTCTACCTTTAATATTTGACTTTATTCTTATGTATTTTACGCCCTTCATTTTGAAAATCAATGTCCTTCACCCGGCTGTATTTTTTCAAAACCTTTCCTGAAATAAGCTGTATGTATGATATATTGCATTTATTTTAGCAATTGTTTTTACCTTAAATAGAATGGAGGCCGTTGCATGAGCTGGTGGCTTCTTGACATCTCCTGTCGCATTCATTTCCATTGATCCATAAATTATTTTTTGTATGGGCAAACTATATATATATATATATATATATATATATATATATATATATATATATATATATATTATATATATATATATATATATATACACACTGTATATGCATATTTGCATGAATGTTTGTATATTTGGGCAAACAACAAAAAAACACAATGCAAATCACAAAAAGTCTGCAGGATATTAAAATAAAACCCCAAAAAGACGTCTGCTTCAGGGCAATTTTCCCCATTGCAGAAAGTGTGTGTATGCTCACTACAGTGGGATCTATGCTAGAAGTGTATTAATTTCTGTACATTTCAACAAGGCTGACCTTCAGCTGCACACAGCTGAGCGCCTACAATTTTCAGCCCTGGGGAAGGCGTGCATTATAGAAAGTGCACTCTTAAAAGCTTCCCCCAGTGCAGTTTGAAAGCCATCGGCGCCAGCCTTGGCAACTGACTCCTGACTTTGGGTGACAGTTTTTGCTTAGGAGTAAAGGACTGCAAAGATGTGAGAGAGGCTACTAAATAATTTTTTTTTTTTTAAACATGGACACCTTTCCCATCGCCACTAGGAGAGTATACCATTCTGTTTGTTCTGTAAACAACAATCCAGTAGCATTGAAGACAGTGGAGATGTAACAGTGGAAACTCATTTTTGTTGAAGTTTATTATTTAGAGTTTTTTGAATCTCTGTGCTGAGAACAATGTTCAAGCTCTGCTCGCCCGGAGACAGATTTGTGCCTGAGATGATCAAGAGTTGCTTATAGAGGTTATAGTAAAGATACGATGTAGCAAAGTTTTACACGCTTTGCCAGTAGTTTAAATTGGTGTACACTTCTATTCACTTCCACCAACTTGTATTGAAAGTGAGGTGAGGATGTGTCTATCTAGTCTAACACACACACACACACACACACACACACACAATAGAGAAAAATGCGAACCTTTATTCGAACAGACATCATTAAGCCGAGCTGCGACCAGGTCTAATCTGCGACAGCTGCGTAGCCGAGCCAGTAGTCAGGTGTAAATGCCAGCACGGTTTATATTAGTGGGCTTGAACTGGGTCATGTTTGCAAACCATTTGGGGTCTAACAGTCAGTTTTGGTGGTTTTAAATATATTGCGGATTACCTTCCATCCCTGTGGCATACATGCCGTAATATTGAGTGGAAAATATAGTTATAGTTTATGTACCTGAAGAAAATGAACCGTCACTGTTGATTCACATCAGCCAATCAATATCACAGCGTGAAAAACACAAAAGGTTCGTGTTGGTAAACCACTATTTTAGACTGAATATCTCAACATTAAATCTAAATTTGGAAAAGGGTGTTCATGCCACAAAGAAAACGCTGTAAAGGATTGTAAAAGGAAGTAAATGCTCCCTCTGCCAAGCTATTTGTGGTAGAGAAATGATTTGTATTTCTCTACTATTAAAGACAGCCATTTTTACAGCGCAATGCAATGTTTGAAACATGCATGATTTGGAAAAAAAACTTATTTTGAGATCTGCCTACATATTTATACCTATATTTATATATTTATCCTGGCTAGGCTTTCTGATTAAGAATTTCGGTATTCTGTCATTTCATTTACAGGCAGCGAAAGCCTCACTGATTTATAGAATCTGCAGGATTGGTGATTATGTCATTGGCATAGCTATTATATCTTGTATATGATTAACTCAAATAGTCAGAGGGGTAGAAACCGAGCAAACGAGGACAGAGCCTGACACAGAAAAAAAAAAAAAAAAAAGAGACATCCATACCTTCATCAGCCTCCTCTTCCTCGGTGGGCGGGGCCAGTCGTCCTTCGTTGCTCCTCTCTGCCTCCCTCTGAAGACTCACCACCTCATAAACAGCATCGCTCTGACCCAACCTCTCTGGTGTCTGCTGTAAACACGCACACACACACGCACACGCACACACACACACACACACACACCTCATCTTAAGTGGAAATAATTACATGCTTTTAGAAACTCTTTTATGTTGCTAATTATAAAGTATTAGAATTCTTTGATAAATATGGCATCGGATGCTACCAGCTACTACAGAGATGCTTTCTTTCTGCAAAGTCATTCCATTATACATGCTGCATGTGAGCTGCCAACAAAGTACAGTAATTCAAAAACAAATTGTCTCAAGGCAGCGATGCACCTTACCCGTTTGAGTCAATCAGGTGATATAAAGGCTTGAGAGCCCTGAGCACCTTGTATTCAACATGTAAGACTACAAACTCCATGGCACCATTACGAAGGTTTCAGCCAACACGCAGTCATATGAACCAGAACATTTTATATCAATGATCACAACAACAATTTCATGTTGTAGTTCAGGTTGTGGCATGTGTTTAATACAGCTCTCAACTAAAAATCCAAAATCCATAACAACAGACTGAAGAAATGCATTGGGAACATAAACACCAGCGGACTTGACCTTGGGTCCCATAAACTGCTGTTGTTTATTTCTGGTCTATTCCATTCCTGTATATCTGTTGATTCTCCTGCACCTGGTGGAATGGATCAATGAGCTACATCGATCTGCCCGCTTGCGTGGTGTCTAATGACTAACTTGAGTCAGTGATGAGTGAAAAATGGGAGAGAAGATCACGCCTGGTCTATTTTAAGGGAAACTCTGCAGAGGCTTAGGTATGATGTTGGCTTTGTTATAGCTTGGGGGGGGGGGGGGGGGTTGTTAACCCAAGAGGGTGAATTATTAAGACTAATAACATTGTGACAGACAGTTGGACCAGACACACACGTGAAAAACAGCTTCACCAGTGGGATTTCTAATAAGATAAAGGCAATTATTCCAAATTGTTCGTTCCCACATTAGGAAATAACAGTAATTTATCCTTAATGTTACTTTATAAATTGTATTTATTACCATTGTATCTCCTTAAATAACCGGACAGTTAGTGTATTTCTTTTGTAACATCACCAAAAGCAAAAGTTGTTACCATATAAAACAAGGACAACCTCTCAATGTCGGCTCAATATTTCAGCTTTTACCTTAAGAGCCTACAAGCAAGTGACTTTTTATTCGTTAGATTTGTTTTATTCCTTCTTGCTCTTAGTCTAAATAACGTAGAATCAACCCTGTCCTGTCTGGACACGACTTATTCTGGAAATTAACTTGGATTCGACACATGCGGTGTAGCATTCAGCCTTCTTCCCTGTAAAGCAGATGCCTAATATATTTTCCAGTTATGTGCACACACAAAAAAGGAGGAGTTGACACAGATAATGTCTCCCTGGTACTTGACAGTTTTTGACCAAATAAAGACTGAATATATATCATAATATAATGGAGCAACATATTTTGTGTGTGTATCACCTCTTAAAACCATCCTACACAAAAACCTCCACACAATATTATCTTTTAATTAACTCTTAACCACAGCACCAGTCCAACACTCTTCCATTCACTGAGGAGATAACTAGAGGGGCAATCAGGCCGCCGCTGTTAATTACCCACATGCCAATAATGAGACGGAGCCTCTTATTAGCTCCCTACAATCCAAAGCTTCCCCACTCCACTGACTTTCCAGCTCCCCACGGCCTACAAAAGGAGATGTGCCTTTTAACAGCAGAGAAACTGTCATTTTGAAGCACCTGCAGCAACTGCTCAAGCTCGGGGTGCTTGTGTTGCTAGGAGGGAAGTAGATCTTCACTCCCTCTCTCAGCACTTCTTACTCAGACAAGTTGTGAGGAAACTCAAAAGGGCTTTGCCGTTATACACTAGAGGGAGTTTCTAGGATCTTGTTTTCTCGGTGCCATCAACCTAACTTGCATCAGGGGATTGTGGCGACTATTATTCGGCTGCCGGGCATCAGAACGGGGTTGGAGTTTAGCACAGAGTTTAGGGAATAACATGTTGCGCATCGACGCACCAGCTTGACGAGGAGAGGCAGGCAGACTGTGGGAGATACACAGATGGAAAGAGAGGAATGAAATCTGATGAGGCAACATTTACATCTTTGAGAATATATCTGTAGCTCTCGATACCATCAAGTGCTTCAGCTCTCTGGGGAACAGCATTTGACTGGTTTCTGACACACCACCATGCCTCCGGATGCCAGCTCTGACCTCCTCCTCCTCTCCACACTTCCTCAAAGCTGCACCACATTTCCCTGGTCTTTGTGGAGAGCTTAGACCAGGTTTCGAAGTAAAGCTGGTGTGGGCTGTGAAGCGCTTTGAGACATATGTGATGTTGGGCTATGTCAATAAACTTGACTTAAATAACCTTGTGAAATCAACATGGCTGACACCTTTCCATGGCCGAGGTCTCGACTGCTCCTATTACAGTACAGAATGATTCAAAGGCACTGCTTCATAAACTGACGAAGAATATCATGTTTAGTATTTATTTCCATAAATTTAACTTAGGTGGAGCAATCCCTTATTTATTTTAAGATATTAACTATCCAACTCTCAACCAATCAGATGAAATTCAAAAGAATCTTCATTTCTGGGCAACCAAAATCACTTAAAACCAACAATTAGGTAGATAATAGACACAATCAGAATAAGTCTATTATCTACCATTATATATATATATATATTATATATATAATACACAAACAATCTATCACACATAGGAGATCAAATTGAATTGCTGCTCAGTGTTTTACAACGCTGCGACTGCCCTGCCCCCCCCCCCATTCTACAGGGAACATGGACAGTCATGGACAGTTGAAACAACTGTCTACAAACAAAACTTTGTGTCAGTGAACCAGCAAGATCCTAACCAGATGCAAAATCAGAAAATGGATGCAGGTTCTGTGGCGGCCGTCAGCGTTGGTACAGATACCTGTCTGAGTTTCAGGTAGAAGGTCTCACTGAAGGTCTTGCGGCTGAAGTACCAGAAGCGTTCGTTTGACGGGTACACCCTGACCAACGTTTCCAGCAGGAAGCGTACCGGCTCCACCACCTCAGTGACGACCAGGTCCACCGCCACGGTCATGTAGACCTGCTTATCTGGAGCGAAGCAGACACAGCGCCAAGCAACGTCAGTGTGGAGATACTTTACAGTGTGGAGATACTTTAGATATTCAATGTCAGGCTGTGAAGCACTTTTACCTACCTGATACTGTTAAATTACATAGTCAAACTTCATTCCATACAATACTAGAATAACAATTTAGAAATCCCTAAATGCAACTGTGAGCTGAGGAGATTTCACTTTTCATCTGACTGGCCTCCACTGGGAGGCAGGAAATCCCTCCATGTGTCCTACGGGGAAGCCCCGCCCCCTAGTGGATAACAACATAATATTAATGTCTTTTACTTCTCAACTGATGTTTATAAATGCATTTGCTACTTTAGGTGAAAAAGTGTCAACTTGGGAGGACGGAAATGAACAACCAGCATCTTAATATAGATTCTGATTAGCAATTCTGATAATATCAGGCACTTGTTTGTATTGAAACTGTATTGTACTGAGAAAGAACTGATGACACATAAAATACTTTACTGTTGGCCAAAAATGTAGACATATCTTTTGTTTCTTCGGGCTCCCCTAATAAATAGCTACATATCATATACCAGATGCAGAAGTCAGCTGATTTTAAAACCTCCACTTATTACCACCAGTTCTACACTGAAATGCACGATAATGTATCAAACACTGTAACTGGTGCCCAATCCTTTAAAATGCAACAAAACGTGTCTTTTAAAAATAATTTCACTTATCTATATCATAATATGGATAATATCATTAACTTTTAAGCATCTCTAAATTGTTTGTTTGTCAGAATGTGGGTACTGTAGATTTACACGAGAAAGCTCTGTGTGTGTGTGTGTGTGTGCGCGCGCGCGCGCGCGCGCAGGTTCGAGTGCTTTCCACTGACAGACTTAAATGAGTTAGACTGCTTTGACTCTTTGAGTCAGCAAGTTGCCAAGTGCTCTAGTTTGTAGGCTGTAAAGTATTTGTGGAGGCAAGCTGAGAGATGCAGTCTGAACATCTCCTAATTCTTCATGCAAAATGTATCATGCACAAAGACCTGCGTAGCTATAAGCTAGAAGAGAGAACTGTGAAGTGAACTGCATAAGAATGATTTTCTCAAAATGCATCTTTTATTTCCATTCCTCCCTTGATTGAGAGTTGACAGCTGTCAGGCTGCATGTTACGCTAGAGTTTGGGTGAAGGCAATTATCACATGCAGGCTCCAACACAAGCACGGCATAATTCTCAGACTTGACCTTGAGCAGTTCCATATCATATACGTGACAACAATGTATGGAAATAAGTCCTGCTTTGGGTGTTTTTTAATGACCAGTAAAACGACTGGTGGGTTCGGCTTGACACAGATCGTAAATGCTGCAAACTGTCACTTAATCAATTACTTTTACGTGCAATATAGTCATCACAGAAGGGAACTGTACATCAGCATTCACGCATTTGACCAACATGCCTTTATGCATTGTTGTAATTTACTTTAAGTATTAAAAAGGTTATTTAAAAGTGGACCGGTTGCTGACTTTGCTCGGTGACATATGACTGCAACTTGAATTATTTCATAGCAATATAAATCATTGGATATCTGTGTTACATAGAATAGAATAGGATTTAGGGAGAAAATATGTCCCCTCACCTTTA
The DNA here is from genome assembly GCF_964276395.1 of Gasterosteus aculeatus. Classification (NCBI taxonomy): domain Eukaryota; kingdom Metazoa; phylum Chordata; class Actinopteri; order Perciformes; family Gasterosteidae; genus Gasterosteus; species Gasterosteus aculeatus. Next base: position 12,099,406 of record NC_135695.1, on the reverse strand, counting down.
GGCGTGTCTTCGTTTAGCAGTTGGAAGGCGGCCATGTTGGGGTTCCATGTTCCAGTGATCACATAGGCCTTCCCATCAGAGCTCTTCCCCATTGATGTCTGTGTAGATAATAATGCATGAATTATGTCCTAGTTTTTTTTTTTTTAAATGATTCATGTTAAATATAGATACAGGTAAATGTAACCTTACATGTCATTTAGTTGACGCTTTTATATAAGCCGATTTACAACTTGCTATAGACAAGTGACAATATAAGTACAATTTTAAGGTCTACAATTTGTTTAATGTTTTTGGGCACAGTCTGAAGGTGTGTGTCTTTAGTTTGAAGGCTCTCTGTGGTACTGGTGTCTTCAGAGAGCTTGTTCCACCATTTCGGAGCAAGGACAGCAAACAGTCGTGATCTAGTCGAGTGTTTTGCTCTCAGTAGGGAGGGACAAGAAGTTCGGCAGATGCAGAGCGGAGAGTGCGGGTCGGGATGTCGGGTTTGACCATGTCCTGGATGTAAGCTAGACCCGATCCATTCACAGCATGGTAGGTGAGCACCAGTGTTTTGAACCGGAGGCGGGCAGCCACCGGTAGCCAGTGAGGAGAGCGGAGGAGTTTGAACAGGAACCCAATTGATTGGTTGGCAAATTGGTAGGAAAAGAAAAAAAACTGCAGGAGCAAACGAAGACTTCAGACTTCAAATTACCATTTTATGACCATCAATTACTCACCAGAATTTCTGAGATGAGATGAAATGAAACCATTAAATATAAATTCAGGGTAACACACAGGGACCATATAAAAGTGGCCATTTTAAGGATAAAGGATTCCTTTAATTGGAGTGCATAAATAAGATTATTGATCTTCGAATCCATTCCTCTGGATATGCTAATTCAGGTGTGGCAGGTTAAATTAGCCGAGGTGAGTTCTGCTCACCATGTCTAGTAGATGCATGCCGCTGTTGCAGACTTTCTGTCCTGGACTCAGCAGCATCCCAAAACACCTAGAGGGAAGACACAGGAGGTACAATCACAAATCAATAACCACTAATTCCGCTGCAGAGTTACAGGCTGCAGTCCCCAGCACAGTGAATCAAAGTACTTCTTTGGATGAGAAAGCATATGGAATATGTAAAACAGCTCACGTGGCCAAACTACCCCAGGGTTTCCCATAACATTATAACGGGGGCACAACACACCATGAAATTACCCCCCTGAGAAAGAAATATATAAATATGTTTTTACTGAATGGCTTCAAGTGCCAGTGTTGCTCATTGGTAAATTAAAAAAAGTAATCAATATATTACCTTTGCCAAAATTACAATTAACAAGGAAAAAAAAAAACCTCAAAAAAGGATCAAGCAGAGGATATCTAAACTTCTTGAGGGCAAGAAAGGCCCCCACTCCTGCAGCCCTAAAACATAGGGTGGCATAGGCAAAGTTACAAAAATATATAAACAGGCAAGCTTCTGTTTTTAATACATCTACGCACAACACTGAAGCAGCAGTTTGAAGTTTGCATCACACCAATCCAAACATAATCCCAAGTCATAAAAGTAAAGTTCCTTCAGCTTTGGGCTGTAGGTGCCATCAAGTGGTCAGGATGGGAATCTGGCAGTTTCAGAAATGTATTGTACAAAAATATATTCATAATGAACCCACCCATAACACAGGCCTTCAGAGGAATCGGTTTAAAGACAAGTGTCAAGTGTCTTGCGAAGCAATATTTACAGGAATAAAGAGTGAATGGAAAGACATGTGAAAGACCACAATTAAAAAATAGGAACCATACCAATTGTTTTACAAAAAAAAAAAAAAGAAGAGTAAATCATTGTCGATCACGGGCCGTGCCCCACAGACAGGAGCAGCTTTGAACACAATGGGGGTTCCGACAGAGGCTAAAAATAAAAGGAGAGGGCAGGTGTCTGTCTCCGTCTGATAGCGAAAGGAGGTGTGAGGAGGAAGAAGATGAAGATGACCTAGTTCTTTGGTGCTGCTAGAACATGTAAACACTAAAAAGGAGCGATGGCAGAAAATGATTCCTCTGTGAGGCCGTTATTATCTCATTTGACTTTTTTCCTTTGTTGATCTTATCGTTTCCCCTCTGCAATATTTGACTGCTAAGTAGGTCTCCTTGTGAAACCTGTTGCCCCATCTGGAGAGTCGTTGTTTAAATTTGTCAGAATTAAGTTAATAACAAGACCATAGACTCGTTACGCTGTGTGAATACCCGGCCTGTTTAGAGCAGTGTTTTTGGAGCTCTGCATAATTAACGCCTTCAGTTAAGCTCATTTGTCTCGCTGAGCCAGCTGCCTTACGGTCTCTGGTGGTAACGGCGACAGTATAGATGAAACGGCAAGTCTCTTTGTAAAGTATAGGAAGTTAAGCCAACCATATATAAAAAACAAGCACAAAAAGAAAAGCCTTAGTGGAAGAGTAGATAGATATGTACACATTTGATGTCTGGCAAATTCCACACTTCTGGAAAGGGAAGTGCAAGATTTCCTGAGGAAAACCTAAACTATACAGTAAATAAGATTAAAGCGCTCGTGAAAATTTGGTGATAAACACCTTCACGAACACGCGCCGCCCCCCGGGGAAGGCGACTAGGACATTGTCATGCATCATCTGTTTTTACAGTAATCCTCACCTCTCGATTCCCAGCTCCTTGTTGCACATTTGCTGAACTGAAACAACGACCTTCTTCTGAACACCCTGTCGAAGCTTGAAGTACAATTTATCTCTGTCCTTGGGCACCGGACTGTAGAGGGGGAAAACAGAGGGGGGGGGGGGGGGGGGGGGTCAACATAAACTTAAGGAAATTGCGGTAATTCAATTAAGATCTTGTATATTATTGCGCTGTGACATATAAAGTAATTTTTAGTGCATTTTCACTTGATGATCATAGAGTTTATGTCATTGTTATTATTTGTTTAATGTGTCCTAATACAATTCTTTTTTGCCAAATCTTAAGGACCTTGATATGACTGACCGAGTTCAAGATAAAACACGACACATCTTTCCTCACGTCCTCCCAGAGTTTTATATTTTATGGTTGTCTGCAGTACTTTCAAAACAGCAATTGGGCCACTTTATCGCGCAGGAGATGAAAATCCATCATTAAAATACTCAATACACAATGGCTCGGGAAAATAGAAAAATACTTTTAAAGTGTCGATAAGCTTTACAGTCTTCACGGATAAAAACAATAACAGTTGGCTAAATAGTACTCAGGCAGCCTATCTTTCCAACCATCAACATATCTGTGATACAGACAATCCTGAGCTGATAATCACACAGTATGCGTTTATTTCAGGTGCAATTCACACAGGTGCCTTTTGAAACAAATAACATAATGGCACAAGATAATGAAATTCTAATGTACCACCATCATCATTCTTCTTTCATAAAAATGAGTTTAATTATCATTTAATGTGATAGGAATATGCCCGCGCCTTTTGTAATCCTAGAGAAGGATTGCGCTTAGCCAGAGTGTGTACCCGTGTGTCTGTGTGTGGACACAGCACCTGTAGTTGCCTTTGCCATCGTCCTCCTTCACTTCCAACGAGACAGTGAAGGTGTAGAGGTCGCCATCGGGCAGACTGGACAGCGCCGTGTCCCTCGTGTCCACCGGGCGGGAGGAACGGCGAAAGGCTGTGGAGAAACTGTACAGGATACGACTGACCTGGATGGAAAAGGAAAACAACAACAACAAAACTTTACAGGCTGAACGACGAGGTGAAGTAATGGAATACATGGAAATAGAAATGAACATGAGAATTTAAAGGATATTGACTAACAAAAGTTAAATAGAACTGGACATTGTTAAGAAAACAGAGTAGAGGACAACAGCGCCCTCAGCTGGTTGACTAGCGTCAGCGGTTTTATGACTAGAGTAAATGTCCAGTATACAAAGTACCTGCTGAAATGTTAGTTCTTTATGTTACAGCAGAAGTGGGTTTTACTGTATCTTTATTATTAGAGTCCAAAGGCAGCTTCACATATATTACACTTAAGAACCACTTCCCTCTTGACCCGTACATACTGATCACAGAGGTGCACTTTGTGCACTACTTGTAGTGGGTGGATAATCTTGCAAAACGATCACTGCAACGTTACTTACTTAATGTTACATTTTACACTTTTAAAAGGAGACCAGAGGCAGATGATTTGGTGTCTGTGGAATGCTACATTTTAATAAGCTACTCAAGATCATACTTTGACCCAAAATACGTAATGTTCTATTCTAATAATGTTCCATTAATATCTTCGTTTTGTATAACTAAGCAAAACTATCAAAGATCTCACTGAACGTGTTCTGGTTCACACTACCATGATGATGGAGTAACTCACATCCATCCACATAAAGCCAACTGGGTTACAATGTTGTGGGATTGTGCTTTGTGAAGGTATATTTGTGTCTTCATTACACAAACAAAGAAAGCGTTGAGAACAAATTTTGAATTTCATTTTGAGAGAACAAAGGATTTGTTAGCTTTGCTTGTGAAACTAGAATGTTTTATTGCAAAACGAAAACCTTTTGCTCTCGAAACAAAAACTACAAAGTCAACTCCCCTCCATGTCGCTCCTAACAGGAACGTCAGGATGGTAAAAGCAGATACAGAGTGCCGGGTTGAACCTGGTTAATTCAGCGGCGTTTCCCCCCCCCCACTATGTCCAAACTCAATTCGCAAAAGGTTGTAGTTTTGATAGAAAAAAGGTTTTAGTTTCGAGAGCAAAAGCTTTTAGTTTTGCAGCCAAAACTTTTAGTTTCAGAAGCAAAACTAACATTTTTCTCAGTTTAGATATTTGTACTTACAAACTTGATTTTTGATTGCAATGCAAGAAACAAATACACCGCCATAAGCGAAAGCCATGTTGGGCTACGGATTGTAATGTGGAATACCAGGAGGTAACTCACGGCCTCTATGATGTGGCAGGAGAAGACGTGGATTTGGAAGTCCTCGGAGCTCCGGTAACTCTCAGTGAAGGAGAAACAGTCGCTTTCCACCGAACCCTCTCTTCCACGAGCACAGAACAACACCTTGTAGATGGGGAATGAGGCGATCTCTGTACCAGAGGCCTCGTCCGCAATTCTGGGAGAGTTAGAGTTTTGGTCCAGACTTAAAATTGATTGATGACAATTGAAACAGATTAAAGATACCAAATTGAAATTGAACTTGAACCATAAGCCTCCCTCCCACCCTAGATACTCAACATTCGTTTTATTAGGTGTTGACTACTTTTTACACGGGTATAAAATATGTGAATTGACCCGGTCTCAACATGCAGCATGTGGCTGGCTGACCTGACGGAGCCGTCTGGCCCACAGGGGACGTGCAGGGTGACGGGGATGGGGATGGCGCTTTCGGCCCGCAGGGTGGCCATGGCCCTCTGTGCCTCGGCCTCGTTGCGGGGGGCCTTGACCCAGGTGCAGCCGAGGTAGGACAGCTTGTTGAACTGGACACTGTCCTCCTCCAGCACCGTGGAGCTGGATGGTGCTGGACACGCGTCTGTGGACAGACGGAGAACTTGTGATTTTGTTTGTTTTCCTGAGAAGTGCGTTTCAGTGAAGATATACAAGAAGATATTACAACACAAAAACAAAACTCAACTGAGAAGTAAAGATAAGCCGAAAGGCAAAAGGCAGATACGCAGGAAGTCTTGTCGGTAATTACCTTTGACCCTGTACTTTTACACTTTGCAAACAGGAAGCAGAACAATGAGAGCAGCGATTGGACTTCCACTGCTGACCAGCTATTATTTGACACAATAGCACTAACACTAACTTCCTCTTCGTTAACTCAGCAGTAGTGCAAGACAAAACACTGGCTCCACTGCAAGATATGAGTTAATATGTGAAGACCTAATGCAAGACTGCAAGGTATTAGTATGTTATTTCTTAGGTGGAGGTTTGTACAACAACTGACGTACGGAAGTTACGGAATTTAACGGTCTCTCCTGTTTGTAGACCACACCGGAGTGTTTCAAAGAGAATATAATAATAACATTTTGACACACTGACTTGTTGCTTCCGATACAAACTTTTTGACCACAAAGCTAAACAGACCGTAGGTATGGAGAGACGGAAATGTACTTCCTTGCTCAGTGACACAAACGGTTGGATTTCACCTAAAAGCCAGGAGCTACACGGGGAGACTAGATGAAATGTTTGAAGAGCTCTGAGTGAAACATTTCAAGTTGCACAGTACTAGTTAGCCGGGATTTAAAGCCACAACCAGGACTGAAACAAAGACATGGATGCATATCGTAACGCTGGCAACGCCTTTCACCCGCCACTGAGCTTCAGAGTGCAGTACACCGCCGACCACTGTTGGTATGTTTGTTGAGCTGTCAGAGACGACTGTTGCTGATTTACAGAACGGTTAAGCCAATGTCAGAGAGTTTAGATACTAGCCTTGATAATCTGATAGGCCGCATATTTTGGTATGTCAATGCCATGCAAACTACTACATTCTTCATCGTTTTCATTTCAGTGTAAAAAAAAAAAAAGAATACCTGACAAAAACTTTTTTACATTACAGCCTGAGCTTTTAGTTTTGACTGAACTCATCTGTCAAATATTATATTTATTATTATTCATTGTCCCACAAGTTGTTTTTACTGAAATGTATTTATTTACAGCTTAGCTTGTTAGCTTAGCTTAGGATATTTTAAAATGTTTTATGTAAAGTGACTTTGAGCATTTGGAAAAGCACTATATAAATACAATGTATTATTATTATTAGTATTAAAAGTTTCATGATAAAACTCATTGATACATGAGAATAATATGGATAATATTTTATATTGGCAAATTGACACGTCCTGCATTTAGACACAATGACAATAGACTGACCTTGACCTGCAGATCGGGGTTCCAGGACTTCGGGGGACTTTGGGTCGCTTTCCTTTTCCATCTTTTCCACATTGCTCTTCTCCACCTTCACCTCTTTGTCATCATCGAACACCTCCTCCATAGCTTTCTCCAGCTGCTCACTCCCATTCAAAGACATCTGAGAGAGACAAAAAGAGAGAATAACTGGGAGATGAGGGTGCAAGAAAAACAAGGATGACAACAATCAAAACAAGCGGATAAAGTGAAGAACTTCAGAGTCAACACAACAAAAGGATGTATTCATATCCTTGATGTTGATGATTGCAGACAAGTGTAAAAGCCCGTTCCCGTCTGGCCCTGACCTTGAGCCTTGGTTTGCCCTCGGAGCCTTGAGGTGACCCGGCGGCACTGGGCTGAACCAGAACAAACTCCTCACTGGTGACGGTGGCAACGGACTCGGTGGAGCTGCTGACTTTTCGAAGTGAGGAGCGGTCATCCATGGCTGGCTGGTTTACTCTGGGTTGGCTGGGGACACCAGGGTTAAAGCTCTCCCATTCCCTGCCCGCTCTCGTTCACTCAGCTGTGTGGGAAGACAAACGCATTGCATCAGACTACACACCAGGTGTTTTCTTGCCTTTTCAGTGAACATTTTAGGCATCAACCCGAGTTACAGGATATTCGTAGTGATGAGAGAGCTACATGATGGCGGCTCATTGTCCAGGATCAGTCAATGTTGCCTTATGAAAGACGGGTTATTACATCAGGGTTGATGTAGCGCGTGCAGTGTTGTCACTGTAATGTGTAATGCCAAAACCGAAACACACCCATCCAGCAGAGCGAGGGAAGGCCTGGCATGGGCCAAACAACTCCCAGGCTTTTAGGGCATATTTTTTCGTTATGAGTCCCACCCAAAGTTATTCTGAGCTCCTGTCATCTTTGAGTTAAGGATATCAGCCCAGAAGTGAGCGCTTCATGTAAACGCAACAAATCCACTGTTCCGCAATTCTGGAAATTGTTTCCAGTGCTTATGGTGCGATTACGCCCTGCCGGTGTCTGACAAGCCCCGGCTGGCCGCCACGTCGCTTAATGATCCTATTTTCCACATTCAAGGATTTGATGGTAACCTTTGTAAGCTTAGAGATGTAGTATTTAGCATTCTGCCACTGAAGGGCTTCTGTTGAACATTATGTTGCTACTAGCAACGGCTAAATATGACAAATTCTTTTTGATGCATTTCTGAAGACCAGCCCAGAACTGCTTCACTCAACATTAAGACAGCAAGGTTTTTACATTAGGATTTTGAATAATTGCAGAAAATAAGCTTTGTGGCAACACACATTTGTATAATACTGCACATGACTTTCCAAGTCTCTGCTAGGCTAAATATTAAAGAGCTGATTGTAGAAAGTGATATTTGTCATTATAAAGCAGTTCTAAGTGCTATATAAATAATATAAAAAGTAGAAGTTCATTTGCAGTATCAGCTGATAGGATTGGGTCCACATTTAGTTCCCAATAAATCCAACATGTTGAAAGTTAACAAGTTAATTTCATCATACTCAGGCAGACAAAGTGTAACGTGTTTTAATTAGAATTTCTAAGTGAAAACAATGGAACATACATGTGATTTTCGGTATGATGAAACTCTGGAGAGTATTTAAATGCAAATCTGTCGATATGCTTTAGCAGAAACCCTGAATCTGTGTGAGCCTGGAACTGAGCATCATGTGTCTCACATTATAGTATTTTGGTACTCTTGTGGACTTGTGTTTTTACGAGGACGGCACAGAGGGACCACCAAAGTCGGTCTGCACATCTTTGTGAGCTCACTGCCTCCACATGTTACATCTTGCTGGCTCATTCATTTTGGCAACATGTCTTTACGCACAACCGGTTGAAACCTGGCTCTAAAAACATTGAGTGAGCATGAATAAATAAAACACCTGTATAATTAAAAGACATGTTTCTGCGCCGTTTAATAATAGACAACAAGGAACTATTAAGTGAACCGATTGGTTTGGCTTACAAACAATGATCTCAGGCTAAACACATTCACAAATGTACCAGTTAAAACCAGTTAAAACATCCATATTATTTTAGTAATCACTTAATAATTTTGGTTGATATGTAATTGCTTTATCTTTTAAGTTGCAAATATATGCTGCTTTACAGAGTACATCTGGGTTTGAACACGTCTCTTCGGCATTTTCATGTTTTGGACATTTCATTGACAGCGATTCATATTTGATTGTTGATGATACACACACACACACACACAAATATATATATATATATATATATATATATATATATATATTTAAGAGCAAAAGCATGACTTGGGCATTCATTACACACATACCCCGTGACTTGATTACGTGCATACAGAAGTCATTCATACACGACTCGCCCAGGCCAATTATACACAAATCGACACACCCACATTTATGAGGAAAGCAGGCGGGTCATGTGCTCAAATCACACTTATTCAATTATACAGCAGCATTTCCTTCCCTGCAATGAGAAGGAACGTCATGGCATAAAGAATAAAAGACTGTCGGATCATCATTATATGTCTCTTCTTTTTAAAATCATACTGCATGTGAAAAACATACAGTAGCAACAACACACTTAATAATAATAATAATAATTACTTAAAAGATGGCAGTGTAAGCACAGATAATCTCCCTCATTGCTCTCACACGCATTAACACATACAATACACAAGATACACTTGCATGTGATAAAAATGAACAGAAACTGCAAGTAAATAAACAGCAATTAAGGCCTTTGAATTGTTATATAATAACAAGAAGATGAGCTGGACTTTAGATTTTTCTGCCAACTGGTCTTCTCAAGCCTGCTTATGTGAACATAAAGGCAGTATTGCTTCTAATCTTCCTCTCAGTCTTGTTGCTGCCCTTGTGATGGAGAACAGTTGCATACTCGCTGGCTATAAACCAAAGTGTAAACAGTGTGGTCTGCACCGAGTCATTACTAGCCTGCTTCTTCAGTACAGTCTCAGTTGGCAGTCTTAAGATTCCCAACCACTGGCTGGAAATTGTGAGTGTAGTGAGGTTGAACAACACCCGCAGCACCGGGCTATCCGGACACATCACATCCGTGAGGGTGCGTGTGAGTTTCTATGGGTCTCACTGTCATGTTACAGGAAACAAGCGTCAAAAGACACAGGTGAATACAGAAACCCACAATAAGTCTACATTTCACAGGAGGGTTGGGGGCAAACGTTTGCCTACCATCTCGTCAGTGGGACGGAGACAATCATCGCTGCACGTCTGACCTGCGCCTCAATCTCAGTCCATCCATTTATGACTGCAGACCTTCAGGTGAAGCACAAATCCAAGACTGTACAACCTGCTGACTGCATTTTTGGTCTTTGGTTTTCAGATCACGTCTGGATGAGTAACTTCATGCTTTGTGGAGTGTGAGATTTGCACAATCCGGTTTGGGAGTTTATTTGCTAGTACATATTACGGTTCATAGAACCTTTCTATGCAAAAGGATCAATTGCACAACTTGTTACAAGTGACCTCAGTCAGTTCTAACATGAACAAGATTGAGCCAGGAGACGTCTCCTTTTGAAACTAGGATGGACACCTGCTTTGAGGCTTGTTGGTGAACATAATAGAACTACAGCTTTTAGACCTCTCGTATGTGTCAGAGTCACTTCCTGTTGAAGTAGCCTGTTTGGAACTCAAGTACGATGCTATGACAACCTGTAATGGTGCTTTCATGACTATAAATAGAGTGTAATAAAAGAAAGAATCAGTAACTATTTTTAATCAATGTGAAGTGTTAGCTAAACCTTTCCTGCTTTACAGGTTAGTTCTCTAGCTGGGTGGTGAATGCAACAACTGAATAAACTAGCTCCTTCGTGACAAAGAAATACCATCCACCAGGAAACACAACAAAGGGCTACTTTGGTTTAGTGCCAACGCTCAAAAGCCCGGCCCATATCAGAGGAGTACCTGATTATTCCAGTTTGTTCAAACTGGCCACATTCTACTGCTGGTCAAGTTGGTCAAGCTTAAACGTAAATGATTCATTATTAAAATATGTGTTATGTTACTACATAGTTTAACTTTACATCCTTTTAAAAGGCTTGCTTGTATCAACAGAGGCAGAGTCAGCCATTCAACAGCAAGTTAAACTGCCAGTTAGTTTCAAAGGGTCAAAAGGGCAAATCAACAGAGAGACACTGGACAGATTTTATGTAAGCCTATGAACAATTTGGGACTTTAATTATAACAATACGGTTTACCTCACTGTTGAGGACAATTGAGTGTCCTTACTTGGAGTAACTTGGCTCTTTTGGCTGAATTCACTTTTAACCCATTTGTATTGCCCTTTAAGGTGAAAATGAAACATAATCTCCTGGTTCTGCTTCGGTTTCGTCACATGGATGTTTAGGTCACCCAGAGATAAATCCTGGATCTGATCCACAGACAGCAGAACAAACGCTGTGACAACACAACCGCCTCTGCAGTGAGGATCCCGGGTTACTGACACATTTTATACTCCAAACCGGTAAAGCTCACCGGTCGACTAAACCTCAATTGAGTGCAACGTGTCAAACGAAAGCCGTGCGAGCCCTTTATGAATCAAACACTGAATGGCCTAATGGCTCACTTCCAAAAAGAGTCAGCTGACGACTAATGAAACAGTCAGATGGTTCGGTGTCTTTTTATCCAGCTGAGGAGACAGTTTGAGAGTTTGTATTTTATAACTTGTGTGGTTTCCCCTGGATAAAGTCTGTGGTGGTCAGATTTCCACTCATTACTACAGTCTGCTCTTGTTGCTGCTCTCATTGGTTTCTGCAGGCCCGGATGGAGCACATCACAGGCTCTCACAGCATCATCGGCTATGGGAGCTTTTCTCCTTCAACACGGACAATTGGGAAGGCAAAACGACGATGACATGGTACTCTTTCAAATGACCCACTCGTCTCACGGCAGCTCGCGTTTGTTAATACAAAACAACACACATTATAACGTCACATTGACACTCATGACAGAATTAGCTACTGCCAAGCTAGCTAGTTATCCGTGCAGTCACCACGGGCAACAGCAAAATAACACAACAACAGTAATAACATTTGACACGGGCAAATCTGTCGACAGGGAGCTAGCTACCGGAAAAGGTGAACGCAGTCGACAGATGAAGTATACCTGTGTTGTCAGACTGGACCTGCGAGCTAAAGCTAAGTTGTGCTAACGCTAACCAGCTCGAAGTCCAAAACAGTTGGAACCACTATTTCGGTGGCGCGAGCTCCCTCAGCGACACCCCGCCTGTCTCCGGAGGAATATCACGAGTAAAGTAGAAGGAAAAGAACGTTTCCACTCTCGCACCGTGTAAATGTGACACTGACACCAACACTTCGGTAGAGAAAAGGAGCTGTCAACTTACTTAGTTGAGAGCGTAGAGGAGTTGCTCACACTCGCTAGCTGTCAGAGGAGTTGCAGCGAAGATCGTTTATGCTTCGGACGATGAACCGCTGGGGAGTTCAGCGACACAACTTCCGGTTTGGGATGCTCGCGTAATTACGCGCATGCGCCGTGCAGCTCACGTGCCCACTTACTTCACACGCTCCTTTCTACTCCAAAATTAAATTGTTCCGGTTCTGTTCTGCCATGTAACGTTACACACAACCACTTATTTAGACGTATGTTGAGTTATAACTTCCTATACCTAAAAATGTTGTATGTATCTCATTTGAAAACGTTTTCAGTTTGCTGTATTGTCAAACTGGCAAATATAAAATGAATGCTTTGTTCTAAAAATTAATTTTCTGTATCTAAAAGTGTTGGATTCATGGCAGTTACAAGATGGGGGTCAATGTTTATGCTGCTTTCAGAATTTATGGTGTTATTTTCCAAACATTTTGAAACAATGCTGAAATATTTCTATCATGCTGTGTGTGTGTGTGTGTGTGTGTGTGTGTGTGTGTGTGTGTGTGTGTGTGTGTGTGTGTGTGTGCGCGCGTGTGTATGTGTGTGTATTCCTGTTAATCACCACACAAATAGGCATTTCAAGCAGTTACGAATCTTTATTTCAAAAGTCAACACTGCCAAATATTACTGTTTTTGTATTTGTCAGGTACAATATCTGTTTTAATCACATTTCAAAAAATCTTTTTTCTCTGTTTTCAAAGATAATGGGTTATAGTTAATACAATGACTGAAGAAATGGATGATATTTATCCTTATTTGTGGTTTTTGGATGACAAGAAAGAATGTTTATATTTCACTCGATCCTTTGTCAAAGATTCAAGACATTTCTTAACAGGTTTTCCAAAAATCAAAGCTTTCAACTTTCAGTGATGAACTTTCATTTTGCAAGTCCTCATTTTTTTACCACTTTAAATAATTCCAGTGAAAAACATAATTCTGGTTTAAAAGGCGTTTCAAGATGTCTGGTGTAATGGCACTGCAATTGGCATTTACTTAACTCTAAAAGAAAATCAATGAGAGATAAGTGAGGTAGCTGCTGATCAATAAATCATAATTAGTTAATATGCACTGTTGTATAATGCTTAAATTATACACTAGGCCTGTCAGAAAATCTTGCTAAAATCATCCAAAGTTATCACACCATGCAAGTCCTCAAGGTCTCTTGCATTGCTTATTCAGCCTCACCGATTCTTGCAGCACACATAAATATAAATACAAATATCACAATAAATATTATAGTGTATGACACGCAATGCTGGGTAAGTGTTATGTAGAAAATGAGCACTATTAAGTAATTGTGAAGTGAAAACACTGTTTCAATCACATACATGTGTATTCTAACTTCCTCACAATATAAAACCAAATACATGAAAATAAATAACTTGATTATTTGCAGTTCAAGGATTCAACATGAGAGTAGTACAGGACTATAGGAGGAGTGTGTAGACAAAATAGCACAAACTAGTAAATCACACTTCCTCGATCAAATTACATCATGTTGAGATCCCAGGGTGAATATATTGTTCATCGAGAACACAATGGAATCAAGAGGTTCATTGCTTTCTAGATCATAGTTACATACCAAACTTTTTGCATCACAAAGAGAAATTCACTCAGTAAGTTTCAAGATTGCTACCGTTGCTCAGGTGTCTCTGCTTTTTCCCAGGCTTACACTTTAGGGGAGAAATTGCCACCCCAATAAACCAGGATTACCCATGATCTAGTTTGATATACTTGTACCTACGTGTGCATCATCGTCATCATTGGCGGGTGTGCACCATGCTTCCAATAGTCCTCCAATAAAGAGAAAAACAGCTGAAAGGAGATGACTGGAGATGAAGACCTGCTGTAGTTCAACCCCCCCCCCCCCCCCCCCCCCCAGATCGCTTGCATAGAGAAAGCTCCAGTCGTCTGCCCTCCTCCAGCTTTCCTGTAACTCAAGCATGTTTCTACAGAATCTGCAGAGAGGATGTTAACTTTTCCTTTGAAATTTCAATTTCAGCCTCAATTCAAACAAAACAAATTTGCTTAATATATATTTTATTCTCTTTTTGTCATTCGGAAGATGTGTGGCAGGGGGGAATTATAAATGGTCTAAGATAGCCCTCAGTCATTAAATACACAATAACAGTCAACAGTTCACGAGTTTACAACCATCCCCTTCATGTGGTAGCACAAAGAGACATTTTCTTACAGGAAACCTACAGTTTCATCTACCGTAAATGACTATCTTAGTGAACATCAAACCTTAAATTGTAAGGGTATAAATGTGGTAACCTCCACAAACAGTGGATATTTATGCAAAATATCCCCACTGGCAGCTACAGCAGTTGCCTAAATTATGTGTGTCTGCGGGTCTTTTTAGTAGTGTGTGTATGTGTGCGTGTGTGTGGGTGGAGTTATTTGTTTCTTTAGGATGGTCACACCTCGGTGCTGATGGCTCGGGTGTTGGTGTAGAAGTCCGGAGGCCGGCCTCGATGCGTCTCCCTCAGCAGGGATCCTCGGACGGCGGGCAGCGGCATCGCCAGCGCCTGGTTCTCATAGTGTGTAGGCATGTAGGTGACGCGCTCTCCGCCGTTGCGCATCTCATCCGTGGTGCGAATGTAAAAGGGCGAGTCATAGGGTGAGCAGGTGGGGCAGTAACTGCGTTTCCCCCCCGCGGGTTTGGTGGGGTCGAAGGATCCGGTTGCCTCCGGTGGGGTAGTGAGGATCGACCCCTCCAGGCCAGAGACACTGCAGGCGTTGCACGCAAAGTGCTGCTGAGAGACGGAGCCGCTGTCAGACCCATTCTTCTTACAGCAGTAGTACTGCAGACAGAGGGAGGCGGATTGCCTTTTTCAATTCAGATTTGTAACATATGCTGGCTGCACCTCAGTTTTTAAGTCTAGAACTGTGTTTGATGTTATTTTTCAAAAGAAATTCAGAGATGCAAATATAATGAGAAGCATTGCACTTTATCCAATTCATTGGTACAAAATTAGTCTGATACTCCTTTTCTCCAAGCTGCTGGTGCCACCTTTTACACTGTTTCTAGAAATATACCAGATGCATTGAGAATTGAGAAAGGCAAAAGGTGTTGTTGTTAAAGGAAAAGTATTTTTTCAAGGGTTATTTATTATTTTTTAGCTTGATAAAATACTGCAAACTATAAATTCTTAGTGAATATTCAAAATACAATTTCTATGAATATGAATAAGTAAAATGTCTTGCTGCTGGCATTAATCAATTATTTTCGCATACCTGGAGTCTACAGTAACAGAGCACAGCGATGATACACAGAAGTATCACTGTGGCCAGTATTCCGCCGGTTATGACAACAGTTCCAGCTGTCATCCGACCAGCTCTCCATCAAACTCTGACACACGCGCAGGAAGAAATATCATTAATAACAGCTTCCCTCTGCGCAGAAAATGTGACTTGGAATATATTTTATATTACTTGTTACTTGTTGTTGTTATAACTCAAAACCAGAAACGGGAATCCAATCATATTCTTAATGCATATACAAATTCTCCTTTAGAAAAGACAGTATGCAAATTTGATTGTGCAAGCCTGATTGTGTTTATTGTCTGTTGTACTCACGTTCAGCAAAGTTACTTAACACCTGAAAGCAGAGAAATACAGTAAGAGTGGTAGTTGTAGTAAATGTCGTAGATTGGGCGGACAGGACAAACTGAGTGAATGAAGGACTTACATCAGAAGAGTGTTTGAAGGTTGTAAGGGTGTAGAGAGGTCAAATCAGAGGTCCAAGGAGACGGGTCAAACTGCTGGATAGCCCAACTGTATGAACATCTGGGCAACGTAAACATGGGAAACAAGTAATGAAACAAGCTTTTATGCATTTTCTCTCCACAAGGTGGCACAAAGACAACAGTAAAATATCTCCCACAGACACACAAACATACAGTACACCATTTGGTACCGAGTAATGCCTTGGGACTGAGAGGACAAGGTGAAGAAGAAGGGAGGAAAGGCAGTAATGACACTAGCAAATAAGAAAAAATAATAAGTAAATCATTAAATGAGGAAAAAAAGGAATGAAACAATTGTGATACATAAATAAACATAGAGCCTAAACATGCACCATTGGACGCACAAACAAACTAATGTCCTATTACATATATGCAGAGGTTGGAAAAAAATAATAGCGACACCTCCTGTAATGCGATTTAAATCAATATCTTGTCAACTTGCAAATACCAAAAAGAACTCCCTTTTCTACCAGACCAAAGCTTTAAAAGGATATCACAGAGTTGAAAAAACGTTTCTCTGACATATTGTAACAATAATAGGTAGAATTATATAGACGTTTATGAGAAAATTACCCTAGTTGTCAATTGACGTACTTCCCTCAGTAACTATGGGCTCAATGGCAAAGTGTCTTTAGTACAGCATGATGCTCATTTGGTAAATAAAGGACTAATTTTGAGTAAAATGGACCAAATAGCATAGGTGTGCCCGTGTATGATTGCATGTAGTGTAAAGTAGTGCGTAAAGTACATCAATCTTCATTTATTTAAGAGGTCCACCAGATCTGAATAATCACAGCATTGTCATTATATTCATATTCAGGGTGTGTAGCTTTAACTCTTTTCACTGTTTACTTTGGCATGGTAGTTCCAGATCTTGCAGTGGGCTACAAGTGTTCAGTGAAACTGAATTAATTCACTGCTGTCAGAAAAAAAGCAAGAAATCTGAGAATCGCTAATGAAAAGAACAAGTCCCCCAATCATCACATGTGCATATTCTTGAGCAATTTCACTCAATAAGATCTACATTCACACACACACACACACACACACACATGCATGGATCAATGCAGGGATTTAGCAATGAGGGGCTCTGTTGTTAAGAGGTTTTATTCTGCACGCAGAGGCTTTTGTGTAATGGAAGTGAAATGTATTACTGCTGATAAAGAGACGCTAAACCCATGATTTGGGTTGGAGGGCAATTAAATATAAGGAAATGAAGAATGAGGAAACAAAAGGATAGAGACAGTAAGAATGTATGCATTTAATAAAGGAGGGAATAAGGCAAGGAAGGAATTAAGGAAGCAGCACCACAGGTACAGATGTGTGTGAATGTTGACAAATGCATTAACATTTTCTGCATGACCACACAGGGCTAATCATGCAGGCTGTCACATATGATTCCTGCTGTTTGATGGCTGGATTGACTAAAGTGTGTTTGTGCATGCTATGGTTTCATGTCAGATTGTGTGATGCGATGGAAGGACTAAGTATGTTCCTCCACTATTATGCAAAGTGTCAACAAGGATTTACGTTACGTACATTTATAATAACACACACATCACTACACTGACTCAAATGAGAAAGTACTTTCATTTGTCTTGTATTTGTGTTTCAGTAGGCTATACAAAACAATGTGTTTTTTTCAGATTTATTTATTTATTGAATATATTGTGATATAAGAGACTCATTCGGAGCACTTAACTCTGCATTGACCTTTTCTGGATTTACAGTTTAAATCAGATGCAGAGTGAGAAAAAACCCTTCACGTCTGTGCCCTGGTTGCAATTACAACATGGACTTTATAGTTGTCCAGTTGGATTTATTAAAAGAGAACCCCACCAATGGACTATGCACTATGTATCATATTTGGATTGTATCAAAACCACTGCAGCAGAACCAGAGATGTCCTCAGTCTCTCGTAGTCAAAACCTGGTGCCGCACTACCCACAATGCCTATTGATCACCGACAGATCAGTTTGATACTTTTGTGTGTCATGCTATCAATGGCTAATGTGGCCACAAACCAACTACCAAATATATGAGGAAGAAGGCAACAGAAGCCCAGTGCGCTAACTTCATTCCTAAAGTCCTTTTATAATGATTGTGCATTTGGGATAACAGAGGCATCACATGACCTGTCTAAGACAAAACAGTGGAGCCATTCCAGTCCAAGTCTGAATGACAAAAAAGCCACCAAATCTTGTGGTTTTTAGTACTTTTGAACTTAACTTAGATTGAGGGCATTTTGATTGCCTCTGAACACGCTCACGGGCTTATCGCGCTGACAACGGCAAAAGTGCTGGCAGACTTAACCAAGTTCACTTGAGGGGGAAAACCGTGGTGACAGTGCGACGCTTCTGCGACAGCGACATCGGCCGTGAGGGTCTTATCAGCCGCAACCATATGAGAGCAATGCAGAGCAGCACCCAGGCCCGACAGTGGGGGACGCTTACGTGTACAAACATGCACTAAAAGCATGCAGGCCCCTTGAGTCTATTTATACAAAGTGAGGGAAAACTCGGATTACAACAAACGCAGAGGGAGAGCATCCCCACGGTCCACTCGGGTTACTCCACTGTCTCTGCACATAGTTGTTTGCTGCTATATTACTGCTTTGAATGACACATATTGCTCCTAAGTGTCATGTTTTCATTTTTCAGCTGATCGTCTTTTCCCTCTTTGGAACGATCATGTCCATTGTCAAGAACATCCTGAATGACATTCTTACATCGTACTCCGTATACAACATGGATACAAGGTTTAGCAGCAGCGCAAGCAGATGAGGCACTTGTGTAAAAAATGAAAAGACCAAACTGCATCTCACAATATCTGGGGAAGTGTTGAGCAAATTATATTGTGCATCTGAGGATATCTTCTCAAAGGGTTCTTAATGGGTTTCTTCATTAAAGAAAAACCTGTGCTGTAAGTGCTGTCAGCCTCAGAGGAAAGAGAAAATAAGGCGGTGTTGCTCACAGAGGCGGCCGTCTGAACCAAGCTCATAAACCATGTTTCTGTCAAGAAGTACACTAGCATTCAATTATTTCTGGAGAAAACGGGATGGCAGCTGGCAGATTCCTCTAAACACCGTTCTTTACAACTCTCTCCAAGGTGCGCAATCTCAGTACACCAAACTATTTTCCATAATTAAAGCCAGCCCCGTGACTTGCACCCCATGGAGGTATGGGAATGGAGTCACTGCTGTCGCCACGCCAATCCTCTACTCAGACACCGAACAACAAATTTGTTTTTCTGTTTACATGTTGCTCTTCAAGCACTTTCAGACAAACTTGTTGGTTGGATTAATGGAGTTCACTACTGAGAGAAATGAGATATCTGTATCAGCACACACACACACACACACACACACACAGACACACTCACATGCAACCGTGCATGCTAAGCACAAACAGAAAGAAAGCTGGATCAGTCACCCTTGGGTCCAGATTAGTGGCCTTCAATCCAGAATACTGCCTGAAGAGCCCTGTGCACTGATAAGACACTTTCACACACACACACACACACACACACACACACACACACGCACACACACACACACACACACACACACACACACACACACACACACACACACACACACACACACACACACACACACACACACACATACTGCAGGCAATCGTGTACTCAGTCATTAGCGAATAAATCAGGACCTCCTAATAAAACATCTATTAGAACAGACACCGTTGTGGTTCTTTGAGCTCCCGGGAGACAGACGCAGCTTACAAAAGAGCGATGAGTCCATAGATCTGTTACATTTGCGAGTGTAACAATATGAAGACTTTAGGTATGTGTGTTGAATTGTAGCCTGTGAATGACAAATTCCACAGAATCAGTTGGGTGTGTCTTTTTGTTGTTGAGCTGCACCGCAATCTGTTGTTCAGCACATTTTAGTTTGGTGAAAGCCGTTATTTTTCTTTGCAACTTGAATCTGCAACATTTTAGCCTGAAGCAGAAATAAATTGTAACCCACCTTCAATGTTCAAATTCCCACTTTGAGACTTGTCAGTCTTGGTTGGGTTATGTGTATCCTACGGCTGTAAATAATGCTAGTTTCTCTTGATGGTTATACCTGATATTGCATCCGGCTTCCTTGACATACTGGTGACAGAGAATTAGCTGGACAGTCACTTATCCGGCGATATAATAGCAGTTTCCTATAATGCAACAGAGTGCATGGATGGAACATGAAGCTAATTTGTCTCCTTTACGTTTAAATGGGGGTTGGAAATCCATCTTAAAGGTGCATCACTGCCACTAGTGGACTCAAGTGTGGAGCGCTAGATCCAAAAGTGTATTATTGCTGTTACTCTTACATTCAATATAAGGGACTATTAACTGGTTATGAAACTCTAAATGTAATACTGATGCCTCAATATGACCTACATATTTGAAAGAGCAAGCAAGAAGACGAGCCTTCTCTTCATGGTTTTTCTTAATGCTTGTAATATGTGCCACTGGGTCACATTCAGTCATGCATGTTTTTTACACCTGCAATCATTGGTCTTTCATATTTCGTGGGGTTTATCAGCATGTTGCCGCCCCATTGCTTCCACTTACATTATTGCTTTACTTTGTCTTGTAAATTATTCTGTTTGTAGAATGGTAAATACATGGAAGGTTTATGATAAAAAAAAGTCAAATCTCAGGTTTCCCATATGCTGTTTCTAGAAAATCCGGGTAATGCAAGTATTACAAGATAGACAATACTCCACCCCTCTGATGGAATGCTCCCTATGGAGTCTCACTGCCATCAGTCTTCGGGAGCAGCTGAACGACCTTGATTGTCCTGGAGGATTTTTTACAAGATTCACTCTCTGGATTTTACATTGCTCAGACCAGTGTCAGTCTCTCCTCCCCCATATACACTAAAAACATAATCCTTGCGTCATATACAGGAAGCTGGTTGGATTCCTTCCGGTTGTCCCAGATAACAACCTGCTTGATCATCCGTTAAATGTTCACAAAAATGTGTGTTATCATCAGATATGTTTTGTTCTTGGTGATAGTTTAAAGAACTATGGCAGAATTACTATCACGAGAGGGTCAATGACTAAAGCAGCCCAGTAATCAGGTTTGTGTCACAAACCTTCGTCCTCAGGCTCGTCACACCACAATGATGGATGGGAAAATTGTGGGCTTTCTATGCAAGGTTAATTCCACATCAGAAAACCCCCCAAAATGTGTCCGAGGAAAGTGGAAGACTGACCATCTTCCCTCCATCAATGTCCATGCGAGCCTCGGAGCCGGAGCAGAGAATCTGCGCAGAGTAAACTTCAACTCACAACTAACCAGGCACCAATTCAAACAGAATTTTGGTTCTTGTTATTTTGTCTTCGAAGCTCTATGGCTGCCGTTGTAAACGGAGAGAAAACAAGGCCCGCATCCAGACGGGATTCATGGTCACAGCTAAAATGTAATTTGTCTAATCCTGTTATCTGACGTTCCGAAGGCTTTCCTTCTGTTTCCTCTCTGTGCGTCGTCTCTGCTGCTGCTCACAGTGACTGCGCCTGTTTGCACAAGTGAGCGCGTATCTGTTTTATCATTCGGGAGTTTTAAGTGAACACAATTTGGGGGGGTTATTTGTTATAAATAAAGATTGTTCAACGTAAAAGAATAATTATGGGGAAACTTCACACAGCGGATGCTGAAAAACTAAATCACAGGATTTGTTTATAGTGAATGTTGTAAACAGCTCGTGTTGGTTGGTTGCAGTGCAGCTATCACTGTAAAAGCACTGCTGTCGCACCACTAGACAAAAAACATGACCGCGGAAAAATATCAGTTACTTTACTGTAATAAAAGTGAGCTTTCCTTGGTGCTGAAGTGATGTTACTGGAACACACACTATTCGTTGAGTGTTTTTTGGGTGTAATCACTAACGTCGGGACATGCCGCTGGAGAAACGTGATCTGTGCGGATTCCCCGTCACACTTCAGTACGCAAATGAACCGCAGATGAATTACACAGTGTGATGTTTCACTACTCACCGTTTTTGTCAATATTCAGCAAACTATGCGATCAGGACCTGTTCTGAAACAACATACATGAAAGAACAAAGTATGACCTGTTTACACAAGCTCTCAGTAGCTAATATTACATCATTACAACTGTGAATATCAAGATTTAATTTAATGAAGAAAAAGGCAATCTTTTCTTTTCAGATCATTTGAATATGTTTTTATCAAGAAAAAAGGCACTATAGATGAACATACCAAAGTAAAATGATTTACATCATCAGACCAGGCGAAGGAACCCGGATCTGCTCCCTTTTTTATTTTGTGCTCGCCCGACCTGTGATCAGATCCGTGATCCGATCCGTGATTTTTATGATCCGTTGCACCACCAATAAGTACATTAACTTCCCGCAAACGCTCACACGTTGCATTGAAAGCCCTCTTCATGTACTAACGGACCCACAGGAGCCCAACCAACCGTTTTCCCATCTCCCTCTTCAGCTGTCGCAGCAGTTACGACCCAGTAGCCCAAGATTGATGACAGTGAACATTTTAGTTCCATTACTTGATTTTGCTCGAGGTCATTTGGGGCGAAGAGCGCTATGAATGTGAAGGACCACTCCTGGCCCTATAAAAGCACATGATCAATACAGGCGGTAAAAACGACTTTGTCCCCGTAAAGATGGAGAGGGAGATAGGACGTCAGAGGGTTGGAACACAGTTTCGGTCTCCTTCTCCTTCCAATCTGGAACATGTTGTGATGCCGTGTACCCTGCTGGCAGATTTATAGCCGGTGCACATTATGGCGCGAGGCAGCTCTCCAAGCTACTGTACTCCGGCCTGCCAGCTCCTGATTCAGCCTTTCTACACACTCACTGTGACTACGAAGATGTGGTGAATACCTTCACTTGCACAGCAAGCGGAAGATTCATTACTCATGGCCCTTCTCTTCCTCCCTTCCTCCACAGGCCCGGGTATCCAGGCCAGTGCGATGGCTGTGGGTGACTTCTACTCTCGTTTACCACTGAGGCAGCCCCCTCTTGGTCAACCAGTTGGTTTTGGTAAACTAAGATTTATTAGATCAATTAGTCGGTATTTGGCTTGTATTTCTACAATACGAATGAACACATTTTTGTGATTCTTTGAAGAGAAACTTTCCAGATATTCCCATTAAATCAAAACAATAGTATAATTCAATCTAATGAGAAAACGGTCATGACAGTATTATTCCATAATACAAAAAACCTACCGGCACTATTTCTTGATAAAGACTCTTTAAGAAGCATGCCATTAACACAAGTGTAAATGCTGAACTTAAATGCACTGGTGTTCATTATGCACAACTGGACAGCATAATAATTCAAATGAGGATGTAAAGAAAATTTTTAATTCAAATCGTTAATGTTTTGTTGTGCTATTTGCTGACATTTTTTTTGGCTGCTGTGTCTGTTCACAAATGCAATCAAAGCATGTTTCAACCAAGGGCAGTGAAATCCAGCCGTTCAGCCCGGTACACGTGTACTCTTTTAAAAAGATGAGCCACATCAACCATTCATCAACCATATAGATGTCCTAGATGATTTACGTCCACTTCGGACCTCGTTTAGGTGAATTACTTGAGCAGGAAAAGGGAACTCACGTCAAACACACATACGGCTATGCGTCCGTCTGCTTTGAGGGGTTTGCAGAGGCTTGCAGAGGTGTCATTATAGCTGCTCAGCTCGTTCCCTGCTGGCCTGCAATATGCCGGCTTCTCTTTCACAACTGGCAGCAGAGCAGCATCACTGAACGCACACCCAATATAGGGCAGCCGAGGAATCTGTAATTGCCGTACCTCCATTGTGCTGGTCAGCACAGCAGTCTCATGAAAGGAAAAGAAACGGTCCAGCTTCTATCTTTGAGGGAGTAATATACCCAGAATATTCCATTAGCATACATTCACACGGGCCTTTTATCTGTGACAGTTACTAAATTGAGGGAGCACAGCCACAGATGGCAGAGCCAGCAGGCGGAAGGCTTGGCTGCTGAGACGCCTCGCTTAGGAGCAGGAGAGTACAAGTAAAAGTTGGGATTCATTGAAATCCAAGTTTTCCTCTGTAGACATCCTTGTTTAGAGGAATTCAACCATCGACATTACAATTGCATGTTGAGCCGCAGGTCAGGCCCACATTTTCACAGGGGGAATTTCACAGTTCCCTCCACCTTTAAAATATACATTACCGGCCGTCAAAAGGAAGTCATCACACCAACAGTCGAGTATTCTTCAAATAGCCTTTTCCACAGCTGTCAAAAGACTCCGTCCTGAACACCACCTGCAGTCAGCCTGACTGCGTAGGTGTGAATTTGAGAGTGCTCCTCCTGCTCAAGGCCATTTCCACCACATGGCTGTGCAAAAGACACTGACCTTGCGGTGACCTTGAGCTGACACGGCGGTAACTGAATCCACGCGGTCCAACAGTCGGTCACAGGAGGACAAACAGCGACTCAGATCTCCTCTCATCTCTTTGCATCAGTTGGGTTTTTGCTTTCATATTTTTTAATGCGACAACCCACTGTTTGGTTAAAAACCCCTGCGCTAATTCAACAAATTTCACAGTGGTGTTGAAGACACGCCCATAATCCAAACATTTTGTTTATTTTGCCTTAAAAAAGTTTGTGCTGAGGAACGCTTGACCCGTGTGTCTCCATCCTTCGAGTAAAGTAATGATGGCAACTGGAGAGAAAGTGGATATTGTTTTCACATCCAAGCCTTGTTTAGATGAAGAAATAATCTAAGGAAATAGTTAAAAGCCTCAAATAATGTAAGCAGGAGGGAAGATATCCCAGACACCCATTACATCTGGAGAACATCAGTTCCTTCACCTGCACATCAGTGGTCGGACTAGATGGGATTTTTCAAATTTTTTGTTAATTTGTTTATTTGTAAAGAAACATTTTGGAAATAAGTGCTGGCTTCACAGCATGTATTCTGAATTACATATTCAGTAGGAATTCAATGGGCCAACAACATGAAAACATTTATAGCCACACTATATTCAACATTGTCACACGATTATGGTGTCCAACTTTAAAGTGGAAAATTGCTAATTGATGCAGCTTGTTCTTCACTTCTCTTTGTTTCCCGGAAATCAAAGTAAAGTTATTTCACAGTATTTTAAGGGACGAAATGTCCTTCACAAGTACAAAAACACAAAGAGCGTTTGCATACGGTATGCGTTTGTGTTTGTCAATGTCCACGTGTGTCTGTGTAGGAACTTGGAATTTTGTATTTGTGTACCTAGCTCTGTGAGAGTGTGTGCATGTCACATGCAGTATGCAGTATTGTCATTTTTGGGGCGTACACACACGCACATTGAGTCAGGAAGTGTCTGTATGAGCGCGTCTGTCTGCACGTGTGCTTTTCATGAGTCACCGCAGATACAGCAGCCAGCAGCCGTAGAGCAGCGTTAGCAGATAACAGCGTTTCTGTTCCAGAGGCCTCCGGCTCTGCCAACGAGCCATCGTCTCCCCGGCCTCATCCTCACGTCCGCGCGCCACACATCACTTAGCCCAACAACGCGGTAAGAGTCACAAGCGGAGAATAAATAATGACCGCTCGGGCCCGTCTGATGCCTGTGTTGTGGCCTGCTACAGTTTTATAGTTATATAATTCATTTATCAATTACCCGTAACAGTCAGAGTGATGTTACCCATTATGTGTAATGTCCAGTTCTTTAAAGCTGAATCAAGAGACACATATTCACCAGCCAAAGGTTCACCAATGTTTAATTCTCATGCCTCGCTTCTTTGTTTAGCACACACGTGGGTAAAAGTGAGGGTCATGGTATCTTCCTGTCGTCATCCGGAGATTCAAATCACTTCTGCGATTATAGCTGGCGGGTCACGCTCGACCTGCGACGGGCTGCTGTGACTGATTGAAGCTGGCGGATGATTCAACCAGGAGTTACGTTTCCCATCCCTCTTATGCTGCAGTGCAGTTTGGGCTCAGCTCGTCTCAACCTTTAAAGTGTGACTACAGTAACTCGCAACTTGCAACTGCACGGCAAGAAATACCGATCCAGCAGCACGAAAAACCTTGAGGGCCTTTAAATATTTAAGCACCACTCCTGAAACATGGAAATACTTTCCCTGGGTAGCCCCCCCCCCCCCCCCCCCAACCTCAAAACAAACACACACACATCTTAAAAACACTTTCCCATGCATGTTGTTTCAGAAAATGCATTGAGTGGTGTCAGCAGGAGGAAACCGGACGTGTTTTTTTGCCCGGCTGAGCACAGAATTCCAACTCCAGAAAGCAAGACGAGAAGAAGCTATGACTTTGACACACTGTCAGCATCTATATTTTGATTGCAAAATGCTAGGACCAGATGATGTTGGGACCTTTATTTTGATTATAGCGGAATTTCTGTCAAAGACAAGGAGCACAAATCTTTATACGTTCATGCTATTTTTTTGTGGACCGGATGCAACATTGTCAGGCCGCAGATGTTGGTAAACGATTGGTCCTCTTCAATAAGTCCCAACAGCAGGCAGTGAGGTTTTCACTGTCCTGTGAACAGGTTTCCCAGGTGTAAAAAAAAGTCAAATGAGAAGTATTGCACTCAACTGAAGCGAAAACATGAAAATCCAGTAGCCATGAGGATTTTTGGGGGTTACGGGTTACTTAAATTAACTTCGGTCAATCAAATATTTAGTTCTCGCAGCCAAAGCAGCTATTATAAAACCACTCGTCACTGGCAGAGTAAATGTTGCTCACGGTTTTGTAATTGGTAATTCGGCATTGCACACCATTATACAACCTCTGTATCAGATACGTCCCGTGTGTTGCCGCTGCGTTGGCTTCGTCGAGCCCCGTTTGCAGGCTCCACTGGGAAATCAGCCCACTTCCTGCTGAATCACAGCCACTGGTGGAACCAGAGGTGGAGGAATTATCAAGAGTGTGTGCATGCGGGTGTGTGTACTGGGGTGCAGACAGGGGGGAAGAAGACAGGCTGCTCCAGAGTTATTTAGTCAAGCTGTATTTACTGTAGCTTCCTCTGTGAGAAATGGGTCAGCTGATGTGGAGGATCAATACTCTTCACCTATAGCTCCCATGTGCACGCAGCGCGGCAGCCTTGTAGCCCTGGAGGATGTCTGTGTATTTTTTCTAAACGTATGTGAGACAAAAACAAGATGCAGAAATACAGGCAGCTAGATTCCATGAGGGGTTTTAAACATGTTTTTAAAAAAAGATCAGGATTAGAGATGCAGTGATTGATTTTCTTTCGTCAGTCTATGGCGGTATACTGTGAATATAAAATAGCATCCAGTTAACAGTCAACTAGTACAAGTAGTGTATATAATATAAATAGTAACAGCTGGGTGATTTATATAATAAAATGGGACTGGAGATTGGATGAATTCTAAATGATACAAATATATCTAATGTAGGGTTTGATATCTGACTGAGATGTCTGGTAAATTGTCTCTGCTTTTTGTTTATGCCCCCATGATGATCTTTTTAAGCCTCACTAGGAATTAAACCCCCGTGTGTGCTGTGCTCGTCTCAGAAACCTTCACCTGTGTCCCTCTTCCGTCCAAAACGCCTCATGATTGATGATCATTTTAATACAGGTGACCTAAGTCAATTCCTCTCATTGGCATTCAGTGCTCTTCCTCCTTTCATCCAGAAATAATGCAGTCTGTTCACACCAAATGCCAGCAGCATCAGCAGCAGGCCATCCAGACCAGACTGAACCAGAGAGGCAGAAGATCACAGCAGCAGCAAAATGGCCAAAATCCCACGAGTCCTGCTGAGCGGCTCTGCTGTCACTTCCTCTCTTCTGGCACATTGAATTGAATAGAAGTCACAAAGCCAATGTGAACCTTTACGTCTCCACCGACGCAACTTCATGCGAGCGAATTTCCTACTTCAAAGGTCTGAGTCAGAAAAGTATCAAGACTCAAATCCAATGAGCCAATTCACCATATAAGCTACCAAACATAGGAACATGACCCCCATCTGCCCTTATTTTGTTAATCACTGCACATACCTGACGTGCTGACATGGTCCGGTGGTTCAACTCGTGCTAATCCCGAGGAGCGAAGCCGCCAGCATCCTCGTCGCAGGCGGAGGAGGAGAGCGAGAGGACGCGCTGTGTGAAGACTGCGGCGGAACTTCTCCAAGGATGCGCCGGAGTCCGGAGCGCACAGAGCCACCGGGAAGACCCCCCCCCCCCCTCCCCCCCACCCACACCCACACCACCCACACCCACACTCCGGACCAGCGGACTAAAGGTCAGAGGGACGGCCGCAGAGACAGCCACGACCAGCGGCCACCGAAGCACGGCGCATAGTCCCGCGGGAGACGAGCGGGCGAGCGGGTGGAAGGCGCGGACGACGCTTCCGCACTTTTTACGCGCGACAAACGCGTGAAAAACGATGTCACGGTGTTACACAGCAGCGGTGCCCGCGCGCACTCCGGGGAGGGAAATCACACCGGTTCACACGGACACATCCAACAAGTGAGGGACGAGGAGGCGAAATGATGGAGTTCGCACTGTCGGTGTGTGTGTGTGTGTGTGTGTGTGTGTGTGTGTGTGTGTGAGGGGGGGGGGGGGCAGAATGATCACACTATCGCCCCCCGGACGAGGATCTGATTTCAGCGACATGCTACTATAAAAACATGTATGCAAACACAAGGTTGTTATTTGAGGAGATATTAATTGGAAATCAAAGGGAAAAAGTGTTGATGCCTTGTAGAATATAAAGACACTATGTAACTAACTAATGTAAGGACCTACTTGGTACCAGTATTATTAAAACATTGAATATGAATTGTATAATAAATGAACTGAAGAAGTCTATATATAGCATTGTAGTGATGCCATCTTAATTGGGGTTGATGCAGGTGATTGAGTCGCACATACGTATGCGGCTCATAAGATGAACGTGATGGTTTGTTCAGGATATTCCAATTGGAAAAGAAGGCCCGGTAATGTGGTTGTGCCCCCTGCACACAGTAACGGTACCCCCCCCCACCCCCCCCACAAACAAGGAACACTGAGCTGCAGTAATTGATTTGCCCTCAATCATCTGGCCCTTAATCTACTTACTCTTGCAACCAAGTCAAGGCAAATATCTACAGAGAGGGACGGCCTGGTGGGTCTGACAGGGCTGTGCTGCACCACGGAACTGAGACACTACAGTCATACTGGACCACAGGACCAACTGGGGACATGAAGGCGTTGAACATCAGGGACTTTAAGTCACAAAGACGTGCAGCAGTCTTTAACATGCAGTGAGGGATGTGAGCGAGCAAACGAAGGCAAAAGAAGGGCTTTAAAAGGAGAATTGAGTCTGAAGCGCTGAGCTAATGGTTTGAAACGATTTGAGCTTTGGAAACTTTGGGCCAACCAATAATCTCGGACAATGTCAACACATTAGTCAACAAAGCAACATTCTATGGCTTCATGTTATTATGATTATATTCATCTCATTGAGTCATCATTTCACACTCAACTGCTTTTAATGTAATATATTTTGCAATTTAATACGCACAAACTCATTTACCGGTTTATCTAATTATCCAAGCTTATGTTTTTCTAAAATATCAACTCAACCCCCCTCCCCCCCCGCTAAAACACACATTACAACACATAAAAACGAAGGCGATAAGACTTTCCCTGAAACAGCAGCTTCTGCTCCTGATTGTCCACAGCCACACAGCAGAGACGAAGCTGCAGGGAGGGCTGGTCCTACAGCTACGAACTTCATGTGTCTTTGTCTTCTGTGTCCATTCGGCTCAGAAACTGCAGACAGCGATATTACTCTTAGCTGACCAAAATACAGACAAAGATTGAGGGGAAATTGTTATCTTCAAAATGGGTCAGTGTTACAACTGTTAAAGCGGCTGGATCTCAGCAAAAAAAAAGGCACACAAGAGAATTAGTTTACGTCTAGACTAGAAACAGGGGGAAGCCCAAAAATAAATGTAAATAAAATGGCCAGAACCTGGAGAAGTTGGTATAGGACGTGCTGTTGATAATGAAGCTTATAGCTTGTGATTTGAATTAATGAGACTGACTTTAACCATTAATCTTAATGAGAGCACAAGCTGATGAGCCAAACATTGGCTGGTGGCGATTGTTCGATTGGTTTGCCAGACAAGTTATCCATCACCGCTGAGCTCGAGCCAGAGCTTTTAATCTCATTGTAAAGTTCAACACAGAGAAGAAGAGACTGGAAACACGAGACTCTGTTCCTTAAAGGACTGTTAGAGTGCTTTTCTGTGCAGAATAAGACATTTGACGTATGCATTGTTTTAGTTAAACAGAAGAAGAGGAATGGTTGTTGTTGAACTGACAAAAAATAATCCGTATACCAAAACTATATCAACGAAAACAGAAAACTGTCAATTTGCCCAGTCAAACTGTTTGATTGACAGGTGGGCTCTGAGAAGTGCAGCACTAAAAGCGTAATGAAATTAGTTCTGTCACTGAAGGTGAAGCCATTGTAAAAATCGAATAAATCAGCGTATCTGTTTATGACATTTCAAATGAACATACAATTATTGCACACGCACGAGCCCTCACGGCTGTTTGGGAGTGTGTAAAGAGGAAGCGGCATCTCTATGGCAACCTGGGGAGTAAGAGGTCACTGTGTGTGACAACAAAGCTAATGTTATTTCCTCCTGCTGGGAGACAGCTCCGACTTGATGCCTATCGGCCCCTCCATCCGCCTATCCGTGATATTTTAGTACTCTGACGGGTTGCCTCTGCAGCTGTGCCCACATCTGGATTCACTTTCATGTCAAAATGTTCAATTCAAACAAACCTCTGTAGATATCTAATATTCTGACTGAAGAAACACGTAACAGAAACGCTTCAATCGTTGCTGTTGCGGGTGTGCAGGTCACTGCTTTGCTTTCTTTACTCTGAATTCTTTCAACATTATACGTGACCGTTTTCCTAATTTTCTCACAATTTGGAAATCCAGCTTCATGAACACTGATGCAAGACAGTACGACTAAGTACAATGGAAGACTAAAGACAAGTTTCTACCAAACCCAAGTAAATATTCAATAACTGCCCCCGGTTGACTTCTCTTTTAAGACCCGGGGTTATCGACTAGCTTCATCAATAGGGCTGAACATAATTCTCCTCTTGAATATAGAGCTGGTGAACCTGGCAATGGTCCCGTCTTTACAGCAATTCAGTTCTTTCAGACATGCATTTGGCGGAAAAATAGAGTAGAAACCGGGTGTTGAACTAAACTGGGAGACGAAGGCAAAACATGACAGGTCAAGTCAGGTTTGATCGAGCCACAATGGTAATAAGAAGTAAGATTTGTTGCGACGTTACGTTCCAGTGATATCGACCAGTTACCATGTTGGACGAAATATATGAGAGAAGATGATGAAATAGAAGCAAGAAGAGGAGAGAGGAAGAGGAGAGAGGAGTCAAGGCATGTAGGTGATGAGAGATCATGAATAAGCATCACGGAGCTTTCAGTAAGTGAAGCCGTTCATCAGGTTACCGGCTGCTCTTCATCACAAACGCACTTTTATCACTTAAGTGCAGACAGAGAACATCGGGTTAAGATTGAATAGACAAAGCGAGTCTCATCAATATCTATCAATGTTCGGGCCGGTATGCAACTTTCACCAATCGCAATGTACGTAGATCCTACATGATCAGTCAGTGGTAATCTGAGAAGTCAGGAGAAAGTTCTGATCCTACGCCAGGATCCTGTTTGTGGACTGTTGTCCAACGTCTTAATGTCCAATGTTATGCAGCACCCGACATGTTTAAATTGTATTTCCAACATACTTTGACAATATATGTTCCTGGTTCCTGAGATGGTTTGAAGATGAGCATTCACACAGACGTCAGGACCAAACAGCAGTGGCACTATGGCACCGACAAAGACAGGGTGCTTTGGACACCTTCCACCTAAGAAAGCTGACCAGGCCTGAAGCAGAACTGCTGTGGAAGTAAAGCCAGGTCACCGTGGTGGTGGATCAGTGCTTTTTACACTTGTATGAACACAATCTTTATAACGGTCAGATTGGACAACTCTGCAGTGCACGATTTACGTCCACTTACTAAGTTCAGTGTCAAGAGTAAAAAAAACGGTGCCATCGAGGGATTTTCATGCAGGAGGCTCGTCTGCGTCAAGACCTTTGAATCTGCCGTGCTTGCAGTGCGTGTGAGTGTTCCAGCTTGGCGTCGACAGATCCAATGAGAGTAAGGAAATCCTCTTGTGCCTGTAAAATCTTGTGTTGTCTAACCTAATGTCAGTCTTTCCCTAACCTAAACCATGCACCACGCTTGGATGTACCGATAGATAACTTTGCATTCAAACGTGTTTCACATGAAATTCACTGCATCAGCATTCTGTCACCCCCGACCTCACCTGCACCAATTCAGCACCAACCGGTTAACATGTTAGATAATGGCGTCGTCTAAAGGAAGCTGTGTTTCGTGCCACAGCTGCAGACTTTAGTTTCGTAGAATGAATGTCTAAATTGAAGGTCCCCCCCCTGTATGAATGCTCGATGGACAAAAGGGACGGACAATAGAGTCATAAGAGAGGGATTTAAGTTTCACAGCACTCAATGGGAGGTCACATGAACATTCATTTCTAAAGTTATTTTTTTATACACTTTCTTATCTGATGCGATATGTTTTATAAACAAAATTGGTATGAGGAAAAGATGCGAATGGAGGAGGAGCGAGGACAAGAGACCGGCATAGTGAGTGAGGTCTTTCAGGACAAACAATACCCAGTGACGGTGTATATTGTCCATTGTCACTGTGCATGGCAGTTTGATGCATCGCTCTGCTGGACCAAAGACAATTGTGGGAGCGCAGGCAGGCTGGCCTATCTGCATATCGATTACTTGTGGCGGCCATAAATACGGTTTAATGGAACTGTCAGTGTGTGCCATCGCATATTAACCGAGGCGGGGGCTCAGCTGCAGCTGGGTGCCGCCGACAAACAATACCGGCCACATGTGCATCCAGGTGGAGAACAGCAGGGCGTGGAGCCCGCGTTCTGATCAACATGTACTGACACAACGGCTGCGTGAGAAAGAGATTGACCTAATTTCACAAACTACACTATATTTCCTCCTCTGAATATAAAAATAAACCAAGCCACTTTATTTTTTTACCTCTGTATTGTAAGAGGCTTTTTAAGCTGCAACTTATGTATGTAATAATGCAATGTAATGTAATATGTTCTAAACTGTAAATACAGTAATGGAAAAAGCCCTAGAATAATATTAATGTAACTGATGTTTCCTCTGATCCCCCCAAATATAATACACCAATAAATGATACAACCAATAGCCTGCTGTAAAGGTGTTGTTGCTTTTTGTATTAAATCAATATCCATTTCATTTTTTGGTTACTATATTCCATGTTTGCATTAAGCATCTCACAACGTGAATCATTTAGACTACACAATCTCAGGTTTGACAGAGAGAAATTGACCGTAGCTTTCAAACATATCGTTCTTATAGTCTGCGGGCCTCGGTCTGTTGTTTCCAATGTAAAGAAATATGCACAATGGTTGTTAAACTGTTTAATAATCTGCTGCTTCATATTAACATCCGAGTTCTGTTTTACAGATATGCTATGATTTGTCCAAATAGGATGAAGAAATGCTAAAATTTGTCCTTTATCCCCCCACACTGACTACGGGTCCATACGAGTTGTAAGGTTAATGCCGCTCGCATTACTATTGGAAAAGAACATTTTTTTTGTTTGTTTTTAAAGTGACACAGGCTTTTCTGAGGAGAAAAAACGGTTTAATATAACTATACTGGAAACATTGCTTCCTGAAACAGGATTTGCTGTAAGGAGAGAGGGCCAAATGGTAATTTCACTGAGATAAGTTTAAACGGAGACACAACAATACTGACCTACAATGAGCAACAATACGGGAAACCATCAAGATCGAGGCTGAGGTGAAGAGATTTGATTCGGCATCAATATTCATCCGTCTTCTCTCCTCATTCCCCCAGAGTCTTCTCAAGGCCTCCATCAATTCACAGAGGCATAAATTCTAACCTCAGGCTGATGGAAGGCAGGCCGGGATCATGAGGGGAGGGTCATCGTAACAGGATGTTTCTTTAGGAAAAAGTTTTCCTCACACTTAAAACCACATATTTCTACAAAATGGATTGACGTTGGTCGACTATGACATTCACCATCTATTAGCGACTCCATCCTTTGTTTGTCACCTGGGGGACCATTTAGTCATTCTTATATATAGACAATCCTATTTTCACGTTATGTTTCTTATTATAAGTCAGCTGTTTGCACACAACTTGCCATAAAACGTCAGTATTTAATGTGTGACTGAAACAGAAAGCGTCCATTAGTAAACTCTGAATGGAGTCAAGCTGTTTGATCAGAGCAATATTGATCTTCAAATCAAACTATTTGCAAGAAAATGTCTTTGAAGTTGAGCGGGATGTCATTGCTTCTGATTTCGACCTGTGAAGCCCTTTTGGAATATTCCGTGGAATGAGAACGACACAAAATGTGGTGCTACTCTGAGTTAGTAGTAAGAAAGCTGCTAGTGTAACCAAGCGTGACGTATAAATCCAGAGGAGGGAGAGGAAGGGCTTTATTTGAGGTACGGGTTCTACTGGTGTGTGTGTGTGTGTGTGTGTGTGTGTGTGGCAGAACTGAGGGATTAGCAGGAGAATTGTCCTCACATTAATACAGCAGATAAGAGTCTCGACACAGGGATAAAAATAAAGGCGCCTCTTTTCTAAGACTGGATGACTTTGTACACCCTTGTTACCATATGCACAGTTCCTCACACATTAACCTCCTTAAAAACACCACACACCCTGTTAGAAGGCACACGTGGACGCACAAGCACACATGCATTAACATCCAGAGTCACAAAGCAGACAAAAGAAGAGAATGGAAAACAAAAAGACGTCTACTGGCCATCTGACATATGACGAGTAGAAGAAAGGAATCAAAACTATAAGTACTTTGAGTAGGTATAAGATGTTACGATGTTAAGTCCGTTCGGACCAGTGTGTACCATCCCCAGACTGACGGCCCGGTGGAGCGGCTGAATAGGACGTTAAAATCCATGATTCGTAAGTTCATTCACGACGATGAACGTAATTGGGATAAATGGCGCGATCCTCTGTTGTTTGCAGTACGGGAGGTTCCCCAGGCCTCCACGGGATTTTCTCCCTTGGAGCTGCTGTTTGGCAGGAGACCACGGGGGGTGCGGCGGGTGGGCGCGGTGTTGGAGTCCCTGAGGCAGGCCGGGGTCACCGCCAACCCAGGGAAATGTGCAGTTGGACGGAGGGAGGTACGGTATCTGGGGTACCACTTGGGCGGCGGGAGGGTGCGCCCGCAGGTAGACAAAACCGCAGCCATCGCGGCCCAAGACTAAAAAAGAGGTGAGGCAGTTTTTGGGGCTGGCGGGCTACTACAGAAGGTTCATCCCGGGCTTGACTGACCTGACCCGGAAAGGTGCCTCAGATCCGGTCCAATGGACGGAGCGGTGCCAGTGGGCGGTCGAGGGGGTGAAACGAGCTCTCTGTGGGGAACCACTGCTCCATACACCTGACTTCTCTCTCCCCTTTGTCTTGCAGACTGATGCGTCGAACAGAGGGCTTGGGGCCGTTTTGTCCCAGCAGGTGCAGCCGGAAGCTGTCGGAGAGAGAGGCCAGGTACAGTACGGTCGAGAAGGAGTGCCTGGCCATCCGGTGGGCAGTCGACTCCCTGCGGTATTACCTCCTGGGACGCCAGTTCACTCTCTGTTCGGACCACGCCCCGCTGCAGTGGCTCCACCGCATGAAGGATCACAACGCCCGGATCACTCGGTGGTATCTGGCTCTACAGCCTTTTAACTTCAAGGTGGTCCATAGGCCGGGGGCGCAGATGGTCGTAGCGGACTTCCTTTCCCGCCCTCAGGAGGGAGGGGGGGGAGTCGGGCGGTGGGGGTATGTGGTGACGGGGTGAGGTTAGCTCAGCTGCAGGGGGGGGGTGCGGGGGAGTGGTTCGGGGGACGGTGCCGGCAGGTGAGTAAGAAACACAGGTGGAAGTAATGTGAACTGATTGTCTCCCTGTGAAAACAGGGAGCAACAGGGATCCGGAGGGCGGTTGCTTGGAGAGCGGAGCAGTGCGGAGCCGCGCAGAGCGAAGCCGAGCAACACTACGTCGTGCGAACTAAATCCTGCTCATTGTGACCACGAGAAATAAAAAGGCATCTCATCTAGTGTGTGTCCGTGCATTCTTAAACGGAACCCGTCGGCGGTAGCACCATCGCGGCTACATACTTGTTCTGCAGAGAAAGGTCCCTTGACGGAGAAATAGGGTATTATAACTTGGAGGCTGTTGAAGTTGAGCTATTTTGAACCACTGGCTTGCTGGAGCGTTCCTATGCTTACCAATCGAAGGTCTACGATGAAATACGAGATCTGTGGTGTAAGATTCTGGGTTTCTTGAACAGAACAAATTTCGTTATCGGTGCGCTTTACCGCTAAGTATATAAGTGTTGATATATGCAGTGTAAGTGTTTCAAGTATTAAGCCATTGATTCACAGTTACCTGTTCAGTACCTCGATGTAATCACTCCTAACAACTGCTCCTGACCGGCTCCCCACTCGAGGCTACCGTCAACAAAGCTGCTATGTAAAAACACAAGAAAGAAAAGCAAATGCAAAAGTAAAACACGGGATGATCCAGATGATCAATAGTACCGCTCACCTACTCGGCAAACCCAAAGCCGGTGGAACAAAAGCAGTCGTCCTGTGACCGTCTGCTTCAGGGTTTCCACTGTAAATCTCAAGCCATCAAATCTTCGTGCTCCATTTAGCACACGGATGCTCTGCTGCTGTTGGCTGCTAATTCAGCTGCAACTACATTACTCTCCTCCTTAATAAGGTTTACGTGTGCATCTGCCTTACCAAACCGAACCCCCCCCACACACACACACACACACACACACACACACACACACACACACACACACACACACACACACACACACACACACACACACACACACACACACACACACACACAATGTCTTTGTGCATTTGAACAAGCGTTCTGTTGCTTACTGGTGTTAGTGTTGTGCGCTTGATTATGTGGATCACGGCTGCCGTACAGCTGCTAAAAAATGTATAATTGGCTTACAAAAACAAGTTGAGCGTAGTTTGTATTACAAAACAGACAGGTGTGTATGTATAATATCTAAGTATTTTACATATAAATGTGTGTTAGACAGGAAGTGTGTGTGCAGTATATATGCTAATGCTTTTTACTGGTTTGCTGTGTTTGTGCGAGCGGAGCTACTCTCACTAGAAGCGTTTTTTAAAAGCTGATTGATGAGGCAGGAAAGGTCAGGGAGCCCAGAAGGATGCGCACTAATGATAAAGGACGCCACAGTCGGCCTCTTTTACAAGTCTTGCCGATGAATAGATCTCAGAGAAATAAAAGCTCATTTTAGCTCCTTGTCTAACATGGATGAGCATCACTGGGCCCAGAGACGGCCTCCTGGTCGTTGTACTGCAGTAATTCTTCCTGTCCGCTCATCTTTCCTCTGAGAAACACACACCGAACACCACAAATCAAATCCCGGTAAAATGATTTGCAAAGACAATAGAAGGGACTCCAGATGAGGGGGAAGTATGTAATGATCGGCTGAACAGAGGGGGTCATGTTGACATCATCGTGGTGAAGTAGATAGAATCGAGCATGAGGGAAATCACTTTAGCAATACTTGACTGACGTCACAAAACCGCCTGGAGATCTATTTTTTACAAAAAGCGGAAAGGTTAAAAAGTTTGATGCCAACTTACAGCTTGTTGTGACAAGTAAAACAATTACTAAAACATTCAAATAAAATTTATTTTGAAAAAAAATAAAATTACATTAATTACATTTTGTATTTTTAATATGAACAGTATTTTGACTTTTTACTACATTAGTATCCATAAGGAACATATCACATGTAACATATCAGAGATATCTTGATGGCTTCTTAGAAAGGGATTAAACTAAAAAAAAAAAGAATAAAAAAAAAAAAAGGTTTGGTGTTAAAACAAGAACTTATTCACGTCTAAAAATGAACAGTCATCCGGCTCCTTCCTTTGGGGTTTGATTTGAGTCGCTCCGGTTGGATGTCGCAGGTCGACTTACCTGGCACCAAACAGAGGGAACATGGTGCCAGACTTTTGCAAGCGGAAAAGAGGAAATGATACACCTGGACAACAGAATGAAAACACAAAATGAATACAAATAAACTATTACGAATACAGTTGTTTAGTACATATAAAAGTACGAACAAGTCTTCAAAAGTAACCTGAAAATACATCCGTAGAGAGCGCAGCCGTCTCTTTTCGAATGAGACATATTTGTTAAGTGTGCAGACACACAGAATGAAGTGCAATTTAAATAAACTGAATATGGCAGCGTAACAGTCTTTTATAATTAAGGTGGATGCGATTACAGGTCAGTGCTGCGACGACTGAGCCGAGCTAGCAGCACACGGACGGACTGAAGACTGAAACACGGATGATTCAAACTATTATGGTATAAATGACTCCACGCAAGTCAAACTTAAACTATGTAATTAATGAAGTGTTTGGAACAAGCAAAGTCATTTGTGACTTCCACATCACGGAACCATCACCAGGGTTTAAATATATAAAAACTGCTTGTATGCAGTCACACACGTTATAGGAAACCACACCACATCCTCTAATGCGTCATGTACCAATTCTTGCTTTTATCTGTATTCGTGCAGCTTTGTGATTGGTAATTCTACAGTGCAGAAAAGTGATTTGTAGATAAATCTGCCTTGACCCACTTTGTTTGGCTTTTTTCATAAACACTGTGCGAGCAGAGGCCTGGCGAAGCAGCAGTGTATCGATATCAGGACAAACGCAATGCAATGAAAGCAGCTTGTTGGGTCAAATAGCTCTGGTAACAGGTCTAATTGAATCAGTGTCAGGTTCTCTGTGCAGCTACATCCACCACAGCACACAGCAGGGTGGAAATGGATCCGTCCTCTCTAGAACCGTGGACACAGCCTAATTTCATTGAAGGGTTTTTTCTCCGCTTTGATACTGTGCAGGTTAATGAAGGTCATTTTTTTTAATACAATAAAAAATAAAAAAAATAAAAAAAACTGTGGATGCAATTGAGAGGACGAGCTTTGTGTGTACATTAGCCTTTTGTTCCACTATATTATCTTTCAAAGTTAACTAGTCTTAGAAATGATTAAAACGTTAGGCAACAACTTGTAAGAATATATTTATGCATGTCTTTGTCAATGTCGATATAAAGCAACTTCAGAACTTCCTTCTCTAATCTAGGACCACTCTCCTGGCTAGAACGCTGACACAAGAAAACAATGGGCAACCAGAAGTGGTGAGTCTTTGTATATAATGATTAATGATAATAAAAACGGTTTCATTAAAATAACCAATTTCGGTGAAATTATATTCACCAAAATAGCATCACGCTTAAATCTGATCTACTCAACACGCCCTTCAGCTGCCATGTCATGTCATGTCGCCACTTAAGTGCATAATTGTACTTTTCTGATAGAGTACAGATGGATGTACCCTGAGTGTAGTCATGGATTTGGCTCAGGCCGGGGGTGTGGAGGCTCAGGTTCCTCAGAATCTGAGTTGGCCTGACTAGCGAGGGGGCAGCGACTGTGTGCTGCTCCTCTTTTGGTGTTGGACAGCAGGAGCTGGGAGTGACGCTGGATGGAATTGGGGGAGGATTCCTGCTCAGTGTCTGAGAAGAGAGTGAGGTTTCTTCATTTCATTGTTTAAGTGCCTTTAAAAAAAATTAAAAACAGAAATTTTAGGTATTTTGTATCCATTAAATTATTGTGTGTCTTACTTCAAGATCAGTTTTACAATGAGCTGGACTCGTCTGGATCACATCTGGGGGGGCGAGATGGCTGGAGGGGTTGGTCGGAGGCGATTTCTTGGTCAAGGTCCAATCGATTTCGCTGCAGCTGACTGTTTGATCGTTTTGCAGCGCCATGAAGGGGTTGGCGTTTATACCCTGATCAACACACATCAACAAACAATCCTTCTGTATTGGTTGTTCAAACCACAGGTTTTTGTTTTGTTACAACAATTATTTGTATCTGTTGACTTAAGGTGTGGAGAAGCCATGTGAACCAGGAACTCAAAATACAATAACTTGTATTTCACAGGTAAGAAATATTTTTACTTACTTTTTAATAAACATTAAAGTAAGTAAAACAATCAATGCAACAACAAGATGGTAAAGCGTCAAAGCTAAACTGAAGGCGTCAGAGTTTTGCAAAGACATGGAATGAAGGCAGCGGCGTTGTGGACGTGGAGAGCATTAGATGGTCCTACCTGGAGATTGGGGCCGACCTCATTGTCCTCAATAAACTCCAGTTCGGGCAGCTCTTCCTCTTTAACCTGTCAAGACAGTTCCTGTTTCCTTCAGATTCACATTTCAGTAACAAATGTAACTAATAGGCCAATAAAAATGAATAACGTTGCTATATAAAAAATATAAATATAAAAAAAATAAAGAGTGGCAGCCATCAGCTTCCAGTTGTCAGGTAAACCTTCCCCAAAAACCACAGCAAGCATAATTATAAAAGGGTTTAAGTGTTGTTGGAACCCCCTTGTAACCAAGGCGGGATTCTGTTGACTCGTTTGTTTCCTTAATCATTTCTTTGTTCTGTCACAATTCATTCTAGTTGAATAATGGTAACAAACACATTGAATTAATGTGGAAATAAATTTAAAAAACATTCGGAAGAAGAGTATTGTTGTCATTGACAAGAACACTGTAAAATATCCTTTCCTATATGTTCAGTTTACAACAATCCATTCATTCACTAACATCAAACGGACACAATTTTGTAATCCAATATCCAACAGCCCACTGATTGGCTGCCATCTTATTTATTGGCCCACAAGAAGCGGTGACCTTCTCGATAGTGGGACTATACATTAAGGGGCATTCAGCAATAGGATGCGTGTTTGTGTGTGATGAGAGCGCGTGGTGCTGCAGTGTGCCTCCGGGAATGACAGTATGGCTGGTAGGATAAGAGCTATGGACAGCAGAGAATAAAAGCTTTACAGCAACATTAAAAGATCGGGTTTCAAAAAAGGAAGTGGGAGGGGGAAGGGGGCGGAGAGAAGAGACAAAGGGAGTGCACTCCTAGATAAGAAACAATGAGACATTAAGCTGAAAATCCACCGCAAATAAACTATTGTGTAGTTTGGCTGTTCTGCAACCTCAAAAGATTTTACATACAACAGCAAAAGATAGATGTTTTACCTATTTTGTGGGGACATGAAGCATATTTTTCTTTTGCAAGACCTCATTAAATAAACAATTACATTTAATGATGAAGTCTACGTTTAGGTCAATGTTAGGCTGGTTATGGTGTGTGTGTGTGTGTGTGTGTGTGTGAATGCAGACCTCCAGTGAAGCTGATAGGGAGCGCTGAAGCATTTCTGCTTGCTTTGGTAAAACCACTTCTACTTCTGGCAGAGCAACCATTCCCTTCCCCATGTAGAGACTCACTGGGTCGACCTGGGCACACCGCTTGAGAAAAACGAAATAAAAAGCACACAATATTAACAAATGGGTGTATGGATCATGTTTGAATATACACCCACACACCACTTTATTGGGTACACTTGTTCAATTGCTTGTCAACACAAATTGCTAATCAGCCAATCACATGGCTGCAACTCAATGGATTTAGGCACGTAGACTTTGTGAAGACAACAGAGGGGAAGAAAAGGGATTCAAGTGACTTTGAACGTGGCGTGGTTGTTGGTGCAAAACTGGCTGATATGTCAAACTACTGATCCACTGGGATTCTCCCGCACAACCACCACTAGGCTTTACAGAGAACGGTACGAGAAAGAAAACATTCAGTTAGCAGCAGTTGGACGAAAGTGCCTTGTTATATGAAAGGTCAGAGGAGAACGGGCAGACTGGTTCGAGATGACAGAAAGGCAAAAGTAACTCAAATAACCACTTGTTACTACCAGGGAACGCAGCAAGGCACCGCTGAACGCACAACACGTGGAACCTTGAAGAAGATGAGCTACAGCAGCAGAAGACCACACCTGCTGCTGACCATGTCGCTCCCTTTATGACCACAGTCCATCTTCTGATGGCTACGTCCAGCAGGATATTGCAACATGTCACAAAGCTCATATCATCTCAAACTGGTTCATTGAACATGAAAATGTAATTGTCACTGTACCGAGTGGTGGAACGGGAGATTCACATCATAGATGTGCAGCCGACAAATGTGCTGTGTGATGCTATCAAGTCAATATGGTAGCAATATGTCAATATGTCTGAGACAGTTATGAAGGCAAAAGGGGGGGTCCAACCTTTTACAAGGTACTAGGTGTACCTAATAAAGTGCAGAGTGTATATCAAAATAAATAAACTGTATTTTAGTACCAATCGTACCATGGTCACAGAACAAAGCATTGTTCTCTGTGTTCTGGCCTCACAACTCACAACTAAGCTGCAGCAATAGTATTGTCATTCGTTATTACCAGGTTCATATTTAAAACACGGATTTAGTAATGTGGATTAACTACACAGACATGTGAGGCGTGCATGTAAATACCCAACATATTTACAGAGACATCTAGCAGCCAGTCAGACTGGTGTCCATCATTAGCCGCGGTAGAAATGTGTCCGTCTGTGAGCACAGCTTACCGCTGCACTGGCCGTGGAGCTGCAGGCGGCCCCGTGGCCCTGGCTCAGCAGGACAGTGTGGATGTAGAGGTCCTGATCAGTATGCGTGTCACACAGGTACAGCTGGAGCACCTCTCCGGTGTAACGATCCAAAGCACCCACCAGGGTGCGATCGGCGCACAGCTTCTGGAACGCGGCCCCGGCCTCAGCAGTCCAGCTGCCCTGCAAGAAGAAAACACATCACTCACTCACAGAGCTGCATGGAACAGAACCTTCCGTCTGCAGCTTGACAGGATCAATTTATTCACAATGACACTATTAAAGTTCTATAAAATAATTACACACTAATTATACAATATAGCACCCGGGTATTTTAAATAAAAAGTATATACTATGAATATTCGCGCACCTACCATTAAAAAAGGGGGCGGGCATCACCCCAACTCCCCAAGAAAACGTCAAAGCCGCCAGAAAGAACGCATCTGAAAATGAAAATGTCGATGTTCGGCCTCACACCGACCCAACTCCCCTCCCCCGGTCAATCCGCCCCCGCAAACCTAGGAGAAAAACTGCCCTTTCCACAGACGCCAGATCCAGATGACCACTGATTATTACTAAATATGCTACCGGACTTACGGTGCTGGGTTTGATTCCAGCGAGTGATGACGGAACAGCCTGTGCCGGAAGAATTGAAAAACAGGACCTGAGGAAACGGGGCAAGGCACAGAAGCGTATTAGCCGAGCAGCAGGAGCAGGACTAGTTGGACTGTTGAAGAGCCTAAATGTATAGATGTCCATACTTGAGGAACTTGAGGATGGCGGTCTGTACAACCATCATGTCACCAAAGTCGACATAGTACACCTGGACCTCAGTGGGGCTGACGATCTGATGGATCACCACGCGGTAGAACCACATTCCTTTGGGGGACACACAGCAGACTTGACCTGTGCGGACAAATGGCTGAGGGAGGCGGTAACGCTCTGACACCTCAGGACACGTGTAGCGTTGTCTACAGTCGATGGAGGAAGAGAGAAAAGGGGAAAAAGCACACAGGATGTTATTCTCCAAGCATCGGGGAGCTTGACATGTAAACCCGGTATGGTAAGCAGTTTAGTTCTCAAGCGGAACTAAATATGGGGGACACGGCGAAAAAACGCTTGGGTGACGCTTGGGAAGTGTATCAAGAGGGACAAGCGCATGTGATTGGAAGAGAATCTGGTCATTTTCAATAAATAAAGGAATGTGTTTGATCAGCATGTCCACCACCTCATCTCAATCATCATGTCCTCCATAGCGCGGGCCTCCTCACTCTCGCTGAAGCGGATGTAGAAAAGTCCAGGCGACTCAACCCGTTCCACCAGGACTTCTACCAGCTCTCGAGCACCACGGCGTGTTGGCGGTTCGAGACGCTGACTCTGCACGGCATCAT
This sequence comes from Gasterosteus aculeatus, assembly GCF_964276395.1. Lineage (NCBI taxonomy): Eukaryota > Metazoa > Chordata > Actinopteri > Perciformes > Gasterosteidae > Gasterosteus > Gasterosteus aculeatus. Next base: position 12,055,251 of record NC_135695.1, on the reverse strand, counting down.
GGGGAGCCCCAGGGCTGCAAAGCATCTGAACAGTGGGGTACATCAGAGGCATCTGCAGGAGGACAGTATTATTCTACAGCACTGTTAAAACAGCCAACAGGTTTCAGAGTAGTCTAATCTGAATTTACACACTTCAACATTTTACACAGGGTACACTGGAAATGGGGGATTGACACATTATTTTTAAGGGCTGTGAAAGCTCACAACTTGTACTGGTATCGCATTGTGTGATTACGGGATTTTAGTCACAGTTTTAAGATGGTTCTTTGAGCCTGGTAATGTAAAAAAAACAACTAAACAAATCAGACGTTGACGAACCATTTCATGGGTCTTGAAATTGTTGCTGGTCTCCAGCTTGTCATCGTCAGCTGTGATACAATCATGGTGTTCTTCCAGTTTGCCTTCCCAAGGAGACTCTCCAGAGCGCAAACAGGAGCTGATGAATGACCGCTTCGGACGGCTATCGACGCACTCCGTCCCCTCGGAGTCTACAAACCACAGAAAAATAAGTTTCCTGCTTAGTTGAAAGTTGCGCCACTATTAAGCTGCGTCCCATGATATCCCAGTCAATAACACGTATTACAACATCCCATTGATGAGAAAGAAATGTTGTCCTTGTTATACACTGGTAGCCTCCATAGGTGAGATCTTAGTTTACTACAACATAAACAGACAGTAGTATTATGTCCAATATTTTCTAACTTTTTTTCAGTCAGCTTTATTTTGATGCCTAAATGAAGTAATTTGGGCACTATTGGCAGCTGGTTTCTGAAACACATACACACCTGATTGTTTACTGCCACAGTCCTGTATGTCGATGACTATCCAGTGTTGGCCAATTTCACTGTCTACAGGTTTCAGGTGGAAGGTGTCACTCATGGCACCGACCAGTTCAGTGACACTGACAAAGCCACTTTGTTGCACTGGGAGTTCCTCACCAAAAACCCTCTGAGGAGAAAAAACAATCTTTCATTTTCATCTGAACTAAAGAACAGTTTTGTCACTTCCTGATCACTAAGAGTCAGACAGAAAACCAAAAACAGTGAACGCAACGCTTCTTATTTATCCCAAAGGACGTAATCCAGTGCCCTATGTGAGTTCTGATGCTCCCAACACCAGAAGGAATTAGTCTTAAACTCTTGAACCTTTTGATGGGAAAACCACCAGAGTGCGGCATTGCTATCTTTTAAATTAAAAAAAAGCTTACTTTGTACTCAGCAGGCAGATCGTGCACCGACAATCCACCACTGCTCTGACCTACAACCTGTAAAGTCATGAACATAAGAATTACACAGATTGTAACCATGGTCCTGCTAACGTTTGCTACCAAAATAACGTCAGACACAAAAGCAAAGGATATTAGAAGTGTGGGCTGGTGACCTGGTAGTGACCTGGAGCCATATGCTTAGAGTAAGCAGTATCTCTAACCTCTCGCAGCTTGTCCTTCAGCTCCGGACTGATGGTGCCAGCGACTCCATTCTCCACAATTTTCTGGCAAAGCTCCTGCTGCAGCTGACGTAGAATTAAAGTAGAAAGATTAAAGATAATGCACTCATATCAGTTTTTCAGACTTTTTTATTATTCCGGACTTTTTCAGGGGCGCCAGCTTGTTAGAATGGTAGAGCACGCACACACACACACACACACACACACACACACAGTATGGGGTCTATTTTCTCCCCTTTTCAATTTCTGAATCTTTGAATTAAGATGCAGATGAAGATATTGCGCCTTCTTACCTCAAGGACATGGCTCTGAAAGAGCTGATCGTCTTGACCGTGCGCTGGTTTTTCTTCCTGGTTCTTCTCAACCATCTGTGGCTTGTGAGCGATTGACTGTTTGTGGACGGGGCCGAAGGTCGCCTCAGGGGCTGGCTGGTTCACAGGACTTTGTTTCACTGGGACTTTGGTTGGAGTAAACCACACAAGGGCTTTTACAAATTAAAATGAGTGCTTAAGATATCAACACTACAGAATATGAACTCATCCTGCTTAATGCTGTTCAGTGTGTTAGTTTGACATTATTGTAATAATCTATATTAAAAAACCATTTGGGCGGAGAGTTATCGTCAACATAGCCCATGTCTTAATGCATTCAAAAGACACTGGTGTGGATTATTTAGGGATAGCCTCTAGCAAGAAGTTTGATTTGTAAGTGCATCACCTGGTTCTGTTGGTGTCTGAGTTCTGGCGTCTGGCACTTTGGGACCTGAATTGAGACTTTTAGGCAATTCTGACTTCATGTGTGGAGTCCTTGTGTTGCGGGACCGCTGGAGCATCACATGTTCCTTCAGGATCAGAACTGACCCCAGCTTGCCCTGCTGAATAACGACTAGGTCCTCCACTGCCTTCAGCATCTCCACAATGGAGTAGAAGCCGTAGTTGTGGACACGCAGCGGCTGGCAGAAGCAACGCAGGAAACCGGCCTCCAGGTCAGACAACTTCAGCGGACCCTGGGGGAACGGTTTAGTTGGAAAAATGAACACATTGGTCAAACAGCTCCTCTGACGCGCTTAACTGCAGAAGTCCTACCTGGGAGAGCAGTATGCAGAGCTGTGCCCTGAGATGAGCAGGCGCAGACGGAGGGGCGCGACCTCTCCTGGGGAGGACCATAGCCGCGGGCCGGTGACAGTAGCGGGGCGAGAAGGAAATGACACGTTGCCTTGTGGTCTTCTTGGGCTTGCGCTGTTTAGCTACTAGCTCTTCAATGTTTCGGGTGGAATCGTCGCCGACAGCTGTGATTGCGGACATGTAAAAACTTGTTGATGTGTGAGCTGACTCGCATGCATTAAACACTGCCATGGATTAGGTTTTTTTCCCCTCCTCAATGCTGAATTGACAAAGTGTTCAAATAATATACTCCAATGAAAAATGATGTTACCGGTTAAAAACATGCTGCCATCTACCCTGAAGTTAAAAGACACCACTTCAGGCATCTCCTTGACCATATCCATGACGTGTCTAAAGCCCAGAAGATTCAGGGGCATTGGACGACCCAACATGGCCACGTAGTCTCGCTTGAGTTGATCGGCATCCAAGCCCGTCTTTGACGAAATGAGCAAAGAACGGACATCCTTCTTCAGGTTGGCAAAAACCTCCTCCTGGTTCATCTTGCTCGTTGACATCTGAGGAAGGCAGCGAACATGACATCACTGCACAGACCTGAACCCGAGCAGGCGGTTGGACCAAGAGAGACACACGCACAGTGCTCAATGCTGGAATGAAGGATCGCTTCGATTGAGTTTATATTGGATTAATCAAAAATCATATGGTCAAAATTCATAACAGAAAAATAAATAAATTCTATGTTAAGAAAAGTTGGCAATAAATGACATTGCGTTGATTGAACTTATTTGGCCATCTTTAACCCAGTGAGCACGAGACTGCACATCTGGTTGAAAAGAGGTCTGAACGTCAAACACCTCATTTCAACTTGTCTTTTCTAACAGCTAAAACGTGGTTACAACATCAATGTGCCAACAAATCACCCATTTGTTGATAATGTGTTCTGTTTTTATCATTAAGATTTTCTGATTAATTGAATGAACTGGTCGGCGGAATGTGGTCTATGCAAAGAAATTATTTAACGTAGTTAATATTTCATTTAAAAAGTCCTAAATATGGAACAATGTGCGTGTGTCTGTGTGCTGTTAACAAGATGCTTTAAGCACACGGTAATGAAATATTAACCCCCCCCCCCCCCCCCTTCGGTCGACCGGTCCGGTTGGCTTTGGCCACAATAACTACACAATATTAACTAAACCACATGTTGACTACACGGTTAACAACGTTGTTTATCGTTAAGTTAATGACCTTTTACTAAGCGGACACTCGACCACCGGAGTGCACGATGCGTCGCTAACGTTAAATTGTTAAGTTCACTGTTAAAATAGCAAACGCTGCTATGGCTGCAGGTGGATCATGAAAGTGTTCAGAAGTTTACATTTTTAACGTTAAGCTACGCGTTTACCACCCAGAACAAGCCCGTCTCGTCAAAATTGTTTCCTGAAATATTGTGGCCACCTTACCCCAAATCTTCACTCGATAAGTGGACGTCTCGGTGATTGATTGTCCACGTGCTGCGAACTGACCGCCACACACGTTCGTGCTGTGTAGACGACGACAACAGCACACGGGGGGAGTTATCTGCTCAAAAGCGCGTGGAGAGAAAACGCCGTTGCTGCTTCGGTGGATTAAAACGGGGTTGCCATGCGCACGGTCCCCAAGTCACGTTGCCGTGGCGGAAAACTGCGCGAGCACAGATCTATGGAATGCAGTTTTAGTCAAAATTAAATAAATGAATAAATACATAAATACATGAAATATGCATTTGAAATACATCATGAAATAAATAAATGAAGCAACAAATACATACATATTAAATACATTTAATTATTGCATGGTACTTTTATTTCATAATGCCACTTTTCATGTCATGGTACTTTTATTTCATAATGCCGTTTTACATTTCCGGAGACTTATTTCATAATGCCATTTTACGTTTCAAATTCTTATATGCAAATCAGGGGGCGTGGCTACATCTAACATTCAGAACAGACAACAGAGCCGTGTGCAAAAGAAGGCTGGCTAAGGGACGTGAGTGTTGACATAATGGAAGACATCGGTGGGCTCCGAGGTAGCATGCTAGCATTAGCAGATCAAATCCATCAACATGGGTTTTCTGCAGATACGATTTTGACACAGATTGAGGGTTTTTTGGAAATACTAGGGCGGATAAGTGCTCTTCAAGATGTATACATAGACGACGAAGTTTTAAATTGTTCAAGACTGATTGAGCACCGCGTGCGTGTGGAAGAGGTCCAAGTTGAGGTCCAAGTTGATGAAGTCAACATTAGCGCTGGTACTACAAGCACAGCTGCTGGACGCCCGCCTCTGGATATGTCTGGCGACAAGCTGGCTAACTTTGTGTTGTCCGGTCTATCAACCCGAGAAATCCAATATCCAGGAAGATCGTATGTTTAAAAAGCCAAGATCTTCATATGTCACACATGAAAAATAGCTCAAGCCTGCAGACTGCAGACCGTCTTTATCATTCATTTGTTTCTTCTTCTGTTTATCTTTTATGGTCTGTTTGGTAGCATTCCTCTTTTAGTTTTAGAGTTTTATTTATTTAATTTCCTTTCTCAGATTTTCATTTGGGAGGGGTTATATTGCTGGATTTGGAGTGGGTTATTTTGGTGTCTTCTGGGGGTTTGTTTTGGGGGAGTATCATTTATTCTGTAAATTCTATTATTACTTTTCATGGTGATATTCTGTAAGCATATAGAAAAGATGTGTCATTTGAGTGTTTAAACTTGTATTGTTTATAGTTAAAGAACCCTCCTTGCCAATCTCGTCTGGTCTCGGTGGAGAAAGATGGATATGAAGAGCTGTGCTTTAACCATATTAACCATTTTCAGTTTAATTAAGGATCCATTAGGGAGGATATTGTGTGTCCTGCCCTGTGCAAGCAGAGAAACCCCTACATCAGCTCTTGGGAAAGGAGAAGCCTGACTCTGCACATTCAAAATGAAGACAACATGACTCCCTCAGCTCCAATGACACACTTTGTCCCAGCAATTAACTTTGAATGGCTTTGGCTTTAAAAGTACAGAAACATAATCCAAACAAATGCACCCAGTGACACAAAGATTTAGAAGTTTAATGCAATTAGTGTGCCTGTTTATATTGTATATGTTATTAGAAGTAGAATATTCTATGCATGATGCAATAGCATAAGAGATAACTTATATGTTACACTTTAATATTTCTGTGACAGAATTAAGAGCTTCCAGGCTTTGGCAGCTAAAGTAAACATTTGGGTTTTTACCCTTGTGACAGCTTATTGATGAATATCAGCAAATAATAATGATGACAAATTTTGCTGAACAGTACTGAAATAAACATCGAACAATCCCTGGGTATTGTGAGTTTATCTCTTATAAGGCCTCTCTGAATCTGGGAGAAAAAAGGGAGAGATTTACCTGGAAATTGGGAGATGACCTGCACACGACCGTATTTTGACATTTTCGTAAATCATTATCCTTACTCATTGTTTGACTTGCTGCTTTGACAACACAAAGCCTATTAAATATCATGCTCACAATGGTTCACTGACCTGAATTTATTTGAAAAACAGAGAAGGTGGTGTGTGTCACTCCCACTGCTGTCCTACTCCCTAGTTCAGACTCATTTACCATGTAGTGTGTGTGATTCTCATAGCAGCAGGACCTCCAGCCAGAGGAAGCAAACCGCAACAGTAAAATAGAGAACATTTCTCAGCTGTCTCTGCTTTCCCTCCTACATGCTCTACACTGCAGAGCCTCCGGCTAGTATGGAGAAGTCCTCCGACGTCCACCCTGGTCTCCTGTCGAGGTCCAGCACAACGAGGGAGCGGGAGAGGGGAAGCGGAGCCTCTGCGCCTCCCAGAAGTCACCGGGCGAGACCGTCCAAGGCTGGCCGGGTCCCCGGGACATCATCAACGAGGAAGGAGAGGCTGCAGAGCGAGAAGCCAGAGAAGAACGAGGTGACGGTGGAGCAGGAGACACAGGTGAAGGTGAGAACCACGGTGGTGGACATAGACAGCGTGAGAGACATCGAGGTCAAGGAGGAGAACCTGGGGCTTCTGGAAGCAGCAGAAGAGCAGGAAGGTGAGTTAATATCTGGAGAAAAGCCCGGGACATTCAATATGCAGTTGGGAAACGCTCGACAGTGGTTTTATTTGTATTATTGTTAAACTGTGAATAATGTTGTGATCTGAAAATGTCTGTCTGAAGTGTATACTGTAAACTAAAAAATAAATGACAAATCGTAACCTAACAAAAGGTTTGGAAAATCTTTAGGGCAATGAAATTGAAACAGTCTTTTATGTAATATTATCTTGGTTGGGCTTCTTCACACAAAGTGCGGGTGTGGATCTCTGCAGGTCTGAAGCACGACAACCTGGGAGTGTGTGAGTGGCTGCTGATGGTCTTCGTCTTGGCTCTGGTTCTCCTCATCCTCCCTCTTTCCATCTGGTTCTGTGTCAAAGTACGAACTACAGCACAGACCGACCACAAACCTAACGCATGTACAATAGTCCACCTCAAAATGATTAGTTAACAGAAATTATGCAAAACAAGACACATAGAACGTGTAAGTTTGCAGTTTCCAGCTTTTGAACCACGTGGAGAATTCTATTTGGAGATATGTTACGTGAATACTGGGATTTTTTACGTATGACAATGGGCTGTTTTAGACTATCAGCATTTTTGCCTAATTGCCATTGTTGTATTTGTAGTGCAATACACTATAGTCACAGCCATCATTACATACTCATGTTCTTATACTTTCTCACACTCTATTGTTATCGTACAACGTGTTGTATAAAAACAATGGACTGACTGATGTCTGTCATTTTGATTGACAGATAGTGAGGGAGCATGAGAGAGCAGTGATCTTCAGACTGGGTCACCAACTGAGAGGAAGACCCAGAGGACCAGGTGGTCACCAATTACCGCAGCTTTCTTTTATGCAACACAGTTGAATTGTCATTTCTCAGTAAATGTCATTGGTATTAATTACTGGCGGGATGGCTGGCTTGTGAACATACATCTAAATCGACCCTTAATTATTTGTATTTTTTAAGTCATCATCATTAACCATTCTTCCTACTTTCTCCAGGCCTGATTTTTTACCTTCCACTGCTTGACGTGTGTCACAAGGTTGACATTCGCCTGACGATGCTGAAGGTTCCTCCTCACACGGTACAGAACACATTTGGCTCCATGTGTACAAATGATTACTGTGCAGCGTGTATGTGTGTGTGTGTGTGTGTGTGTGTGTGCACGGCTTTCCCTGAAACCTTTCATAGTCCAAGAAAAGATCTGCTTATTTTTCCACCTACCGGGAAATCTATTTAGAGGAATCCCGCACAATGAAGCATGATTCCAACAGGGTTACTCAACCTTTTCAGAGGATGAATAAATGAAGTGAAGTGATGAGTGAAGAGAATCTAATGCCACCAGTCTTCTGACTTTTCACACGTCTGTACTCAGGTGGTGACGAAGGACTTGGTGAGGCCGGAGCTGAGTGCGGTGTGTTATTACCAGATAGAGAATGTGACTTTATGCAGCACAGCTCTTTGCAGTCTGACCACAGTGATGCAGTCTCTGGTCCAAGCGGTGGTCAGAGACGTACTCGCCCAACACACATTCAGCCACATCCTGCTCAACAGGAGGAAGATCGGACAGAAGATACAAGCAGGTGTTGATTCTGTCGCTTGCCGCTGGGGCATCAAGGTGGAAAGAGCAGACATGTAAGAATGAAGATAAAGAAAGACAACCATCTTCGGCAGCATCTTTGTTTTATTGGAGCTCTTGTATCAGGCAGCAGCGCCTGATATTAACAGCTGACGCTTTAAATGTCTGAAGAGAATTACGAGTATTTATGAAGAAACCTGCGAGCCCGAAAAGAAGAGGCTGATTTGTACATTGCAAAGATCTAACAGGGCTTTAGATAAAATTCTTCCTCTTAAATCTTTGATTTTCCGAGGTAAACAACAAAGAGTAATGCAGAGATTAGTATCTTCCTGCTGACCAGGCTTGTGTTTGATTCCCCGTCAGAGAGGAGCTTAGTTTTCCCGTGGAGTTACAGCAGAGTCTGGCTGCCGAGGCTGCGGCCAAAATACAACAACAGGTCAGAGTGAGTAACCATACCAGCTTTTTCATCAAATGTTTTCTATATGTTAATGCTGCCTTCCAATTTGATTATATTACTGTTGTCAATTTCACTAAAGATGAATTCAACTCAGCAGCTTTAATTTTATCAAGACAGGTAGAAGTACACTCAAATACACTATATTCACTCTATATTTATAATTAGAACATGTCTAACTTTGGCTCATCGCTGTTGTTGTGTCTAAAAGACAAAAGGTGACACCAAAGATTGCTCAGGCTGCTTTTTCAGATTTTCCGTCCCAAAGCACAGTCTTGGTTTAGCTTCTGAACTGAAGTTGACCTCAGCCAGTGAGATCTCTTCTGCATTCCCTGTAATGTTTCTGTAGAGAAAACATGCTTCCAACAGCCGTCCTTCTCTTTCTCCCAGGTGAAAGCGGCAGAAGGAGAGAGAGATGCCTGGGAGGGGTTCAGGGCTTCGCTGCGGCTCCTCCATCCTGCCTTGGTCCTTCCACTCTCCCAAGATCTACTAAGCTTGACCCCTGACCTCTCATCACTCCCACCCCCTCCTCCCCCTGCAGTGGAAGGAGAGGTTGGGACGACAGAGGGGGAACTAGATACAGATTCGCCAATGATGTGAAAGTTGATCATTGTTTAAATGTTATATTTCACTCCCCTTACAGAAGCGAGTGTAAAGCATTCTGAGCTTATGAAACAGTTTGAGCATTTTGATCATGTAAAAGTCAACAGCCTTTGTGACCCATTAAAGAAGTTGGTAATCAATGTTTTATTTAGTTTTTTGGAATTTGAGTGGTTGAGATTAAGCACTGATTTCCACTGGTCAACTGGGTGTAGTAATGTTTACACAAGAATAAAATCAATATATATATATATATATATATATATATATATATGAATTCTCATACAATTGGTATGATTTTGGACAACATCCTGATCTCGTCAATGTATTTCTGTTTTGTTCTTTAGCTTTCATGTGTTTTCACGTGTAACCTTGTGAAGCAGTACATGTGTTGGTAATATGGAGTCCTTGTACCTTAGAGAGTTTTCTTTAACTGGTTCCATAGTCCTGCAGACTGAACTAGCCTTGTTACATCCCAGAAAATACATGAAAATGAAAAACTAGATTTTTTTCTAAAAACAGTTCACCCAACATTTAATACACAGATTGAAAGTAGTGACAGATCACCGTTTCTTGGTCTTTTTGGGGATACTTGTTGATTTGCCTTCAGTTGTGGTCTTCTTTTGAGGAGCTGGAGTGGTTACTGGTCGCAGGGAGAGAGGCGGTGTCGTCTTTCTCTCTGCAATAAAAACAAATGTATTGCACAACATGTACTAACTTTATGCTTAATAATTATTTAGGCCGTACCTTCATTACTTTCGGGCTCCAGACTGGGTCGACCTTGCAGTTGTCTCTCCAGGTCCTGAATCTTCTGCAACGCTGCTTGCAGAGCTTCCTCGGCCTCGAAGGCCCGCTGCTCGGTACTCAGGACACGCAGTTCGGCATCACTTCAACATACATGAAGAGAAATCAAAACTGGATGTCTTTTACACAGCCACACGCCCAGTCTCCATCTCTGAACAAACACAACTCAGCTAATCTGTGGAGCAACATAAAAGCGTGCATAGAAATCAATTCCTATTGAGCCCGTAGCCTGCGAGTGTTTAAAGCAGTACGTGCACAAACCGGATATCCATTGACGGTTGTCCTCTTTTAAAGAGTCTTGAAAAAAAACATTGACAGCTACGGATATAGAGGGAAAATATAATATCCCCTTTAAAAGGTGACGTGATTGACATGAGAAGGTAATGCCAAAATAAAGTTGCACTTCACATTAAGAGAGTTAACTTACTGCAGTTCCTGTTGCAGAAATACTACTGTGGTGAGATCACTAAAAGCTTCCCGGGCTTCATCTGTTGCTGGAGACACAACCAGCTGCTCAGTCTGACAGACAGACGGACAGACAGTTTTGTTCAGCTCCTTACACGGGGAAAGGCCAGACACTAACACTGGAAAGGGTGTGTGCTTTAGTGTTCTGACCCCTTTGAGTTGGACACGGCTCTCTCCCAGCTTTCTTTGTGTAATGTTTCCATCATAGCTTATTAGCTTCAACACAGGGGCTTCGTAAACCGTAAGCTCCCCCTGCAGGAGGACGACAACCACAACATTGTTATTTTTCGGCAGGTCTTGTTCACAACATGTGAAATAAGCCGTGTTCCTTTAAAAAAAGACCAATGTAATCCTCAAGAATTTATTAAATTACATAAAACTCATAAACTATAACGGTCACAGTGAGCCATATTATTTTGATACATATATATCAAATATTTCAGATTTCGAAACAGGATACATGTTGTATAAAACATCGACGCCAAACAGCACCGTCCAGCAAGTTTAATAGTTATAGTTGAAGAGTGTCATTGAGTGTACATACTCCACCACAAACTCCGAAGCTCCTAAAACGACTCACATCTTTCGGTTCTGCCTTAGTCTCATCTTTGACCTCTACTTTCAGCACAGCTTCAACCTCTTCGTTCACCTGTAAACACACACAAAACCACAAAAACATTTGCTTCCTCTTGCAGTTTCCAGATCTCAAACATTTGTGATGGTGAAGTGATCACAACTGAAACCAGCAACAGATTGTGAATCAAAAATAGGTCTATCCATGTTTCCTCACCAGAGTCTCCATGCTGTCTGCTGGACAGACCGGTACATCAACGCTGGAGGCGGGGTCAGCCTGTGGGACAGGCTGCTCTGCAGGACCACCCGTCGCCCTTGTGAGCAGGATTATACTGGTCTCCACCCAATCAGCGCACTCCTTCTGAGGATGGACACCACAAGAGCTCACTCAGTACACGTGGAGGTTTGTTTAGGGCATCTTCCCGTCATCTAACTTGTGTATGGCTCCCTCTCTTGGAGTGTAAGTAAAACAACAAGCTGAACCTTTTGAAAATAGAATATCGGTTTGGTGCATATCTTGATTATTAAACACTATTTGTGAAACGTAAAAACATGCATCTCTGATGTTTCTATTAAGTCTTTGCCATCTATGTCATTCTGTATCATCACCTGCAGCTTTCTGCACTCATTCCTCTCATTTTCACTCTCGACTTCATATGGGTTCAGCGTCTGCTCCTCCAGAATCCGTAGGCAACAGCTGGAGTCGAAAACAAACATTTCCTCTTTTAATCCTGGAGAAAGTCCTCATCTAGTGCTAAATTCAGTCTTAGAGTAACTAATCATAGGTAGCCATCGTTTCCTTTCCGTGTGTCGTTAGACTGCACAGTGTGAAAAGTGAAGCACCACCCTCTGATTCAGATCAGTACTTAAAGGTTAACGTATTGTTTACGTATTGTACAACTTGTGGGTCGGTAAACAGCATCTGCATAACTATGCATTTTTTATTATTATGTGAATTGTAAAATTCAGCTACCTGCTGATGTACGTGGAAATAAGGTTTAGTTTCTCAGTCAGCGTCTTGGCATCTTTATCCAGCGTCTGTAGTGAGATGTTTGTAACCTGGCGGTGTTCCTGTTCTTGGTCTTGGTCTTCACTACACTCGGGTACCGTGAGGAACAACAGATCTAACATCCAGCTGGTCTGTCCAATGTGAATAGAACTGACCTGACAAGAGAGAAAACACTCACACGTAAGCTGTAACGTCACAGCAAATAGACACACTCATAACGGTGTTGGTCACCTATTTGAGTTACAACATGTTAGGAGTGGCTTTGGTCTTTCAAACGTAGTCTAGCGTCTGAGGGTTATGGGTTTGTTCCAAAGCACGCAATGGAAATGTGAGCGAGGTTGTAGTTTTTGCAAACATTCAATGGGTGTTAGTGAACCTGGTTGGCACTGACCTCGTCACTGAGTCTGTGGTTCTCACCATCGGTGAAGGTGGACAGGCTGGTTATGAATTCCTGCACTTTCTCTAACGCCTTCTCTGTCTCTGTGCTGTTTGAACAGACAAATACATGCAAGTAAATAACTATTTAAATGTGCTCATTAAAATAAAATACATTTCTCACCAGAACACAAATACAATGTGTTTAAACAAAAAAAGAGACTTGAATAATAGACAATTTCTTATGAGTGATCCATAAACATATGCAGAATACCACATTTACAGTACAGTACATTGAAAAGTCTTTTTTTTGGAGCAAATTGACAAACAATTTTAAAAATGTGTATAAATTAGGCAATCTGTCTCTGCATTAAATCCATTCCGTAGACAGAACTTACAATATGTCTGGCTTATTTGTGTCCACGTTCTCAAAGACTTCAGCCAAACTCTTCCAGTTTTGCAGTGCCTTCTCCAGCTTCAGCCAGTCAGAAACCGTACTCATTCCTGGTGGAGCCATCTCTTCACCAAGCTTGGTAACTTCAGACTCCATCAAGCCGAGCAGTGACATGATCTGTCCGTGGATCCCTGAAAACCACATGACTGGAATCAGATCCAACCCTTTAATACATATATTAAGTCTATCGCACTAAAAGACAGTTATTTGAGATGGAAGATTCTGTGACTAGAGCTTGAGTATGTATGTCAGCATCACACCATGAAACTACGTGTTATCAAATCCTGATTTTGTAGCTGTCACTAGTTCTGTTTGTTTACAGATATCCATTTGGACTTCACTGAGAGCAGTGGCAAGCAAAGGTACATTTTACAGTCTGTAGGCCTAAAGAATTCCAGTTTCTAGCTAATTATGAATTATTCAAAATTGTGTCTCGGTCAACCCTCACCACTATAACCAGTGACTTGAGTTTCCAGCTGTTTCAGGAGCTCAGATAGGACCACATCGAGCTCTCTTAGGTCCTGTTGGCCTCTGCGGGGTGTGCCATCAGGAGAAGCGTGTCTTCTGAACAGCTCAAGGCTCATATTCAAACATCTTTCCTGCACACAGTCAAGCTTGCCGAGTGTCGGGTGGCAGAGAAGCAGCTTCTCACCCTGACAGCTGTCACACTGAAGGGCCAGGGTCTGAAGAGACAGAGGACATGGAGGAGACTACACATACTGTATGACCCAAATTGCAACATATCCACTGGATAATTGTAATACAATTTATAGGAAGCAAGACAAAATATACCCGTGATTTAAGAATAGCTTTTCCTGGTCTGGGACTCTAGCCGAGTGTTAAAGATATAGATGTATAGATAACATCAATAACCTACAAGGAGAAGAACACGGCAAAACAGATGGAGGAAATCAATGTCTTACATTTGACCAGTCCTTCAAATCAGAATGGCACTTTTCCAAAGAAGCGTTGCCATGTTTTGATTCAGAACAGCTTGAAAGAGAGTAACAGCATGTTTGGCAGAATGCACACACAGATCAATCGCTTCCTCCATAAACTGCTCTCAATTACAGTACTTTACTGATCAAAAACACTATTATTATAGGTTATCAGAGTTTAAAAAACCAAAAACATTTTTGTTAGATGGATGGCTAATAATGAACCCATACATAATCTCCCTGGTATCTTGGTTTATCCTTACTTGTTCTGTGTGCTGCACAGGGCGAGCCACTTGGTGATGCCTTGCTGGACCGCACTGATCTGTTCACACTGAGCACACTCAATCTTCTTGAAATTGGCCATAAAAGCAGTCAGCTGCTCCTCCCATTGGTCAGTAAGATCCATGAGGGTAGTCAGATCCTCCGTGTCCTAAAGTAGGAAGGTCACTTTCATATTAAAAGTGTACTTGAACCACCAGGAATATTTCCACAAAGTATTCTGGGGCGTTTGGTGTTTTCGCCTTGAGCAACACCGAAACTGTTACCAGCTATGAACTGCATTGTTACCTTCGAAGAGATGTAAAGCCTGCAGTGCACAGCTGTATTGAACCAGCTCTGTGCAACAATGTGAAGCTGGCTGATCAGCCTCAGCTTCTTTACCCTGATCACCTGACAATCACAGAGACATGTTACACGTAACATATTATCCGTAATATATTTCTCATTCCTTCTGATTGCGCTGTTAATGTAAAGTCTATTCAGCATTACATCAAAATCACAAACAACAAACACGTGACGTTAATCCAACAGAAAGAAAAAAGAAACACATCATGGCTCTCACACCTTGAGGGCGAAGTCCAGTGACAACTGCCTCAAGGAGTCTCTCTCCTCAGTCATCTGGAGCAGCTGAGCCTCATGGCGCCCCCTCTGCAGCTCATAAAATTCATGATAAGCCTGTACCACACTGAGAGGAGCATGGGGACTATTTGAAAGGGAACATCTGGTCTATTTTTGTAAAAGGCTGCTGTGTACATTATAACAAGGACTGTTGATAGCAGTCTCTCTTATCTAATAAATGTTGGCAATTGAATAAACAATGTTACTCTTTACTGTAGTTTTAGTCATTTCTTGATCAATCATTATTTCATAAGTCTCTTTAAATAAACGCATATACAAATATAAAAGCGTAAAATGAATCAGGAAGGTTAATTTTTGATTGCATCAATTTAGGAAAAGGACTGACTCAGAGTTGGTTTGAGACAGCTCGAGTGCCCCGGCCAGCTGCCGGTGAGCGCGCGCCGCCTGCTGGGAAACAGATGCATCGTGGTCTCTGATTCTGGACAGCTCCCTGTGAAGAGGATGCAAACCCATAAACAGATACGCAGGCCAATCAGCATTGGCAACACATTCCTTATATTTTAAATATTGTAACGGGTGCTATTATTTTTGGTAATTTGCATTTATTATTCACCCTTTGAATAAAATCCCTCTTTGAACATGTTCCAGTGTTTAAAAACACACACAGTCACCTGACACCTGAGCTACGTACACGTTGAGCTTCTGGATGGACGTCTTGATGCGATGGATCTCCTCGGTGAGCCGGCGGTCCACAGCTCGCTGTGCCACTGCCTCAGTGTGCAGAGCCTTCAGTCGGCAGGGGATTCGCTCCAGCAGGGACTGGTAGCGCTGTCTGCACACACAAACACCAGAGCGGCTGTGAAAAAGGACTCTCTGCGGTGAATGCAGGAAGAAAACTTTCAAGTGAAATCTCCTGACTATTTGTCAAAGTGTGTTTCTAAACTAACCTCAAAAAACTATAAAATGGTAATACAATTACAGAGTGAAGGTTAATTTCACTATTTATTATTCTTAAAAGCACATGAAACTCCCTCAATGGTGTTTCAGAATTGAAATGCCGTCCTTGTGTATTAGCTGCTAACCGGAGTTTGGCAAGAAGCTGTCCTCTCTCAGCACAGCCCACGCTGACCTGCCGAATCACCTCATGGAAAACAACGTTGTAGATGTTCTGCTCTACCTGGACGAGCTCCAGCAGAGCCTCCATCTGTAAGACATGTCATTGCACTGTTTCCAATTTTGTGTATAGCTAGCTCTACAGGAAAGGAAAAATCTCAGGAGAAAATTAGTTTTTATATACAGCTTTTATGACAGAAAGATTTCCAGTCCCTCCTCCACTGAGGGTGCCCTCAGTACACTCCGGCCCCTGCATCAGATTTCCCCAAAAGCCTGATGTTGGTGTAGTATGTATTTTTCTTGGTGCATACAGCATATGCAGCGCAGCACTAGTGTCAGTCATAGATGCACAGAGCAGCCCGTGTGCTTTCTGCTTGTCTGTGTACCTGGGAGATCTCTGTCAGCTCCTCGAAATGCTGATCCACTCCGGCCTTCTCCAGCATGTCATCCATCATTCTCATCAGCTGGATCACTTCCAGTCTGCCACTGGGCCTCCTGGACACACACAACAAAATCTCCAAGTGAAGTCTACTTCCTAGTCTAAAACCTAATCTGTAGACAAATTGTTTGAACTCACAACGAAGGAAAGACCCGTAGCTTCTGTTCATCGTCCCGCAACTGCACTGTGAACGCACTGACAAGAGAACCAACAGGAGAGTCAGTTTGAACCACAAAAATAAACGGATGGAACATCTAAGAGAGCAGACTCACTCCTCGTAGAACTCAAGGGTCCGCAGCCCTTTGTTTTTCACAATGTGATATTCTTCCGGGATCAGACTTTCTGAGACACTCAAGTTCTGAAATGCAGAAGGGCGCTGATTACAGTATCACACTTCAAACTTCTTAACATAGATGTTGATGGGTTGAGACAGTTTACCTGTGTGTGTCCAACGCCACTTCTGTCAGTCAGGGGTGGTAGGGGGGTCGTCGTCCTCTTGGTTACCGTAGCATCACACAGAAACGAAATATCCCTGCGTTAACGTCATCAAAATAGAAGAGAAAAAATGAATACAGAAACAAGCACATCTATTCTACCATTGCCCTGATTCTACAGCAATAATAAAATGATCTGATTACAGATACCTATTTATACTTAAAATCAGTTTGGCCCCGCTATGAAAATTAAAAATCAAACAAAGATGGGTTTTTATTAATCCGGTCTTGTATTTTATGCAAAGAGTTAACATGCATGTTGCTGTAATGGCAGTAATAGTAACAGTAGAGTGTATACAAGTCATGTTTTATCCTGTTACACCCTCCTGGTTAGAGATTGATTTTCAAATTAGATCTTTGGATGAACTTCACCGTTGTAACAACAACAACAACAATTTGTTGGTCCGGCTGACCTGCCGGCTCCAGTCAGGGACGTCGGCTGCTCCAGAAAGAATTTGTATTTCTCGCGTCCGAGCTGGTGATGCCAGACTGCATCTGGCCGTCTGAACCCACAGACCTGAATCCAGAGTCAATTTAGGAACTGCCACACAGAAATAACTTGCTTGGGATGATTGGCGGTAGAAGATACCTTCCCGGGCCGATGGCTCCTGCTGCTGACAGCGGAGGGAAGGCCGAGGAGCAGCTCATCCGGGATGACGTGGCTGCTGACAGGAGGACGCTGTGTCTTTCTGCTCTCTGCTGGGACTACGCGATTTAATTCCACAAGAGAGATAAATAAAAACCAAACCCAAACAAACCAGTGGGTGTGTGTAACTCACCTTGATGTGACCGAATCCACTTTGAAATGACACAAAAACTACACGTATTGTGTGATGATGAGGGTGTCTAATTGTGTTCATTTGAAGAAAGGTGGGTTTATTTGTGTGTAGGCCATTGCAACAGTAAGGCAATTCAAAGTGTTTCACATTGAACCATTAAAAGCATCAAAACACAAGTCAAGAACAAAGACGTTAATAATTTGGTTCGAAACTGAAATATTTTTTAATTGTAGGCGTTGAAAAGACGTCAACGTGTAGTTGTAGGTCGTAAATTTGTGGACGTCGTTTCTTTGTAAACCTCTAAAATAATGATATAACGTTAATAGCACAAAGTAGAGGACAAAACATTAACGTATTAAACGTATTAAATGAACGTCTAAACGTAAACCTTTGACTGTTACCTAATTTGCAACGTCTTGTCCACGTCGCCCATAGACCTTTCAAGCGTCTTTTCAACGGAACAATGGTCGCCGGGTATCATCGGCTAATCAGTCTGTTTAACATCCACCTGTTAGCTAGCTAACGTCACCTCTCGGGTCCAGTGCGAGCTGCGGCCTCGATGCTTTCGGCGCGGAGTTGTCCCCTTCGGACGCAGACATGTTGGATTCCCGGGGGAGACGTTAGAATGACAGTTCGGAAAAAGAACTCCAAAGATCGTTGCTTCCACTCTGCCCCGAGGTGCGACAGCCCGGTCGCGTTGCCATGGAAACACCCAGGGCTCTCCATGGAGACGGAAGTTTGTTCAGTTGTTGTCAAACACTGTATGCAAATGTAGTTGCGCGGTACAACAAATACAGTTTTGTTTTATCAATGAATTATTGCATTTGTGTTTAGTTTAGTGCTCCATAAGTGACTACAAAACAAGGACTGCAGGTGTCTCTATAGTTGTCTACCCTTTTTAGTAGGGGGGGTCGCATAAATGGAGCACAAAAGTCACAAATATATATACATGACATACAGGAATACAGGAATTAAATAATGAATCAATTAATCACTTAATCTAAGACAAACTATACATTATAATTCATTTTATTCTGTCCCTTCATGTTGGCCAGTGAAGTCCTATGGAAAATAGGCCCTCTCGCCCTGTTTATGTCAATAATTCATTCATATTATTATTTTCTATGTGAGATCTTAAGCTAAATGATTAATAAGCTAATTGAAATGTATGTCAAGACTATAAATCACATTGAGATGTTTTGTTTTTTTAGATGCTTTTTTCCCTAGCACAAACACGCTGTCTTAACTTATACTATACTTTAAGTCAAATGTTGCCCGTATATACATATACGCAGGCCAATCAGCTTGCCATCAGCCATCAGTATCAGTATCAGTATATTTAACATTTGGGTAATCTTATACGTATATAAACCCATTGATGTGGTGTTTCTTATCCCTCTGAGATTGCTGTAGCCCCCTCCCATTCTTCACAAAGCGGCTCTGTGCTGGAGGGTGTGTGTGTGTGTGTGTGTGTGTGTGTGTGTGTGTGTGAAGCCTCTTTAACGCCGTGCGGTGCTCTTTTTTTTATTATTATTCCATCAAGAAGAGAAGTGGGCATCAAGTGGATCTGGAGTTGACAACAGATGAGTCTCGGCAGGCAGAAGCAGAGCGACCCGTATATGAAAAGTCTTCAACACAACGATCAGGATGATTTCCTGTCTCGATTATGGATTTAATTCGCTGTCATAATTTTGACTTACTTGCATGCACAAATCTGCTCTTATCACTGTTTGTGATTGTCGGTAAGTGTCTACTTCTTCTCCCGTGTCTATGAGTCTAGTGCCAGCTGTTTATCATTCTCAAACTCGGTGCTGTAGCTGTATAACCATAATTTCGTTTTTGATAGTTAGCTACGGTGTAGAAGTAGATTCTTTGGGCTTTCTGCATTTAAAACACTTAAAGAATAAGTTGGTTTTGCATTATCTCACTTCTCTATTGGATGCTGTAAGCTGCAATACTTATTTAACACGTTTATTCCCTTCCTTCATTGCAAAAAGTCCATGCTTGGAATATCAATTAAGACCGTGAGAGTTGACATCTTTGCCTATGGTAATCTTTGCATATCTTCAGTGGACAAAAAGAAATCTAACAATAATGGGCAGCATAGTGATCCATGAGGGGCTGTGAGAATTTGGGGGGGGGGGGGGGGGGGGGGGGGGGGGTTAGGACTGTGTGGATAAATGATGGAACTATATGTCTTTGGGACTCTACAAAACACCAAACAATACCACGTCTTCTTATCACCACTGAAACAAACAGACAGATGGATACACCGGCAACGCGCATCTATCAGGTGCCCCACATGTGCCATTCGAGGGCCTCCAGATAGGACCAAACAAAGAGCCTTAGAAGTAATTTGCATATGAAAAAAGCCCTACGTGGTGTGGGAGGGGGTGTGTGGTCGGCTGTGGTGTGTCTCAAACAGGCAACAGGCTCTGAATCGTCTGAACATCGTCACTGGAATCAGTAAAGAGCAAATCCTATATCAGACACTGTATACATGGATACGTGGATAGTCTTATTTTTCAACGTTTTTGAGGGTCTAGCCTCTAATCTGGTCTGACTTTACTGCCTGGTCCTTGTTGCCATGATAGCTAATATAAGCATATGGTCATATGGGCATTCAGCCCGTACCTCCACGTCTAGACATGTGTAAACTGCTCCTGGAGAACTCTGACAACTGTCTGCAAAATACATTGACCTCGACCAATGATAGAAGATTGGGACCTGAGTTGGTGAAGATGGTGTAATTGCACTCTTTTTCTTCTTTATAGTCTGCACTCAGCCTGATTGTGCTCTTGAGACATGATTGCTGTGCGCCATTATCGTTTGTGAAGAATGTTATTGGAATAACGCTTGTCATATCAGTGTGGCTGTGTGACCCCACTGCTGTAATTATGTTCACTCTTTATTTTGCCCATCATGCAAATCACCCTTTCAAATTTGGTTCAGTCTGATTATCATCTAGGAGACAACACTTTTTTGCCTTTTTGTGGCATCACACATCTGTGGCTGCTTGCCCATTCCATAAATTGCAAGGATTGATGTCTCTGAGATGGTCCCATTTGTTCTGTTTTATGGCTATTTTCCTTTATGAATATGTAAAAGGTTTACGGGGCAGGTCTCAAGGTAAACATGATGTCAGGAAGAGGGAAGAAAGAAGCAATGCACCATCGTAGAACTGAGGTTCTCAAGTAGTTTGGTCTTCAGGTTACAGGGAAACTGTTCAACCCTTCCAATCTTCATTAAGAACCGCTGATTTAAAGTACGTCAATCTAATGTAATAATCCAGGCTTGACAAATAAGTATGGAAAAACTGATGTTTAAGTTTTGGAAAACCCAAATTCAGAGTTGTTATTATCCTATTTAAAGAAGTTTTAATTAAGTTAAGGTTATTTCCCAGAACGATTCCTCAAATACCGTTGTCTTTTTGAGATTCAAGAAATTAAGAGGTTGAAGAAAATGCCATCCTAAACTGGCGTGTCAGTAACTAACAAATATCCACTTTTGCAAGGTGCACCTTGCAAAAGTGGATATTTGTTGAGTGTCGTGAAGTCTACGTTTACAGACCGACAATTATTGCCATAAAGTGCTGATCCTCTAGTCAGTATGTACATGATGCACCGAAATGACACCTAAACCCAGAACATCGTGGCTTCTGTAGATGGTGGTTCTATCTGATGGTGCTTGTCCCTGCAGTGGTCCTGCCGTACACCTGGCTTACTACTCGCAATATTTGAATCATCTTTTACGTCGTTCATTCTGTACACGTGACCTCCGTTGCAGTCTGTCCTCCTCTGACGTTCTTCCTAAGGTTTTCCTTTTTTTCTCCATCCTGTGCGGATGTGAGGGTTTTCAGAACAGAGGATGTTGCCTGTGTACAGACTGCAAAGCCCTCGTAGGCAAATTTGTAATTTGCGATTTTGGGTTACACAAAACAAAATGAATTGAAGCGAATTGAATTAATGTCCTGCTGATCTAAACACTCCATCAAGTGTAAAGCAGCAAATGCTTCAAACCTTTAATCAGATTCAGTCACCATGGCAATAGATTGAACACTGAAGCCAAACAGTGTAATTGGTTGCCCGTGGCAGTCAGCCATGACGCCTTGAGAGGCTCTTGGATGTAAAGTCCTTGTACTGACAGCTGCTGGATTTTTTCCAAATCAAAGCTAAACAGAACAACAGAAACCTTCCTAATCCAATTCTTAATAATAATAATAATGCAATAATTGGAAATGCCTTTTTATCAGGAGGAATGACCACAACCTTTCCAGCCTATACAGAGACGGTATTCTGTGATATCAATATTTCTCATGTGATCTGTTCATAGGTGCCTCTCCTGACAGGCTGCCTCCACCAGTGGACCAGTGCTCTCCAAACCCGTGCCAAAACAGGGCGATATGCAGAATCCGCCGTGGCGGCTACTCGTGTTTCTGTGTGCCGGGTTTTCAGGGCGCTCACTGTCAGATTGACGTGAATGAGTGTGTTTCACAGCCCTGCCAGAATGGAGCCACATGCGTGGACAGAGTGGGCCGGTTCTCCTGCCTGTGTTCTCGTGGGTTCACCGGTGAGAGGAAATAACAGTGTGAGGTCTACGAAACTGCATGCCGAGAGTGAGACCACATCATTTCAATGCTAAGTGAAGAATAGTATTACTGGCCATTTTAGATTAATAGAGAAAACAACGGTGCTTATACATGTTTACATATCTGACCTCTTATGTGAATAAATATGATAGTATACACTGTAACAAAAGATCCTAATTTTACGACAAATAACTTTACATTTTTACAGTATTTTTTCTGTTTTTTTAAATTATGTTCAAAACTTATAAAGATATTATCTGTAAATTAAGAGTTCAACTTTAAATTTATGTATTATGCTCATAATGACAAATTACATTTTTATCTCCTTTTTTTAGGGTAGAAATACTGTAATTATTCTAGAGTATTTTACTGTTTTTTAAAATTACATTCAAATCATGTAAAAAAAACGGTCATATGACTGGCAGCTGCGGCTGCCAAACAAAAAACGTAAAATGAAGGTAAAATAACTTAATTCACATAAAATGCGAAAACCATAAATTTACAGGAATTTTCCTTAACAATTTTACAGAGAAATACATTTATTTTATAGATTTTTCCTACTATTTCCTAGTATTATTACGATCAAACACCTTAAATATAAGCTTTTGTACAAGATAAATGTACACGTTTTTCAATGTTTCAATTAAACTAGGGGTTGGAAACTTAATTAAAAAGTACACACCACTATCAACTTTAAATGTCATTTAATGTATTCAGGTGTGCATTCACAATAAAAAATATTCACTTCTCTCCAGGGACCCCCCAGGAAGAACTACTAAAAATGGCATTTCTCCATGTGTCTATCTTGACAGGGGGCTCCATTTAATAGTGGTTATGTGTTGAATGGGGTTTAACGCAGGTCATTCATGTTATTACAGAGCTACTAACATGACTGTAGATTCTTGTTTTCAAAGTCTGGTCAAGGAAAAATACAATATGATGTACGATTATTCTTTTGTAATTTGGGGTAAAAAGTGTAACTCTGAAAACCTCAACCAACAACATATGCCATCATGATTCATTCAATTTCTCGTTGGGATGTAAATTACCTTTTTACATTCTCTTCTGTTCCCCCCCCAAAACTACCCATTTTGATAAACAATTGATGAACTAAACTCAAGTTAATAATCAATATATAATAAATAAATAAATCCCGGTGATGGCATTTTGACTCAGGCAAACTAGAATTAGTCCTTTATTAGTCAATAAGTTGTATTAATTAATGTTAAAATCCTACATTGCAAAAAAACATTTTATTTGTGAAGAGATGCAATTCAAACGTATGTTGTCTACACTGCATGGTTTTTAAAATTACAGACAGGTGCAAAAGTGTCGCTGTGAGGAACCCACTCACGACCCACTCACGATCACAGGCAGAACACATGAAAGCTTTGCTTGTTTATGCCCCCGTCCCCTCGGTCCATTCAGCAGGCTCACTCGCCCTCTGACATCTGAACTGCTTTGATGTCCACAGGGGCCACTTGTGAGATCCAGACTGATGAGTGTCAATCACAGCCATGTCTCAATGGCGGCAGTTGCCATGAGTACGCCCGCAGCTTCTCGTGCACCTGCCTGCCCGGTTTCCAAGGACACCGATGCGAAATCAACACTGACGAGTGCCAAGAGCAGCCGTGCCAGAACGGGGCTCTGTGTGTAGACGGGGAGAACGAGTAAGTGACCCAGGCAGTCGCCGGAAATAAAAAAATCTTTTTCGCAAGCTTTTGCAAAGTTCAATTGAGCAGTGTCGTTCTACAAAAATATTTTAAACGTGTGTTCACGCGGACCAATGTGATTGTCTCAGCTACAGCTGCGATTGCTCTCACACATCCTTCACTGGCAGACTGTGTGAGACGCCACTAGCGCCGTGCCTCTCTGATCCCTGCTTCAACAGCGTCATCTGTGAGGACAACCAGGGTAACTACAGCTGTGAATGCTGGCCAGGTACATGAGGCCCATTCTCACCCAGTAAAGATATTCAAAGGTCTCACAATGGGTAGTTAGGTAAGCGACACAGGGGGAGGTAAGAGCAACACATGAGAAATAAACTTTATTTAATATTGAGCAAAGATTAAAAAAAATGCTGCAAACAGAGCTTGACACCAATTGTTATCACGAACTGCATAAAGCTGCAAATTACACAAAAATGGTGACTCACAATCTGACTTTCTTCGTCCAGGGTTCGAGGGGCGCCAGTGTGATATTGACATCAACGAGTGCGGCAGCAACCCCTGCCTGAACGGAGGCCGCTGCATCGAGAGGTCGTGGCAGGCCCTGTATGGCAGCGAGCCTCTGCTTCCTGAGACCTATGACCAGCGGCACGCTGCAGGCTACATCTGCAGCTGTCCTCCAGGAACCGCTGGTAATCCATTGTGATTAATCAAACTGAATTTGTCGTGTCTTACACAGATCTCACAGCGTGTGCAGTCAGATATCGGGTTAAGGGAATGAGCGGTTTGTAATTGGAGCAACAGCAGGGTGAATTATAAATGTTTTGCTATGTACAAAACTGAAAGGGAGCAATCACTATCTCCACCTTCAATGTGGTGATTATTTATGTTTTTTAATAGACGAAAAGAGGCTATAATCACATAAGTTTTAATTGTAATGCTGTTTATAATGAATAATTATACAATATAATAACAGTTACATATTTAGACCATATTGATGGTGCCTTGATGGCCAAAGCAGCTTTGCATTGTTGTACGGATGTTACATCAAATCATACTTCAGTGGCAAAAGCAGAAAATCCTGTTTTTTCTGCTTACACAAGACTTGATCCAACAATGAGGTAAGGCTGTGAGCTGTTTGCTGCTGAGAGCTGCGTTCTAAAAATTGTCTCTCTGCCAATTGCTGTGGCATTGATTCAGTAAGGTGGCTAAATAGCATTAGTTTAATCCCCAGGATCTGGCTTTGCTGGTCTCCTGACTGGAGCCACTTAGCCCTACGTTGTTGTAGAGAAGTAGAAACTGAGCAGACCTCCACTGGAATGGCATGCACACACACAAAGCAACATGTTGCAGTTAGACAAGTTTGAGGCTATCCTGGGGGGAAAAGTGACAGCATGATGTGGACGCCTGCACCGTGGATTTGGGGGATTTTGTGGCTTGGAACAGGTAACATCAAAAGAAATTTCTCTCTCTCTCTCTCTCTCTCTCTCTCTCTCTCTCTCTCTCTATATATATATATATATATATATATATATATATATCCAATACTATTGCGTAAAATTATTTACATTCCAGTGTTATCTTTTATTTTTTACCAATATAAAACAATATTTACAATTGTTGCTGTAATCTCCTACATAATGCTGTGTTGTACTATATAACTTATAGTTGTTGCATCATGAGATACAACTTGTTGCGTCCGTTTTAGATTTGAATTCTAACCATTTGCCTACCGTAAAGATTTGAAATACTGATGAATGAAATAGTTTTGGAGACAAACAATAAGCGAGCAGACAAACAATATTATACGGTTAATCCATAGATAGTTTGGCCTGATGGTATCTGGGTGGTGTACGGAATAGAACAAAGTACCAGAGAGAACTGGGCATAATTTGGCAACAGGTGGTGCTAACATGGTGCATGTATCAAAGGCGTCAAAGAAATGAGCTGAAAAATGGTATCATGACACATGTTGTACATACTGGGCAAAGGACCTTTGTATGGCTTATGTAACTTGCCCCACAATAACCTTGTAAACATGTATGATTGTTACTTGTTTGTAGTAAACATGCTGCAAGGTAATTTATTGCTTACAAGACCACTGCACAAGGAATACAAATTCAATAATTACCTGTTCAGTGACAAGAATGATTAAAATCCGGCCATGGTAGATACGCTGTTTAAAGGCAGCAGCTAAAGACGTCAAGAATGTTTGTTTCTTCACAAGCTTGGTGTGACTGTTTATTTTTCTGCTGACAGGTTTCCTCTGCCAGGAGGTGATAAACCAGTGTGATTCCATTCCCTGTCAGAATGGGGGCAGGTGTGAGAGCCAAGTTGAAGGCTACATATGCCACTGCCTCAAACAGAGTCACGATGGCGTCCTTTACGGAGGTGTAAACTGCAACGTGAGGTTAGTGGGCTGCGAGGGACATGAATGCCAGAACCAAGGCGCCTGCTCTCCTTTCTTGTTGGACGGGACTCAGGGATACACCTGTTCCTGCTCACCTGGACACACTGGGCCCCTGTGTCAGACCCCCACTACGTTCTCCTTCGAACGGAGGGGCTATCTGCTGCTGCAGAGTCCCCTGGTGGATACTGCAGAGTCCTGCACCATCACCCTCACCTTCAAGACTACTCTGCCCAGAGCGTTGTTGTTCCGGCGGAACAGCAGTGGGCTGCTGCTGGGCCTGGAGCTGGACGAGGGGCAGCTTCGTCTCTCACTGGGGAAGGAGCAGGCTACCGACGGGGCCGAGGCCGACAGCAGCAACCAGGTTCTGGAGATTCCGCACAATGTCACAGACGGAGAGTGGCACACTGTGAGGGCCGCGCTCGGAAGCGGGATGCTCAGTCTGACACTCTTAGATGACGCGGGGAGCTGTGGGAGCCAGTCGTGCCACAAGGTGGCCCCGGTCCAAAGCCCTCTGGCAAGACTGGTGACACCACCTCAGAACACTTTCATCGGCGGAGTGCTTAAGGACTCAAACGGCCCCAGTGAGGACTCTCCACTTCCAGCATTCATTGGCTGCATGCGGGACGTGTTTGTGGACTGGCAGCTAGTCGTCCCTGAGGATTGGCTGAGCGACTCTGCAGTTAATGTGTCCCCCGGCTGCAGCCACAGGGACCGCTGCCTGGACGTGCCTTGCCAAAACAGAGGACAGTGTGTCAACCTGTGGCAAAGCTACCAGTGTCGATGCCCGAGGCCTTATGAGGGGCAGGACTGTGAAGAGGGTATGTACACAGACCTCAACAGGTGGACCGTTGAATAGCAGCCATAATATAGTAATTTAATAATAATAATAGTGATTTTTTTTGCAAGTAGTCCCATTAAAGTAAATATAAATAATAAATAACGCAGAAATGACATTTTCAAAAAAGCTGGTTTAGAGCTTTTCTTGAAGGATACATGGTCATTTTCACCAAATGTGTCAAGTAGGTGAATTAAAGAACGTCCTCAGCTGCTCCAACGGAAGATAAGGGGGTAGAGATGAGGCCAATCAAAAGCTACAGTAAAGAAGGGAGACATGAGATCCTCTTATCTGACGCACCGGATTAAGGATACAAGGGATTCTATTTTGGAATTACACAGAACATGCGAGGAAGAGTAGACAGAGTAGAATACTGTAATCAAAACATCACAGTTGTAGTTGTACATTTTTCACTAAAATTTTTCACATATTTGCGCGAAGGCACAAAACCCAGTGAGTCCTCTCTGCTTTAGCCGTGTGTGTTCTCAATGTCCTGCCTGTTTAAAGAGGACCGACCCCAAAGGGAAAGTGCTGAAAGTAAACACAGAGCATGGCCGCCTAAATTTAAAATATAATACAATTTCCCTTATTTCCAAGGATCTAAAAAACAACTGCTTTAATTTCATTCTATCCAGTCAGTTACTTTTAAAACCGTCACAATGATAAAAAAAAAAAAATCAGTTTCTGCATTGAGGACGATAAAAACTGAATGAATATTATTAATCTTCTTCTAGCAGATTTGTGATATATGTTATTTTGCATGCTTTTTTTTGTCATATTTGAAATGCAGATAAATCCTCTTCTTAGAAACCCAAACATGCGCACATGTTATGTTGACACCCAGCCAAGTCCCTTTGCTCTCATCTTCAATCTTAAAGTTTCATTCACATTTCCCCCTTTTTGTAGAACACGTGGCCGCGCGGTTTGGCAACGAGGACTCGCACGGCTACGCGGCGTTCACCGTCACCGATGATCTGGATGAAGACTTCTCCATCTCCCTCTTCCTGCGCACGCGGAGGCCCCGCGGACTCCTCCTGGCGCTGGCCAACAGCAGCAGCCAGTACCTGCACGTGTGGCTGGAGGGCGGCAAGGTCACAGTTCGGCTGAACAACTTTGAGAGCCTGAAGACAGACAGTGTGATCGATGACGGGGAGGTGCACTTTGTGAGCGTAGACGTGCTCGAGGGTCGCATGTCTCTCCACGTAGCAGCTCAGAAACAGGCTGACGTGGAAGTGCAGACAGTCAACGTCCGAGCAGGAGACACTGTGTACGTGGGAGGCCTGTTGGAGAGTTGGACCACTTCAGTGTTCGGTGGATATTTTAAAGGCTGTATCCAGGACCTGAGGGTCAATGACAGGCGGCTGCAGTTCTTCGGGTTGGACGCCTCGGTGAGATCTTATCCTCTGGAGCGCATGGAAAATCTGACTACTGGCTGTTCGGGGGACAACGCCTGTGGAGTGAGTAAAAAGCGTTAATATGAGTTCTCTGTTGAATGCGTAAGCCCCTGTTTTTGTGTGACGTGGGTCAGGACGTACAGGAATGGATTACTCACTCATGACCATGAAATCCTTCAGATACAGTTCACACCGAGTTGTTCGAGTTGATCTTCTTGTTTAAAGGAAATCAGCTATTATTTGGTAGAAGTTAGCAGCTGTGTCTATGTTTCGTCCTCAGACCAACCCTTGTCTAAACGGTGGGATGTGTTACTCCACGTGGGACGACTTCACCTGCACCTGCCCTCCAAGCACAGCAGGGCGGCGCTGTGAAGAGGTCAGGTGGTGTGAGCTGTCACCTTGCCCCACAGACTCCGAGTGCAGGATGCTGAACCAGGGATATGAATGTGAGTGGTGGGCACCAACGTCAGCAGCCACGAGCTCGAGTGTGTGTTTGAGCGTCTAAGTTGTTTGAAAAAAGAAAAAAAGATCCTCTAAGTCGTTCCCATTATTCATCATCTCAAAATACTAGTATCTCAATGTTTGGTGATACTCTTTATTTTGAGATATTTCCTTGTTTTAATGACTTAAAAATAACTTTTCCATAGTGTTGCCTTGTTCTACTTGACATCCTTAGTTGCATAAAAGCTCCTAAACCCAAACACAGAGCTGTTTACCTTTTAGACTTACATTAAATTTAGTCTACGTTACCTAATCTTTGACCTTGTTTGTGGATTCGGCCATTGTTGTCTTAATTGGCCACTATGTAACCGGATGAGGCAACACGCTAGATTATACAGGCCTACTGGCCTCAATCTGACCACACAGTATTTTCTGTGTGCTCCGTAAAGCAGGATTGGCCGGAGACCAGCTTATACTTTGCTGGCATTAGTGATGATTTGCTGGGTTGCCGATCCGTCTGATTGACTCATCGAGGATACCTACTCGCTATGTATATTTCCGACAACTGACCCAATCAGGTTGCATAAATGGATTGTAGCGTTATAAAACAGATAAATGCCATTAATAAGTGCTCTTGGTTGGCGGTTCGAGCTCCGGCTGCTACATGGCCCATGTCGAAGTGTCCCTGAGCAAGACACCTCACCCCTAATTGCTCCCTGGGAAAAATGTAAAAACAAAGTCAGCTAAATGACCTGTAATGTAATAATGTATTACATTGTCATGAGTACTAATCTAAACGAGAAGCCAACCCTCAAAAGAGTTGAGGGTTGGCTTCGGTGCAACCAAGTGAGTGTGTAAACAGATAACATATATTCTCTCTAATCTCCCAGGCTACTCCAATGCAACCTTCCTGAATGACAGCACCGTGTTGGCCTACCGGGGAAACGGTCACATATCCCGCGACCTTACTGATCTCTCCCTAAAGCTACGCACACGGAAGCGCAACGCAGCTATTCTCCACGCTGAGAAGAGCTCGGCATTCGTTACACTCTCCGTCCAGGCTGGTTTCCTCTTCATGGAGCTTCAGGGTCCCAGCGGAGACGGGGATGAGGGGGAGCAGGGTGTGTCTACGGTCAGTCTCAGCAGCAGGACCAGCGTCAGTGATGGCGAGTGGCACAGCGTCCACCTCTTCATGGCAGAGCCGTGGGCACAACACTCCCGCTGGACTTTGATCCTGGACGAAGAAGTAGACGAAACCAGCACTTCCAGGAGCCACGGAGGCAACCTCAACTTCCTCAGGCAGGGGGTGGACATCTTCTTAGGGGGCCTGGCCCCCAGCAATGGCTGGTCCCTGGCCGGGTGCCTGGACACAGTCGAATTAAGTGGCATCGCCCTGCCCTACCTCGGCTCCTCGGACGTGAACCTACCGCGCCTGCAGGACGAGCAGTTCACCCGGACATCCCAGCAACCGCCGCTCCTCGGGTGCAGCGGGGCCCCCGTGTGCGAGCCCAACCCCTGCCTGAACGGGGGGGAGTGCCAGGACTTCTTCAACACCTACAACTGCAGCTGCGCCGCGGGCTGGGCCGGGCGACGCTGCAGCTTCTTCACCGACACCTGCGCCTCCGGTCCCTGCGTCCACGGCAACTGCAGCGTGAAGGGGCCGACCTACGAGTGCACCTGTGAGCTCGGCTACGCAGGAGACGACTGCGACGAGGAGGTGGACGTATGCGAGAAGCACCTGTGTGCCCACGGAGGCACCTGTCTGCACGGGCCGGACAGGTACGCCTGCCTCTGCCCTGAGAACTACACCGGACCCCTTTGCAAGTAAGTGCAGAGCTGCAAAACTGCAAAGTCAAGTTGTAGACTTTGAGTTGTTTCAAAGGCGTGCGGGTAACATTGATGCGTAAATATTGTGTGCTCTGAAGAAAACTTTTCTCTTCCAATAAGCGTTTTTGCAGCTTGGTTACTTAGTAAACACAAAATACACAAATAAATGCTCCAATTTGCACAAACAAGGCCACCGCACAAACAAAGTCCTTCAATGTAAATGTTTCCCCATCGCTGCCTCTGTTCGTGTGTTTCAACCGCGCTCGCAGTGGAGCGTCTCAGATGTTGCATTTCTATTCTAGTGTCAGGCAGAAGAGGACTCAGTCTGCTCTGTGTTGTCTCACTACAAATAAAAACTCTCTCCCCCTCTTCCCCCCCCCCCTGTCATCTACCGTTTGCCTGGGAGAACCAGCAGGGGAACGCCTCCGAGCATTTATCCTGTAAACACACAGCCTCTCGCGTTTGGCCTCTTTTGCACAAGGAAAACCTTTGCAAGTGTGTCGCTAAGACAAGCTGCACATCACCTTTTACCGGGAACAGCGGCGCCGCAAAGTTTTCATCACAATGACTTCTTTTTGTTTGTGTCTCTTTCTACCCCCCATTCCCCGTCCTTCTTCCTGTTTCTCTCCAGTGAGCGCATTGAAGCAATTCCGTGGTACATTGTCGTCAAAAATAAGTACGTTTTTTTTCTTCTTCTTCTTCTTCTTTTTTTCTTTCTCAAGTGTTAGATATTCATCTCTCGAATGTCATGTACGATATTTCCTGTTTTGTTTTTTTTGTTCGGCTGTGTGCAACAAAATGCCAAGCAATGCTAATATTAACACTGTGACATCCTTTTGTCTTTAAACCAACTGTTTCAAATGAGTGACAGCTGTAGTTCAAAATTAAAACCTCCCAAAACGACGCACTCTCCAAAGTAACAAATACAGTATTTTGTAACCCTTGATGGATAAATTGGCAGCAGATGAATGCCATTTTGGATCGGCGCTGCTGTGCTTCAGGCACACAGAAGGTTAAAGAGACCAAAGACAAATGATTGGCTTCTATATTCCTGTACATTTGCCCTCCTGCTGGTGACTAAAGGCAAGAGGACTTTAATGGTCCTGAGCCTCTTCTTCTGCATAAACTCCCGCCTGTTTGATCCTTCTGCTTTTGACAGACGTAAAAAACGTCAAATTCCTCTGCTCATGATCTGCTGGGCACTTTAATACCGCTGGTACCATGACTTAAAAAATAAAATAAAAATGACACATGTATTAACTGTCTTACTTATCTCCTGTAACCAGACGGCCTAAGCTGCCTGTTTCTGTGTGCGGCGATGACACCAGAAACTACACCTGCTTCAATGGAGGAAACTGCACTGACAGAGACCTGTTCTGCGACTGCCCACCCGGGTTCATTGGACATCGGTAGGAAGGAAAAACATAATGATATTACTAAAGGAAAGGCCTACGTAGAAATGAGTAAAATGCAGATTGTCCTGCTGTTACGCTCGTGGCGCCTGCAGCAGCAGCTCCCCCCGCCCTCTCACTTACTGTATCACGTATCTGCAATGAATGGTAACCTTCCTGACGTGAGTGTCCCCGACTCAACTGTGACTTTGTGTTGTTAGGTGTGAGCAGGAGGTGGACGAGTGCAAGTCCAACCCCTGTCTGAACGGAGGCTACTGCCGCAACCTCATCAACAGGTTTGCATGCGTGTGCGACTTGAGCTTCGCTGGAGACACGTGCCAGACGGACGTAAGCGACATTTACTTTTACGTGGCCGTGCTGCTGTGGCAGAACCTCTTCCAGCTGCTCTCCTACCTCATCCTCAGGCTGGACGACGAGCCGGAGGTGGACTGGGGAGGCAATGACTGAATGCCCGTGTGTGTGTGTGTGTGTGTGTGTAGGCCATGTGTGTCTCTGCACGAGAGAAGTGGGTGCAGAATAGGGCTTGAGAGTTTCTCAGTGAAGGTGTATGGGTGATTGATTGATCATAAACTGAGAATGACCATTGGCTTCCAATGCAAAGCACAGGGGATCAGCACACTCTGCACACATTAGTGGTATCTGAGGTTAATGCCCCACGGAGCTGTTTCTGTGCCTTAAACGTATACGTTAGTCATGAGCACCTTATTTAGTATAGAAATGTATTATTATTTATTTTTACTTATTTAGGGTATCTTGCAAAACCATCACACACAAGAATGACGCTTTAGGGCAGCAGCTAAAGACCATGTTACTTGTGTTTGTTTGTTATTCTGTGGATTATTTGACTTATCGTTTCAAAACTAAAGTAGTACTTGAACAAGTACTTGTTTAGACCGGCCAACAGTCAAAACTTGAATTTATTTTTTAAATTTAAATGATTTAAAATCAGAGAATAGCACTTTAAGTCACTTCAAATATTAATCTATTTTTAAACGTGTTGTCAGTTAATTGCTGATTCAAAAAACAGTGCAGAAGAATTACTGTGGTCCAAAGGGAAGTCTGGTCTGCAGTCAATAAAGCACTTTCTGAGCAGTGAAGAACATTATAGAGTATGTTTTATTTATAATGTGTCTCGTTGAAGATATCCTGTCAGTCTTGTCTAAACTGGATTTTGGGAGCTCAGCACGGATGAATGTGTGAACTATCAATAACGCTGTTGTAGTTACGGAAGCACCTGGCGGGGCTGGAAACACGACAGCGTGTCTGACTTTGTTCTTGACGTGCGTTGAGAGCAACGTGGTGACTGACTGACTGCTGTGTGTTCTTTTGTACCCAAAGAAGAGTTTTCTGTCTCTAAAACCTTTCCGACTGAGTAAAAGATATATTTAAAGCCTGAAATTCTGCGCCGCTCCGCCTGAACGGTTCTCATCAACATTCACCGAGCTGTTGTGGTCAACATTTCACAACGCTATGTCTCTGTTCCTCAAGGACTGGACTGTGTCATTTAGTCTCATTGTACTGACATCATGCTGTGTGTGCTTATGTTTGTCTGTCTTTCCTTCATCATATTCTGTCCTCATGTCTTGTCCAGCTTCTGTCTTTGTTGTTGTCAAATTAAAAAATAAATCGTACCAGCCTTTGTCTGTCTTCTGTCCTCTTTTCATCTTCTTCAACTATTTTTTTTCCCTTTATAACCACACATTCTGCTTTTATTTCAAACTTCTTGCTTTCATTTCCTCCTCTGGACTAACCCCTGCTGAAGGTTAACTGCTGTCATTGGTTGTCCTGACTGTGTGTCAGTGTGTGTTTGTGAGGACAGGAGGCTGAAGTCAGGTGGCCACCGGGACACCAAACATAGACACTTGATCTCTTTTAACAAGATGTGGTGTGAGTAGTTCCTAGAATAACCCAAGTTCATAGACACTCAGAGTCAAGCACAGTGCTGCATTGTGCGGGGGTTATTTCTCAGTGTGTGGGGCAGGCAGGTAGTATAGAGAAGACTTTTTACCTTTTGATATGACAGCTACCCTTTGCAAATATGACGATTAAAGCAGCTGCAGCAATCAGCTATTAACTATGTATAATTTAGCAAAAGTGATGTGCGTGTTGGTCATTTGAGATCCACGATCAGGACGTTTGAGACGGGATCAAAATGAAACCTTGAAAGGAAAGTTCACATTAAACCAAAAAACCTCAAATGCCCGATGGAAGAGAGGACGCATTTACGCAGTATATTTTATGCATACTGACTATACGGTAAAAAAAAAAGGCCTCTCTCTTCTCCTTCTGATGCTTATGTTTATTTATTAAACAATAGGGTTCCCATTTTGTCTGACAATAAACAGGTGCTAATTAAAAAAATTGGAAAAATGATTGATCGCTGTGATCATCCTTCCTATTACTACGGTGAAGTTATTTAGTTATTTGTTATTTATTTAACAATTTTTTCCTATTTTGTCCCCTATCACTGAAACTGGAATTAGATAACGGGCCGATACAAGCAAAAAACTCTTGCAATGATTTAACGCACTTGAATAATGGAAAACTTCCTGACCTCCGCATCAGAGTCCTTTTGACCATTTACTCAGCACGCAGAGCCTCTCGTCAACTATTCGACTACTTTAGTATTTTGTCTGTGTGTATGTAGGTGCGTGTGTATGTGTGCAGGTAGCCCTTCGCGGTGAGGAAAGAGGGGGAGGAAACGGGAAGCGTTTTTTCAGCGTCTGCACTGATACGGCCTTCCTTTGAGAGACACAGAGATGGAGAAATGTGCTTAGCCAGCGAAAAAACAGCAGCATCTGGCGATGAAGTGCAGTTTCAGCAGAGAGGTGGTGGCATTCAGTTTGGTCTGCTTCACAGAAACGTATGAGAGCAGCTTATCTGGCAGGCACCTGCACACCTACACACACACACACACACACACACACACACACACATAGAGAACAGGTTGATAGTGCTGACAGCAGGGAAGCACTGCTGCCGTCTTTCTGTGTGTGTGTGTGTGTGTGTGTGTGTGTGTGTGTGTGTGTGTGTGTGTGTGTAGCTGCTCCGCCGAGGCTTCAGCGTGGCCTTACCTTCTACCTCAGAGACTGGTTAGTTAGAGGTTTCCCTGTCTGTGTGTGTGGCAGTCGGCGACTGATGGCGTGTCCTGGCTTCAGGCTGCTTCGGCTCGCTTGTGTCACGCTGGCTCTGACAGCCAGCTGCGCTGCAGTGACAGGTAGGCACTTTCCAGGAGTCAACACAGCCTGTAGCGAGGGAAAGAAAGTCTAATGTCTACAGCGACAAACACGAGGGCTCAGGTTATTTTTTGCCTCGGGACATGGATGGCTGTATTTTTTTGTGAGAGTTATATTTCCGTGTTGATTGCTCAGTGTAAAGTTTGCTGACTTCTGACATTTAATTCTTTCATGGTCTCGTGTGACCGTGAAGGCTTCCGTTGTGAAGATGGCGTCAGCCAAAATGTGAAGTGGAGTGAAACTTAACAGCAGTTGTTGGTAACCTTGTAGCAGAGTGTCACCCCACCCACCAGAACCACGGATGTAAGCGCATCTACTGCTGGCTAATGAACTTTAATTCACCGGCTGCACTGGAGGCAGCCAATCATTTGCGGGGGGGTGGTCAAAAAATCTCTCTCTGGATGGATGCAGGGTGGTTGTGTACGAGCTATTTTTAGTGTGTGAGAGACTTAATGCTGATGGGACCATCAGGCAGCATCTTGCCTGTGTGTGTGTGTGTGCGTGTGTGTGTGCGCGCGTGATCCTCCACAGACGGAGCGCGCTCCATTCGGCTATCGGGGTGGTGTTGGCACCGTGGCCGCTTTGCCTGGCGACGGCGGTGATTCTGGTCGTTGCCAAACTGCGCCCGAGGCGGCAGACGGAGGGAGGTTTTTACTCCGCGGCAACTCGAGGCTCCTGGTGGTCTCAACCCACCTGCTGAGCTGGGAAACACATCCATCAGCACTTTGGCAGCTCATGTGGAGCCTGGTTGGGTGTAAAGCAGTGAAGAGAGAAGAAGTGTGTCTGTGTGTGAGTGAGACAGAAGTAAACAAAGGTTCTTTAAAAACAAAATGTTTCTGCTTCTTCCCCTCCAGCTGACCTCTGAGGGTTTGACCTCTGACCTCTTACTGTTCATCAGTCTGGCGTCTTGCATCCTGCTGCTGGTGCTCATTCTTGCCTCCGTCGGCCTCGCGGTGGCACTAAATCGCCGCGCCACCCACGGCACCTACAGTCCCAGCCGGCAGGAGAAGGAGGGGTCCCGGGTGGAGATGTGGAGCATCACCCAGCCGCCGCCTATGGAGAGACTCATATGAGGGGCCGGGTTGTCATTTTGTTTTGCTGCTAATGACGAGCGGATGCTAGGAATGTAGCCTGCGTTCATTTCACAGTAATGCCTAATTACTGCCGTCTTTCTTCAGGGGCTGGAAGACTTTGTGACATTGTGTTTCCCAGCGCTTCTTCCACCTTCATGTGATGTTTTGCACCTGGCGTCGCCACCCAGCAGTGCGATTCTCTTCAAAAAAAAAAAGAGCAGAATGAGCCGGAATGTTCGTCATTGAAAAGATAAGGCTGGTTTTATCCTTTTTTTTAACTTATTGTCATGGAATGACCAAAAGTGTAATCTATAAGGAAGAACATCTTTTAAAACTGAAGAGAAAAAGAGGCTCAGTAAATCCCTTAGATTGTAGAGCAACGGAGTTTTTAGCAAACAACGAGTAACCTGTTCATTTGTCGGGGACTTTTTTTTAGCCATGGAACGTTTGCTGCTCAAGTGAGTACTTTCTGCAGGAGGCCAGTGTGTGACTGGCTCAACTGAACTACAGCAGCCTGAATCAGATGGTGAAGGAAAACCTGCAGTAGTGTTTTTAAGAACGTTGTGGAGTTCTGTGGTGAGAAACCAAATGTGTTTGTAAAATCAACTCAGTATTTGTTTTGGGCTTTTCATGGGATAAGTTCACTATGAGAAAAATATTAAATACCCGACGAGAGTTTTATTCATGAACTTCCATCCTTGTGCATTTACTACCGGAAAGCTCATAAATAAATAAATAAATAAACTCAGAGTCCGGTTTCAGGATAAGTTGCAGTACCTGAGTGTTGTGTCTTCTAGGCTGACTTGTATGTTGTTAGAAACAAGAACCGTCTTGACTGCAGCGTGATATGAAGTGTATATTCCATGGTTTGTATGTGCCATGTTTAAAACTGTGGATCATTCATTCATTTCTACATGTAATTGATTGAAACTGTACAAATGACCATAGGTCATCTAGAAATGTGGTACTGTTTGAGTATTAGCACTTTTTCTTGACTGTATGCCAAATCAACAAGCAATGCACTGATATCACTTGTCTCTCAGACAATAACAATAGACTCTGAATACACCGATAAAGCCCCTGAAAAAGCTTGGTTTCTTTCCACATACAGGTTCTATCCATGTTAATGCAACAACATTTTGGTATGAAAAAGTGAGATGGAGCATTAAACACTATCATTTATTTTCAGTTCACAGTGCTTACATTGTGTGCAGTTCAACCAAGTTACTCATCAATAGCACATTAGATTGATCTCAGTTATTTAAGACAGTAGTTTGCTCTTCAATAAGAACATGCAAGTGTGCACAGAATCAGAAAACCAGTAAATGTTATACCGAAGAGTTAATCATCATGACAACACCCAAAACGACTGAAATAAAGTTGCATACTGTAACACGTCCAAATTTGTGACTACGAACTGAACATAGTAAAGAGGAAAGTACTGTTAATGTCGGTAACGTCCGTAGTTCCTCTGTAAATGCTGCTACATAATCGGTCACCTCCAACTCACTCCGAATTTGAAATATCAGGACAATTATACTTTACATTGATTACTTCACACTGTATTGTGTCCAGAGTAGCAGTCATCACAAGCCTGCAGCTCATGTTTTGTTAATAAATTACTCAGTATTTTTATCCCACGTAACTCTTCAGTTGGATTTACAGTAGAAACATATGAAATGCAAGGCAGATGACATTTACTCCACGATGCCCAACGCAAGGCAGAATGAGTGCGTGTTTTGCCGGAACCAATGTTATTTCTCGTCATTCTTGATTTGACAGCAGCGCTAAATACTGAAATAAAAAATACCAACGGAATAAAAAAGAAATTTAAAAAAATCATATCGTACAACACATACAGGTACATACATGCAGATACAACAATACGCATTGTACCGCTTACAAGCAAGCCCTAGTCTCTGCTCATTTTGTTTAGAGAGTGTCAAATGCTTCTGAATCTGAATGGATTTGTTAATATTTTCTCTATTTTTTTCCTTCCAAAAATAAAATCTAAAACATTCAAATATCAGGTGTCTTTTTTTAACAACATAAGCACCGTTCATATATTATGTAAAATAAACTCAAGCCTGCAAATATACAAGTCTATTCAGTTAAAAATAATCTTTCATTCATATGAAATCAACTAGAGAGACTCCTCTTTAAAAATACTGAGCTCAGAATGTTTAAGAATAGAGAGAAAGAGAAATTAAAATCACACAAACAACACCAGGAATCCCCTCATAGTACAATCAAAGAAAGAACCTAATTGAACAAAAGTCAAATAACCACACGATCTATTAAATACAGGCAGGAAAATTCCCACCAAGAAAAAACACCAACTCCAGCTGGACCGCAGCCGAAAACACAAGAACCAAACAGCTACTAAAGACAACGCCAGTACCCACGTTCATTCTGCTGAGCTTTTAAGAACCCAACCAGGTCAGTTCATATCTATAAATACCACAATGATCAATGTTCTTTCTGTGATGTGAGGTGGTCTGAAAGCTTTGCGTACACGTGCATTCTATAACACTGAACCTTGTTGTGATTATACCGGGTGGTACGCTTACTGATTAAGGCACACTACACACAACATTCTGTCATAGACACACCTACGCTCACACAGTTCATGTCTATCCATTCAGACACATGTAGCTCTCTTCTACTGGAAACTAGATTGATTGTGATTATTTTTCAAGTAGACTTGTGCATTATAATGTAATTACTGTTAATTAAAACTGACCTTTTTTGACAATTTTTAAATATTTGCATAGTAAATAAGTTTTAAAGTGTTTACAATAAATAAGTCCAGAGAAGAGATTCTTCTGGGGTCTTTTTCTCCTTTTTGGAATTACTAGGACTGGTTCCTGGGCTTTTTAGAAGCACGCCAAAGACTTTATGAGCAAATCGTTAACGCACAGCAGCACTTAATAAGCAAGAGAAAAGGCTGCTATTAAACTGCCACACCAACTGGCGTCTGGCATGAATTATAAGAACAACGAACCAAAAATGTAATAATCCCAATACAAGCACAGAAAAAGCTGCAGGTTCCTGTATAGAATCAGAACCCCACACTTCTGGACGTTGCGTTTGCCTCCACAGGAGAGTCCGTCACAGAAATACTTCAGACCAGTCTGTGCACTTTGCATCCACGTAGCTACGATCTGAGGAGAACCGTATTGCTTCATTACATTACAATCAACCACTGCGTTACAGCGCGTGACTCCGACCCACAAAGACAGAGATTGCATTTCTTCCAGTGAGACATGCAGGCAGAACAAAAGAAAGGTGATGAGTTTGGTGATATTCTATATTCTAAAATGAACCAAGGACATTGTTAAAATGTCTGTATTTACCCTAAAAACAGGAAATGTGACCCCAACAAATGCACTGTTCACTATAGTTGGGGTAACGTTTGCTAAAAAGCCCAGCATAGAGTTATTTGAACTGAAATGATATATTTAAGATCTGTATTTTTGGCTCTTAGTACGACAAGGTACACAATTCTCATGAAATTTGTTCATTATTAAAAAACATAGAATATTACCGGCCTCATCATTTATAGTTTACCGTTTCCACATTAAATCTAAACCACATGAGCTCACCAACATTCCTTAGATCTTTAGTGAAAGTCACGTGTGCTGAAAGTACGATGACATGAGGCGAGACGACACGGGGAGGAGTGATGATGACGACGGTGGTGTTGGAGAAAGAAATAGACACGGGCCCTTGATGCTGGCCTTTTCAGATGGAACGCTTCAACTTTTGACAGTTGTCTTGTCTTCTGAGTGGCAGACGCGCTGCGCACGACCCACAGAGCTGCTGAGAGGTTCCTACATGCACGTCTCATTACCTGCAATGCCATTTAAAAACAGCAGCTTAAAGCACATTATATAAATATGAACTATTCTATTAAACTAGAGAAATACTGTGCCATTTTAAGTACTACTAACTGTTGCATTTCTGAGAGCATCAGAAGTTCTAACTACAAAGTACCTGTATGGTATCTATAGATTAAGACACCAGAGTATCGAGAACAAATCACACGTCCATTTAAGGCATGGTGATAAAAACAACAACAATAGTATTCATTTTTGGTGCTTTAGGTATCGTATACTTCTGTCAATGCCGTCTACTTGCTTCACTCAATGCACATTACGCAGTGTAGACCGACATTCGAGGCTGACGTTGCATAATTTTCACGGGATACGCGCTTGTATCAGAGTGCGTTATTGGAGGAAAATCCTGTCCGACGTTGTTGTTTTTGCTCAGGTGGTTTCAGTACCAGGTGGTCGACACGACTTGTTAATCTAGAGGTGCAAATTTAACCCGACCACGTCAAATGTTTGGAACACCGAGTAAAAAAAACATCATGATGTGTTGAGGAGATCCCGTCCCTTCTAAATGCTCATAAGCACCGAGCCGAGGCGGAAGAGTCCTCCGTGGCCGGTTGGCTTCTATTCCTTTACCCAAAATGCAACTCATGGGTATCATGTTTTTTTTTTTCTGGTATAACATGTGAAAGTGTCACAAGATGAAAATATTGAACAAATGAAAATACATGGTCATAAATCTAGATGATCAAAGACACTGAGACTTTGTTTATCAGTAAAATTACTGCAAAAATCTACTTATCGGGTCTTTGTAACTTCATTTTGAGTTTATCAAGTTGTTTGTTCTATGAGAATAGTTTGGGTGAGAAAAAAGTGAAATATCTTGTTTTGCTCCAAAAACCCAAAACAGGTTTGGGTTTTTGAAGTTCTGCTGCTCCAATTCACCTTAAATACATTTGTTTGAAGAAACTAAAGCTAAATAAAATGCCCAATGTGGTCACTTCTACGGTACCTAGCTTGCATTAAAAGCAAAAGAATTTGCCACTGTGGAAAGACGTTTTAAAACCTTCTATTGTAAATAAATGCCTTTGAATAACATCTCATAACGGTCATTTCAGGAAACAAGCTCACAACTATTGGAAGCAGGTTAAAGTATTCTTTCAACACTATCAGGTTTTTTCACTCTTTTCTACACAAATGCAGTTGTGTCGAGCACCAATTTATCTCCTTGGATGTTTGTTTCCTGCTCTCGTTTCCGGCTGTGACTGTGTTTGCGTCTACGTGTTTGACATCATATTTGTTTAGAATGTTTCCTGATAGCAGAGCATTTAGATGAAAACGCTCATGTTCTCTGTGGAGCTAGTTGCAATGAGTAGTTTCCAGTGGAACCGGCAGCGTTATACAGACCCTGAGTCTTTGATGGCGCTATGACTCGTCTGTGGCTTTGCTCTGGACCTGCTGGGGACTGTTGTTGCAGTGAACCTGTGAGAGCTGCATGCTCGTGTGGAGGACCGAGCCGAGGCAACACATGGACTCAATCTCCTCCAGGAGGCCTTGATCCTGCACCGCAGCCGCCCCCGAGCCTTTACCCTGACCCAGGCACAGGCCGAGCCCCATCAGCCCCTCCTTGGACACCTCTTTCTCCCACGGGACCTGGAGAGCCGACGGGCTGAGACTTGGCGCGCTCCCCTGACCCTCCTGGTGGGCCTTGCTGCCCTTCCTCTGGAGGGCCTTCTCCTGGTAGTGCCTCACCGTCTCCTTGGACAGCACCTTCCTCCTCAAGATGCTGGTCGAGGCGGCCGGGCTCTGGGCCTGAGGAGGCTCCGCGTTGCCTTGCGGGTCCGAAATGGTCCGAGACCGGGCCGCTGGTTCAGGAGAGTAGCTCGCCTGGGAGCCGGGTGCCGGAGAGCTGTAGGTGTGAGAGAGGGTGGGAGATGGCGCCGTGGGTGTAACTCTGTGGGAGGCTGAGGGCGAGTAGGACAACCGGTCTCTCGGGTGTCGACCCGGAGGTAGAAGGTGAGGGTCACGGCCGAGCTGTTGAGGACGTGACCTGGACGAGTCCGCCTCCCGGGCCGGGGGCGTGCTGGCGCTGATGGGCACTGCGGAGGTTGTGGCAGGTTTCTTTGTCAGCTTCAGGCTGCTCTTGTTGGGCTGCCTGCGTGGGGACGGGGGAAGGTGCTTCCCGTGCACAGCACTGTCATCCTGGCCCATATTCCAACCGCCCTGATCCCCGCCGCCATCGCAGCCGCTCTCATCCGCGGGTTTGGATTTGCTTGCAGGCGCGGGCTTGCTCTGGAACAGAAGAAACACGCCCATCAACTTAATACTGCTTCTTTCCTTTAAGTCTTGTACAACCTGTAAAGGCTGACTGTCCCTCTCATAACCATGTCTTCCTTTGTCTGTGCTGCGTACCGGGGCCTTGTAGTCTAAATCATCCATGGACCTGAAGAAGTCCAGGCTCTTGGCAGCGCTGAGTCTGCCTTGCTCCCCGGTCGTGGTGC
Organism: Gasterosteus aculeatus; assembly: GCF_964276395.1. NCBI lineage: Eukaryota > Metazoa > Chordata > Actinopteri > Perciformes > Gasterosteidae > Gasterosteus > Gasterosteus aculeatus. Next base: position 12,012,440 of record NC_135695.1, on the reverse strand, counting down.
TCAGAGAGTCCAGGATTTCCTCCAGCAGGTTCATCTGGCCTGAGCGGGAGGAGTCCATGTCCAGCTCTAGTGAGTAGGAGTCGTCGCTGTCCCCGATGTATGAAGGGACGTCCCCGCTGTCCTCTGAGGAGATTCTGAGACAGAGAGAGGCAGATTTTATTGTATTGATGTGATAGCGAGCATCAGACTGGTCATCAACAGTATGTTTAGTACTTTATTTTTATTATTTGTGTATCATTGATACCAAGTAAATACACTCTGATAACTGAGTGACAATTCTCTCCATTTAAGCAGTTAACAACCATATCCACCAGGGGGCAGTATGATCATGGCCAAAGAAAAGATTGCATGTGTTCAGAAAAAGAAAATGTTAACCTGCTTTTTCTTTTTAACATGAACAAGCCAGCAAAAACTTCCAATATGAAGACAAAAATACTTGAGAACTAAATAAGAATGGAGGAAGAACAGTTCAATCCTAAAATAGGAGTACTTACTTGCTCGCACTGTCCAGCTCATCATCATCAAGCCCGTAGCCAAGATCTCGAGGGCCAACGCCCATGGGATGCTTGTTGAAGTTTTGCTGTTAATGAGAACAACACAGCAAGTGGATGTAGTTAGAACAGCAAAGCATTACATGATAAAACAAGGAAAGTGGACCCGAGGGGGGTGTTTCCCGCTTTAAGATACAAGGCTTTGTGATAAACATGGAGTCAGACCGTTCTGCTGAGGTAAAGATTTTCATTCACAGAGAAGAGATGCAGGTCTGTGTCTTGTGGGTCTCCACGAGCAGCGGCTTGTTTTAATGAGCCCAGACCCGGAGGGCTGAGGCTAAATTTGGCAAATTTGGGTCTAGGGATGAAAATCTTTAACATCCCCTGCAGTATTTTGTCAAACTGAGCATTATATGGGAAGTTAAAGCTCCGTACGCACCGGGAGTTAAGGCCAACGGGCCACCGACATGAATCACTTGCATGGCGGCATCGGCGCAATGTGATCGCATTTTGTCACCGAGTGTTGATTGATCAGTGTGGACTGTAGTTGTCTCACACAGTGGGTTTAATAAGCCACCTGTGTGCCATATTTAATGGGTGGGTTCAAGAAGAGACAGAGGCTTTACAGAGCAGGGCAGGACTCTCCCCATGGGAGCCCGAATCTGCCCCGGGCCACCTATTAACATGCCTTCCACCAGCACGCATATGTTCCTCTCCCACTGCCGGCGCATGCTCGCTTATGTTAACAATATCTCTCACTTTCTAATTTACACTCCTGCCCATTTACCTTCTCACGTATTGCGGCACACTTCCCGTGTCTATTGTTCTGGTAACATCTCCAATTGTCGTTGTGTCTCTTGTGTGTGTGGGTTTTTTTTTACGCTGGCTTGGCTCCACCTCTCTGACTTCTCTACATTGTCGTCTTTAAGCTCACGTCTGCCAATTATCAAAGCCCCACACCGAGGAAAAGGGCTCTTCACAACACCAAAAGTGAGCGGGAGAACGGATGTGTGTTTAGCGAGAGAACGCCGTCGTGTTTGTGTGCTTTTGTGGCGGTTGTGAGACGCGAAAGGTGTAGAAAAGCAAAGAAACACACACGAGCAAAATACCTGAGGAGGAAGGGAATTAATGAAAAGGGGAAGGAAGAAATTATTTAGAGGTGCGGAGAGATTCCTCAAAGCTCCAAAGAATGATGGGGGGGGGGTTGTTCGGGGGGCGGGGGGGGTATTGGGACCGTTAACCAAGCTGGTCCTGATTAGCTGACGCAGTGCCAGCCAGACGGGCGGAATGTAACGTGTGGCTGGCCCGGCCTCATTTAGAGCTCGTGTTCGGCCAGGGAAGACACACACACACTCACACACTCAGTCACATACGCACCCTATTACAAAGACACACAAAGAGTTAAAGTGCCATTTTCTCCATAAAAGTCAGCGGAGGAGATGTGTGCAGTAGCCACTTAAGCCTCTCAGCCATCGGGCTAAACACGAACACATGTGGGGGCGCTGCTGATTGGCCGAGCCGCTCCCCTTCCGTGGTAGCATGGAGCTATAATGAAAGAAATTTCAGAGGGGTCCGGGCCTGGGATCCCTAAACAGCCTTTAATGGATTCCTGTGTCAGGGCAGTAAATCGGGGGCCAGGCCGACATGCCAGCCAGCCAGCCAGAGCGGGCCGGCAGAGCGGAGATGCACCTGCGTGACACTTTTGGGGGGGGGGGGCGAGGGTGGAGGGGGTTCGGACTGAAACACAAACACATGCACTGCACGTTCATGGTGCATGCCGTTATTCAGACTGTGCATTTGTGCAAGAGGGCAGGGCCTCTCTCTGCGTCTAGGTGTTTATTAAAGCAAGGTGAACCCAAACACAACCAGACGCAGGTCACCAAGCGGCGCCCTCTGATCTCTGTTACAGCTCCGGCGCTCTCTACAAAAAAAGGTTCCACAGGGAGCCGTAAATGGATGGCACCTCACTTCACGGCTTTATCAATTTGTCATTCCCCCTCTTCACCGTGACCCCCGAGTGCAGCAGTTGAGATTAGACTATTTACAACAACCAAGCATTTTCCGACGGGTCCGTGCCGTCGATGGCCAACGCACGGCATTCACTTGACGGGGGAAGGTGAGGAACAAAGTGTGCTTTTGTTAAGTCGTTTAAACTTAACAAAAAACATTTCTACTCCTTAATTCACCCAGTTCAACATTCAGATGTGTTTTTTTAGTGAGTGCTCTGCCTCCATCCAATACCTCCTCCTCCCCTAGCTGTTGGCTAATGGGGAAACTAAAATGTGAAAATGTAAAAAAGTACCCCCCCCCGTCCCCCTTCATGCCTCCCATGTCTCCCATTTCCTCCCTCCATCACTCGGCTGTCTGCGACAGATGTCACCGTTTCTGTCGGTCTGGCTCTCGCTTCCTCTTCACCACAAGTGTGACTGTACGGATCGCATGGAGCGAGTCAGCAGGAGATGCAGCAGTCACGAAAATAATAAAGATTTATTCGGTTGTTTCAGTAGAACGAGCTCAATGAGGTATTTGGAAAGATAGCGTTGTGACATCTTAACTTCTCTTAGCAGGGTTCTTTTATTGTTTTACCCTGAGGGAAACATTTCTGAATCATTTAGTAATTCTATTTTTTTTTAACTCTCGTAAGGGGCCTTATATTTGACACAACAAATGACATTTCTTTGGTCATGAGAAGAAAGTAGTCATCACTTTAGTAGCAGTATTTGGAGAAACAAACTTTCCCCCGCCTCTTCCCTTCCTTCCCTGCATGACCAGTTACGCCAGTGGACTTTAATAGCCACTCTTACATTATGCATTTAATATGGTATTTCTGAGTGGGCACTAATCTCACAGCTTGGCAGTGTATGTAAAGAAAAGAGATGCCGTAAAAATGCAAACAAACCTCGGGGAGAGGCCGAGCCTCTGCAGAAGTACGGCCAAGTCTGTTTAAGAGCTGCTCACTGAAAAAAGGAAAAAAGTTCAAAATAAAAGAAAAACGGCATTTCAGGCGAGATACGCTGCTCGTCTGTCCAACTGGCTGTTGCTGAAAGCCCTTCGCTAAAGAGCGTAGGTATAAAAAAAGCAGGAAAAAGTGAGTTATTCTCATTGTGTGGGACTAAACCGATCCTGTAATTGCACCTGGGGTCTTTCTGTGAATGGGTGCAGTGCCGAGCCTCGCCAGCAGATGGCACTTTGGGTTCAGCAAGAAAGTCACTTGGTCTCTGAAGTGAGGAGAAACTAAATGAAGTGGAAACTACAAACGCACACAAATAACCATGTGCACACGTACACAGTCACACACACACCGCAATGGACAGCGCCACTGCACTTAAAATTCATTATAACTGTTTATCTAACAATATTAATCACCCTCATTAATCTTATAATACATATTATCAGCATTTTCATTTACAATAACAGCTCAAAAGTCATTATTATCAACTATAATAGCCACGCACACAAACGCACACTCACTCTATGTCCTCTGATCTACAGTACATGTACAATGGGCTGTGAAATAGTTTTTCGCTTTTCAGTATTTCTTTAGCATATTGTTCATATTGTGTCATTTTAGATCATGTAGTGAAAATAAAGGCACACGCAGTGTCTGTGTGAGCCTCCGTGAGCAATATTTCAAATTAAGTGCTATTGCACTAAAATTGCATATTATTTGTATGAGCATGTTGCCGAAATCACAACCACACAAATACAGTCAGTGCACCTCTGTGTCCATCGGCCATTAACACCGGAGCTATGTTCCACAGTTTGAGCACACAAACATATGCACCCATGCACACACTGCAGCATCCATGTGACTTTGTTTTACATATCTTGGTCATGTGATGTGGCGTTTTCCTCTCCTGCCCCCGCCAGGTGTGTGCAGAGCCCGAGGCGCGGCCCGGCCCGGCCACCGGCCTGCTGGCTGTCAGTGTCCATATCACTGCCCCGACCTCCTGTGCTCGCTCCCAACAGCTGGCGCTGCGTCGTCCCCAACCTAAGGCACGCTAAACGCACCAGTGTTTGTGCACACGCGGTACACACGATCAAAAGCCTTCTCATGTACGAAAGTACAATGTGCAGACCCACTTTCTGTTTGCAGATGCTCACAGCACAATACCAAATAAAACACGCAAGCACATACACATACACACACGCACACACATACCAGATAAGATATGCTGGATCTCAAAAACAGATGTGGCACTCACAAAGAACAGATACAGGAGCCAGAACAATGGGGGTTGTTTGTCGTATCAGACAAGGAGTCAGCAGTCCAACTCAGTCTTGTTTTTGTTAAACGAGAGGATTCCTCCTACCTCCTTAATCAACAAGCTCTCCAAACACTGCGAATCACCCACATTGCCAGATAGGGCTGAATTGTGCGCGCGAATGACAGCAGCACTTTCACTTTGGTACATGTGTTGGCTGATCAAATAGAATGTGATTTTCATAACTCTTGATTATTTTTGCTATGATTAATTAAAAGAAAGCTACGCCAGGATCATGCATTTCATTTCAAGGACAGACAGAGAGGAGCTTGCAAAAAAAATAAAAAATGTAAAAAAGATGAATGATAAAAATGTGTCAGGCTTCTTCTTTCATGCAGGAAGATGGAATGTCTTTAATCAGATCACATGTTTGGAGCGCCAGATGACAAAATGTTTCTGAATTTATAACAGCAGGTGAATGAGCCTTTGTTGGTCACTTGGTCAAAGGTATGAATGTGTGATATGGACAAAACTGTTTTTTTTTTTTTATAATGTAGCCAAGGACACGATGGAAAATAAAGAAAAATATTGAAAAATCTGCATTTGAAGTGAGTTTATTAATAAGGCTTGAATACTGTTCAATAGGCAGCACCATTGTACTTAACTTAATATAGACTGAGTTGCCAGTTAATAAGTCACACCTACAGTAGCTAAAATTAAAACATAAAATATTACACTTAATGTTTTAATGTTGAATTTTTGTTTAACTTGCAGGGAGGTGCTGATTCAACGTCATGGTCAGTTAAGAGGCTGTTTTTTTTCTTTTGTCGTTTTGTATTTGTGTTTAAAAAAAAAAAAACGAGTTTACGGTCAATGAGGAGGTTGGTGTCAATTCAAGAAAATAAAGGATTGGAAAATGAATTGCATTGTTGAGCTTGAGTGCACAAAGACAGGACAAGAGACGGTGGAACATATTTTAAGGAATGATTTATAAGGAACATTTATTTGAATGGTAACTGAAATGTAAATATGCCTTTAAACAGTCAGATAAAGGTAAATAAATGGCAAATTTTTAAAAAGAGTCATTATTTAGTTTTAACTTGTCATAAACATCTTTTTTTGACAGAATTAGTCATTTTTTGAGCTTCCATTGTGACTTTCTAAAGCATGTGTTTTTACTTTTGGTTAGAACAGAAATCAAGCTAATACAGCTACCCCGAAAAAAACAACACAAAACAGCGAAAGAGCAAACTATTTTCACAAGAATCAACAATTTAGAACCGTTTCAGTCTTTCCGGGGTCACTGCGGGCTGACGGGCCATAAATTATCAAAGCTTTCTTGGCTCCTCAATGTTCAGTCTTAGTTTCAGTTGACAGAGAAGAATCTGGGGAAGTCAGAGTGCACGCTCCTACTGGGGGTTGTATCTCTCGTATCTTTAATGTGTAGGCGTCCGGAAAGCATACTGCAAACTCTACTTCATAAAGAGAATAAGGGAAAGAGCCTTCTGCAGGGCTGATAAACCAATGTTTCTGGTAGAAATAACTAACTTCAATGTAAATATAAATGCCACGTTTTAGCTGCTTTACTTTTCATGGAGTAAAGCAGCATTCATATATATCAACACAAACACACAAACTCAGCGATGTGGGACATGTGTCCTGTGTGTCCCTCCTGGTCTCCAGGGACCCGTTACTGTGGCAATGAACTGGCCTCAATGGCAGGGAATGGGGTGTGAGAGTGTGTGTGTGTGTGTCTAGAATTCCGTGTTTGTGGGTGTGTGCGCACATCAATTGCATGTTAGCGGTTAATCTTTTCGTGTGTGTGTGTGTGTGTTTATGTGTCGGGCAGGCCGCCTTTGTGTGTGCACTCGCTGGGGGGAGGCTGTCCGAGGAGGCCTTTAGAAAAGCCCTAATTGCCGTTCCTCTCCTTTTCCGTCACACCTTCCTCTGCGCAAAGACTTTCCAGCCCCATCACGCACACAGAGGCAACACAATGCTAATTAGAGACGGCACCACCGCTCCTAATCAAACTGCTATATGACCGGGACCCAAACGTCACCGTGTGCATGCAGAGATGTTTTTTTGGGGGGTTTTATTCATGACAAAATTTGGAGTCCACATGGCTTTTTTTTTTCCAGAGTGGAAAAGCTCCAGCTGAGAGTACAAAGGTAGATATTAGGCAGGAGATTTAACTATTAGCCTCAGGCTGTATGCATGCGTTTATACCCTGCTTGACTGTGCAATTTTGTTTGTATTGCAACTGCAACAACTATACGTCCACATTCTCTTTCACGCTACGGTCTCATTTTCTAACGTTTTTACCTCTCTTGACAAATTTATTGATGAATGTGTATTTTGTGAGCGTGCATGTGCTTGCACATTGTATGCCAGCTCTGCACACAGACACACAAAAAGGAAGAAGAAAAAAAATATTGCTCTCCACTTATGGGGCACAAGCAGATTCTTCAGAGGAAATGCTGACCAGCAGATGAGTTGCTTCTACTGTCCGTGCTGTTCAGAGAGAAATCCTGAATGTACAACATGAGTGCGTTGAAAGAAAAGAAAAAAATAAATGCTTATCATTACATTTGGCACCCTGACAAACGACTGTAGCTCCAAGAGCTGTTTCAAGACAGAGAGACAGTGGGGGGAGAAAGAGAGAGAGAGAGAGAGGAGGATGGCAATGAAAAAGAGAGAGGGATGGAGAAAGAAAGAAAGAAAGAAAGAAATGGGAACAAAAATGGGACGGAAAGAGCCCAGAAGTGGAAGCCCGCATCCATCTCGATCAGTTCTTGTATGATCAGTCAGTGTGGTTAACTTATTTACTGATGTGCATCTCTCTGTGCGTGTGCCATACCCGTCTCAGCTTCTGCAGTCTCCTTGGAGACAGGCTCTTGGTGCTGGTGGGAGACCCCTGGCAGACCATCACCCCCTCTTCTTCTTCTTCCTGGGAGAGAAATGAAATGAATGTGAATCTAAAATGATCTGTGTGGTATATGAACTAACGTACGTAGAACCTGTTGGTTGGACACTGTGTTGTTGCATTTGAACCACATGGCAATGTCCTACCTTGTTTTAGTGAATCCATTTCACATAAAAGACGTTACTGAACTAAAGCAGTGATGCTCATTGTGTTTGGTTCAATTTCTCATCTATGAAAGTTAAACGATTGGTCTGATTGGTCTTTATTTTTACCAACAAGACCTGTGAAAATATTTATTGATTCTACAAAGAAGTATTGTTTTTCTGGCCCATTTACCCACAGTGTTGTAAAACACACAGACACACACACAACACACACACACACACACACACACACACACACACACACACACACACTCCTATTACTGCAACTACTTGGCAGCGTACCAAATCTCCCCCCTTTAATATGCTTTTTCAGTAAATCACTGAAAAAATGTAAATATATGCTCATGACCCGAGCTATCTTCAGTAGGAACAAATCAGTTTGGGTGTCGGAGCCACAGACACGGGATCAAAGTTAGAAAACATAGAAAGAAGAAAGTGATGCCTTGGTGGCTTATGTCTATTCAGGGAATTTTTGGATAACAGCGCATATATTTCTCATCACCAGCCTAACCCTTTAAAATATCTTCTACAAGGTTAGAACAATTACATTCAAGGAAACCACCAGTGGTGAGCTTGATTTCAATACGTTTGTGCAGTCCTCGTTTAGACATCTGGTGCAGGCAGCAAAATAAATGCACCGCAGATTAAGTGTGATCCTGAGAAAGTCAAATGAATTCATTTGTGTATTCAAGAATTAATTTATGAGCACACAGGAAATCTCTTCAAATCAAATCCTTTTTCCTCTACTGTGAGTGTGCACACACACACACACACACACACACACACACACACACACACACACACACACACACACAGAACACTCGGTGCTCTCTCTGCTCAGTTTCCCACTGACAGATCAAACTGCTATTGCCTTATCAAATCCATCAGGCTTATGGAAACATACAGCTCGTTACATTAGCTTTGAGGAAATCACAGGCTCACTGATGAAATATGCAGACAATAAAAGGGAAAGAGGTGCAGGGGATCGGATGACATGACAGGCCATAGCCAGAGGGGCGTTGGTTAAAAATGTACAGCCCTGAACAAAGCGCTAAGCAGGCTTCAACAGTCATTAAAGAGCCCTGCGTCAGAATCACACGCTCCATGTAAAGCAGCCTTCCTGTCTGTTTCTATGAGCGAGTGTGTGTGTGTGTGTGTGTGTGTGTGTGTGTCTACTGTATCATTTCTGCGAGCGTGTCCGTGTGTGCCAGGGAGGTGTGAGGGTCCGTGCGGCTCACCCTTGCTTTAAGTCTGCCCTTAATGTCTCGGATGCCCCTCTTGGCATGACTCTTGGCCTAGGATGAAAAACAACACACACACACACACACACAGACACACACAGATTACTAATCAAAACATGTGGTATTAAAATTCTGTTCTGGTATCATGTAACATCCAAAAAAGCTTTGATCCCTGTGGTAAAAACACAGAGACAAGAGGCAGGATAAGAGGGCATCGCACACTAACATGAAAGGGCCCCTGACCACCTTTTGCACGGCGCGTAACAACGTGCTCTTCAAACGCAGGCTACAATACTCACATGCCTTCCACTGTCCATCACAAAACAGACAGGATTTTAAATTGACTGATTCTTTTTCCAAGAATAACCTGCAAAGTGTCTATTTCAGCGGCGTTTTCTGGACCCTAGTTTTAAGTAAAGCACATATAGAAGAAACATTACGTCACGCTACATTAATCTGACCGTTTTAGAGAACTTACTTTAGTAACAGCTGTGTTGATGAGTGCTCCTCCTCTCTGTAATAGACACAGAACATTATTAGTAAGTCACTTTGGGTGAGTTTCCACACATACAGATTATTTTTCAAATATCAAATATTCATTTTATAAACACAGCAGGCGATCATAGGGTGGTGAGAGCAAGCCGCACTGCAGCAGTCTGATTTTCGTCACACTGCGAAGCACAACGTCCTCATCAATATCATGAGAATTATTCCTAGCGTATCGTTTGACTCACAGTAGTCACAAAGGACTCACTCTCTAAATCAAACACAACCAAAACAGCTGTAAATAGAATTGTAATGCAACCTCCAAATGTAAGTGGTGACACCAGGAAAAGTATCACATCGACGAAACCGCGTGATTCAAAGCATTCAGGAGGTTTTTATTTAGAAGCAGCCTAAAACGGCGATGGAAGGGACTGTGCATGATTGATTTCTACTTTGAGTTCTGCAGACTGACATCATGGCACCCAATATCTCTCTGTGCCTGTCTTCTCTTCTCTTCTCTTCTCCCTCTCGGAGTTGCTGCATCACTCCTCTGGCGTCTGGCTCTTTTTCTCCTCTGTTTGGTCTTTAGTGTAAGCACAAAGCGCCGGCTAAACGGCTAAACAGGGTAGATGGCAGACAGCGTTTCTGAAGTCGGCAGAGGGAGAGGAGGAGAGAGGAGGAGAGAGGCCGAGGTGGAGGCCCCTCTTATTGATCCCTGTCAGTCAGGAAATGTGAACTTTAACAAATCTTTGAAGAGCACTCTAGAGAACTAATTCAGCCTTAGCTGACGGCGTGGGGGGAACGGGCGGGGTGGGGGGGGGGACTCAGTGAGAGAGAGAGAGAGAGAGAGAGAGAGAGAGAGAGAGAGAGAGAGAGAGAGAGAGAGAGAGAGAGAGAGAGACGAGGGAAGAAAAGAATAGGGGAGGGAAACGGGACGAAGAAGGAGGGAGAGAGATCTATGTTCTTGGGTCGGTTCAGCGGAGTAACGCCTGTGTTTGCTGCCAGATCAACATGTCATGTCGGAGGACGTCTTGTCACGTCAAATCACTTCTGTCTCCCTCCCTGTCTGTCTGTCCGTCTCCACTGTCCTGCTGCATGCGCTGCTTCACACACACACACACACACACACACACACACACACACACACACACACACACACCAAGCTGCACTCCAGCTGGATCCGTACATCCAGGCAGCCACTTCACTCCGAAGGCAACACACGGGACTTCAAACGCAGAGTCGTGTCAATCATACTTTCAATTAAATACATCTCGGGAATGAAATGGGTGAAGAAAGGCGTAGATAAAAGCATTTTAAATACGATACGCAGGACATTCTGAGAATACCTTCACAGTGTGCATCCATTGCTGGTAAGACCTTGAATTACCTGGAGGGATTGTATAAAACACAAAGAACATGAATTAATCATTTTGCACTCGATAGCATTGTATTAACATTATAAAGCAGGGGTAACTATATATATATATTACACTGTGACACAGTCTCATTGTTACAGACATGCACATTACTGAGCATTTTAAAAAAAATAACTATTCTATTTTGAACAAACATACCACAGTAACAGCGGCAGGTAAAGAATGAGGTAGTTTAAAATAGATGAAAATAACCACATTTAGTGCTAAAAGGTGCCCTTTTGTTACACAATCAATAATAAATACAGTTGAACGGGACACTATTGTAAGCAACTTGACCCCAACATTTGGAGGCCATATATTCTTTGTAGTCATATAAATTAGAAAATAATATAAAAATATAGAATTAGAATAGAATTTATCACAATAATGTTTAAGAGTCGCTTAATGCCATTTTTTTGTAGCTTTTGAACTGAAAACAATTAATTCTGTTAATCCAAAGACTAAACAGTTGATTAGTGCAAAAGTATTTGAAAGTGCTTCATGCGATCACAGGTGTGTTTACGAGACACTTAACAGCTTTCAAACGTGACTCAAATAATAAGTTCAGGAACGGAAATGCTATCAAATCCAATTAGAAGACATTTGGTACTTTCAATTGTTTAAGATATTTGAGAGAACCATACATCCTATTTGGGGAGATAAAGGATCTTAGTTTACTTTTATTTAAATTTTCTTGACTTTCCTGGCTTTTACTGCAGATCTGACTATAGCACAGTGACTGCAGCCCGCTGTATGAAATATGGCAAATAAATACAGCGTGGCTAATGGACGGACAGGTCGAGCACTACTCACTTCCACAGAAGCCCCCCTCTGTGATCTCCTCTTCAAACACGTCGGAGAAGCCGCGGCCTGCGTTCAATTTGGCCAGCCGTCCGTCGATGAACTACAACCATAAATTACAACGTGCTTATTAAAGAAGGGAGAGGGAGGTGGTGGTGGACACACTTAAGCAGATTCAAAACACATACACACTGATTCAAACACTCAGGCTGCAGCGGGGTGTTATTAATCCTACCTGACAGAAACTACATCCCGAGATTAGGTGGGTTTCAGGTAATAAGGATTGGGTAATGTGGAGCAGGTGAGGGATTAGGGCAGCAGACTACACGTTGCTCACTGTCTGAGGCATGAGGAAGTTTCATTTCCTCCCTTTGTAACATGGGGCACATAAAAGTCCATCTCATAAATTTTGACCCCACAGCCAAGACGGCGTTCATGAGCACAGACTCAAACTGATGTGAATATGCGATGCAAATACAAACAGCCAGGCGCACACCTCCACATGTGTGATGAAAACAATAAAAAAATGAACATTCTTTAGACATTAAAGCATGAGAAATATTTAGTTTTACAGGCCCCGACCAATTAAACTAGAAATTTGAGGGCAAGTAAAAAGACAAAGTAGTGTCAATAAAAACCTTTGAACATATTTTTTATCATTTTGGCTCCTCATAAGAGCTCTGGTGCCTCCTGCAAATATTTTTTCAGGCTCAGTTGGCCGTCATTGTTTTCTGCAGGAAAATCTGTCTAAATATGCTGAACATGAAGAACATTTTAGAAACAATTACGTGAGTGTAGATCACTCAGTCACACATATGGTCCACTGTTTTCTATTAGCTAAATCAAACCACATTGACCCCCAAGTGGCTGGTAGTTTCCTGTCCCATCACTTATAATATCAGCAAATCACTGGCTGGAAAATAATACTTTCCAGTTAAATCCTGGGCTGATCTTGGCACATATCTGGTGTAAAATAATTTAAAAAACAAGCAGCTGCAGCTCTTGTTTTCAAGAAGTGGGGCCAAGATCTGCAAAAGTTGTGATGAAATGACCCAGAAAGTTTCTGTGTCTATTTGTTTTGCTGAATCGTTGTTAAACTAGAAACCTCTTCAGTTTATCCGTGTAAAGGTGGGAGTGAAAGTATCTGACAAGCAGTTACCGCTATTTATAAAGCATGTATATATATATTTCACCAATGATGGCATTAAATAACAATCAACACTTCCTACCTTTCAAGCACTATTTCAGTAAACTATTATTTTTCATTACTTGATTGCAACGTATTGTCAGATAAATCCTTAACTGTATCGTTCCCACCTCTGTGACTGCGTCCAAAGTGTAACAGCAATTTAAGTTGTTTTTTCGGGCGCGTGTCCTCGGGGACAGCCTGCTAACTAGCGACCCGACGCGGCCGCCCGCTCCTCTGGTCAGGAGGAGCCGGAGGCTCATCATTAGATCATTTTAATGAGAGGTGAGACTGCAGGTTTCAACCACTGCTCCACGACTCGGCCTCCCCAATTAGTGCAGATAATCAACCCAAATCATCACCCAGCCAAAGCCTCCACTTATCCCCCCCCCCCCCCCCCCACAAACCCCAGCCAGATTACCTGCCTCACACTGCGCCCTAATTGGACATTACTCAACAATGGCAGCCTCTCACAAAGATACACAAACACTTAAAAGAAAACAAAAAAAAACTTGTTCATGCAGTCATGCACGCGCACGTACAGCATTTGCTTTGTTTTGAAAGAGAGGGACAAAAAGGAAGGAGACACTTAAATACTTTTTTATATACGCTTCCTCAATACTTGTTAATCTAACGACATTTAAACCTAATTCACCCCGATATTTCAATTATTTTGCTTGAATTGTATTTGACTCTCTAAACCGAACTTCATGTCAATGACAACACACTGGATCCTGCTCTGTGTCTTCATCTATCTACATTTCATCGTTTCCTTTAGCTGTCGTAGTGGCGGGCTGCAGACCTGAGAGTTATTCCATCTGGCTCACAGCACATTGACTCCCTCACGAGTCGGTCGCAGTGGTCCACATTTAGTTCAACTCTGCATTTGTGGAGCCGGAAGTTGTTATTAGGAATCTACGGGGTTTCATCAACAGATAGCGTGAAGAAAATGCAATTTTTTTTTTTAAACCCATAAACTGTGGATAGAAAGGGATGTAGCGGGAATCATGTCAATCAGGTTTGAAGGTTGGATACTAATGCGCGGAAACATTTTGAATAATAATCTAAATGTGATCATTTTGGGGCGTGATATTGCAGCTGCGATACAGATTCGTAATACTATATACTACGTTTTTTGACACACATTTTGCATTGAACAGATATTGCACCATCTAGTTCCTCTATAAACTTGATTTGTTGCACTGCCCTGGCCTAGCCCTTTTGTTTACTTTCAGAATGTAGTCACAACTACCCATTTGTTACAGTAACCTGTTTTTGGAGCCAGCATCGAGCAGCCATTAGCACTGGTGCATTTCTAAAGCCCTTACTTGGACATGTACAGCCCCTTTTATCCACCGTAGGGTTCATTTTAAAACGTGGTCTTCCATCTTACTGTGACACTAAGTGGTCGGAGCAACTACATGGTCAGATTTTAAAATCAGATCATATGGTTTCACAAGGACCCACCTTCCTCCTTTCGATAAATGGCTCGGCTACAGTATTCATACACGCGGAGAATGATGGATGATTATTGATTGATGGGAGCCACATTGTCTACAGAGGCACCTGGTAGTAAATTATCACACTACAAGTCTCCCCACACGCTCAATAAAACGGTGTATGGCTTCGCTTTGTCAATAAGAGGAAGAGACTTCATTTTATCACTGCCTGCACACGAGTGTGTAGGAGCTGGGAATGGGTGATAGGAAGCAGCTTAACGACGACAGGCTTTCCCCCGCATTCTTTTAGAAGACTTCTCCCACTTGTTCTGTTCTGAACAGAGATGGGCTTGTGGACCTGCAGCCCAGGAAACAGGAACAGAACAGAAGTGTGTTGGAAGGTGAAACCGTGACATTTTAAGAGGTGTGTGCGTGCATACATATATTTTAACAGTCGGTTTTAACTGTCTACGTGTCATAGAGGACAAAGATAAAATGAGTGTTGTTTCTGCTTCTTGTTCCATAAGCACACAACTTAAATGCACTTGATATTTATATTGTAATCCATAAAAGGTTTTCTCATCCAACATCTTACAATAATACATTTTAATATGGCTATTGAGGTAACTGATGGCCCTAATGACATATGACAGCACAATAGCCTCTCTGTCTATTCAGCCATTCAGCTCCAAAAGTCTTACCGCTGTATCACTGAATCTGCATAAAAAACGTCATGCTGTTCCATCTATAAAGCTGAAAATACTTCTGAAGCAAAATAACCGCTTTACAAGGAATAAAAACAAAATCACCTGTAGAAAACCAATTTCCTGCTGAAATGGTAACACCTCAAACTCAGGTAACACCTCGACATTATGCGTGTGTGCTTCACACACGCGTGTAGCTGTGCAGTGTGTGTAGTGTGTGTTGTGGTCTACCAATTCAAATAATATGGTTTGAATTTGGCTCATTATTGGAGTACAGGCAACAGGGACAAATGCCACAGTGTGCTGCTGATTAGAAGATATATCGAATTAAATATATAATGTGTAAGAACTGTTGTTTCAGTCTAGTCAACCAGTGCAGATATTTGCTTCAAAATAAATAATTAACCAAACTAAACTTTTAATAAAAAACGTCAATCCTTGCTCCTTTTGTGTTAATAGCCTTTCAACCTTTTAGAGTTTGAATCTCTTGTTTAATAGATTAAAATATATATATATATATATATATATATATATATATATATATATATATATATATATATATATATATATATATAAATGACAATTTGATAAAGTGTGTGGCCAAATGCTGTTAATGTTTAATTGCATGACCTACTAAATAAGACTAGTATTGGCTTTAGGTCTATAAATATTGTGCAATATACTGACAGGATAACAGGATACTATGAGGATTATATATTGGAATTTAGATGCAAAGAAACACATTGGTATGAAATCAAACAATAACAAAACAAGGAGCAGGAGGAAAGGGAAAAAAACAAATCAAAACTTCCGGTCAATAAGTGCGTACTTCTATATCTAAAAACGAATGTGTGCATGTGTGTGGCCATGCGAGTCCAGCATTGTTTGCGTGTTTCAGAGCGGATGTGGGTCATGGCCAGAGCGGAGCCCGGGCGGACCGCTGGCCTCTCTCCCTTTAGTCGAAAGAGGAGTGGAGGAGATAAGCCCCCACCCCCCCTGCTCCTCCCCAATCCACCGAGCTAGAGAGGAGGAGGAGATAAGGGCCTGTTTCCCAATGCTACCGCGGAGGCAGGAGCCGGCCCGGGAGGATGCTTTTAACTTTCGCCTCGCTATCGGCTCTGCCTGGGAAAATTATAGACGGTGCCGAGTGTCCGGAGAAACAAAAGGCTGATTGAGGACCGCTGTGCTCACTCTCAGGGGTAAATCACACTACTATCACGGGTCAAGGAGCACAAAAGCAAAATTCAAGGGTTGAGAGGATATTTTCCTCCGGAGCCAGATCGGCTCTGGCTGGGCCAGTTTACTGTTGCTTAAGGGATTTGTGCTGGAAAACCATTTAACCACACATGAAAAAAGGATACCTGCTCACAAACACGCCCTCTACCTACATTGTACATGAACACAAACATTAACACACCGTGTAGTATTTACTTGCGGTGAATTTTACATTTTCTAGGGCCAAAGTTCAAATTCGGACCACATTTGTTGGGAGGAATTTTACAGGCATGTGCACACGTGTCAAAGACAAAAATACAACCGTGATATGGCTTGTCCAGTGAAATACACAGAACAGGCCTGACTTATCAAGAGTATTATTTGTATACTGGGAAATTTGAGAGAACGGGGAGACAGAAATACTAAAGTGTTTTGAGAGAGAACCACAGTCAGTTTCTAGGGGTCAATAACCTAATAATCTCTGATCCCAGGCCCCTCTCCTCCTCACTCTGAACAACTGATCTATCAAGATACTGAATGCTAACTCTGCCTAGTTGACAGCTTGGCAGACAAGTGGAGACAACTAGAAAAAAAAATACTTTTATCCTTCTAAATAAGAGCATCTGTTCAAAAACAAAACAGCTCAAACATTGATGGGAGAGGACAGAGTAGCCTTCCATATCAGCAGTCACTCATATTTGTATATTAGTTTGTCTGCTGCTCACGAGATAAGAGTCAATGTTTCCATCTAGTTCTGTATTAATGCATTAAGGTAAATATAATGTAAATGTTCATATATTCTGTGTTCAGGTGGTTTTCGGTTTCATGAATAGAATGGCAACACACACACACACACACACACACACACACACACACACACACACACACACACACACAGGCCGGTTGGTACCTGTTTGAAGAGCTGCAGGTTAACAGCCATCGACAGGAAGTTCCTCATGGTGCTCGATCGATTGTTCACAAAGCTCTCCTCGCAGAAAGTGATTGGCTCCCCCTGAAAAGTCCACAGAGACATTATTGGCCAAAAATGACGACAAATTATTCATTTTGGCTCACTGTTCTTTGTTCCTATGTGTTTATCTCTGTGTGTACTTGAGCCACAGGAAACAAAGGCAGATGTGTGGGGTGCCTGGAAAAGCAGAGGGTCTAAACTAAGCAATTTAGTCATAATAAAATATGATTTATAGCACTAAGAAGATTGCATCATTGTTGGAATGCATTGAGATGCATTCCAAGTATTGTTCTTCGAATCTTTATTCCGACTTATTATGTTTCTTCTATTTCTTCCGCGCCGCCTTTCAACTCCTTCACACTTTCAGCTATTAAAACCATTCAAATATAAAATTATTCAGCTCCTTCAGGAGAGGGGTGCTATGACTTTTCAGCTTTTTAGCTCTTAAGCTTGAATTTATATAAATCTATAATCATTAATATTTTAACATGGTTTTCCAATGGAGATCGTTTTTCAAATCCTCTTAAACTTCTTCAACTTTCAGATTCTTCAGCTTCGCCAATCTTTCAGCTACAGACACCATTTCAACTTTGAAATGTTGACACAGGTCTCAACTATTTTATGAAAAAAACTGCTTCTTGATATCTATTGTACTTTTTTCATAATCACTGATTATGTTTCACTAGTTCTTCGCTCCGTTTCTGACTTTTACATGAGTGTGTATTGCGTCTGCTAGAGTGGAGAGCTCGACGGCTAGAGTGTGGGGCATCGCAGGAATCTGGTTAAAAAAATATGGAACTTCTGTCCTTGCAGCCAAAGTATACACTCTAGAGGCTTCATTTCTTCAGATTAATGAGGGTATGGTTGTGCTGATTGGATTAATGTGTTCATGGAATCCCAGAGTTTTTTAGTTTTGGCGCAAGGAGTGTTTGAGTGACACAACCTCTGCCAAAAGCCCCATAGGCTCCAATACAAATCTGCCGACATATTTCTCACAAAAATCCACAAGGTACACGTTTTGTCAACGGCCATAGGAGCCGTATTTATTACCGGACAGACATAAAAACACATCCACGCGTTCGGTAGAGTCTTGGGTCTCATACAAACGCCGTATTTTTTAGATAGCTGTTATAGTTTTGCGCTGGTTCTCATTTGTTTGAGGTGTGGATTCTGTGTAACTCGCTGTCCTGTGTCTGCCCTTTTGCAGCCGCACAGGTGCGTCGTTGTCGTGGTTACGAGCACTCACACGCTGCAGGATCTGTCTGTGACTCACAGCTGCTTCAATGGCCTGATCAGTGGAGTCACATGACGCAGCTATGCTTTCTGTCAACAGACCAATATGATAAAGACACTAGCCCCCCTCCCCCCTCCACCCTGACCTCTTCTCACTGTTAATCACTCTCAGTCAGTCAGTCAGTCTGTCTAATTCTCCTCCTCTCTCTCTCCCTCTCTATCTCTTCCTCACCACCATTCCCTTCCTCACCCTCTCACCCTCCCTCCCTCTATCTACACCCCCCACCCCACCCAATCCAATAATTTCAAAATAAAAGCCCCATGGAGGGAATTTTTACTGTATTGTCTGTGATGAGGCCTATTAATAAAAAACTTTTAAGTGTGAATAACAAACATTCTGTCTCCCACTACGAATATTACTCGTACTTCTAGTACTACAACTGATACTTCTACTACCATACTACTAGTATTTCTACTGCTATTAATACTACAACTACTACTAATGTTATTACAAATACTACTATGGCTAATAGTGTTCCAGCGGTTTCTACTGCTATTGATACTAAACCAACTTCTGCTAGTACTACTAATACCACAATTACAACTATAACTACTACTACTACTAATATTACTACAAACAATTTTAAACCTCTTTTTATTCATCTCAGCTTTTGTTATTTCTGTACTGTTTTAAATTAATTTAAGCTCCTGCAACTTCTGCTTTGCTTTGCAATATTTCACATTTATTTCAGCTGTTTTCATTTCTGCTCTTTCAGCAAATCTATTAAATCCTTTCAGCTTCTCCCATTTCTGTATTTTCAGCAATTTCAAATTCATTTCAGCTTTTCTAATATCTGTAATTTCAGATATATTCAAATTCCCTTCAACTTTCTGTATTTTCAGCTTTTTTTAAATATTCATTTCAGCTTTCAGCTTTTTGCATTCCAACGCATTTTCAGCAGGAAATGCATTTTCTAGTTTCTGTTGTCATTGTGCACCGTAAAAAGCAGTGTAGTAACCAAAAAGTCAAAACCGAGGGACAGGAAAGAAAAAGAAAGGATCAAGAAAGATGAGAATAGTATTTACAGAAAAAACCCTCAGTCCTTTTAAAACAGGTCGCCTTGAAAAGAAGACCCAGAAGACCGGGTCCCAGTAAACTCTCCAGTAGTCCACATTAACACATCATCACATTATTACTATTTGTTACATCATGTGTGTTGGCCTGTGAGCTATAGACACGGAGGATGACAACAGAACTGCTGCGGGCCAATCACAAGCAGCCCTACAGTCATTTCCAATTCATCTTTTCTTTTCATAATTAACATAATTCTCACATATTTCAATGATGCTCTAAATTCTTCCAGCGTAAAACAATGCACTTTGTCTGTTCTGGGCTACGAGCTCAGTGTGGCACATAAAAACAACTTAACAACACCAGAGACTAACTACATTTCTGAGGATGGGCGGATGATACCAGTGGCCCAAATTACATCACAGAAATACTGCTCCACTTACATCACTAAAAGTTTTCCAGGCTTATTCTCTCATAAAGCGGAGTTGAAAGTATCTTGTAGTAGTTTAATCAGCCTCCGACCATTCTGCAGCTAACAAAACTCAATAGCATGGCGGGACTAACTGCTAATTGCTACTGAAAAGAAACTCACCACTGCGTCTGTGCACACGTCATTATCCAACAACATCCATTGGTGCACACAGGCACCACAGAAAGAGACATATCAAGTTGACCTGTTTTTAGAGGGTCACCACAATAACAATTATGACAACTTCTAATTGTAAATATATATATAGCCAATGCAGTTAACCTAGAGAATCAAAAGAGAGGGCCGTTCACCAGGTGATTTTAACTGTTCTAAAAAGTGATCTCAAGAATGTGGGCAGCTGGGTAAGTTTCTGGAGGAGCATCATGTACGACCTATGACAAGTGAGGAGCTCTTTAAGTCCTTTACCAGATGCAAGTTTGTTGTCTCTTTTACATGTATCTCTGTTCTCCTGCTTAACAAAATAAAGCTCTACGCTCCATAAGAGTTGCTGACATTATCATTAGGTTTTTGGTTGTAAACTGGACTGTGCTTAATATGAGGACGCATACAAATCATCGTCTAGCAGAATTGATCAGAAAAAAATGAATATGAACATATGATTTTCTTTTTAAATATGATTTGGCCTTGGAAAGTACAATCTGTGAAGACAGCTACAAGTTTATCTAAGTTTGAGGTTGGACATCCACCAGAAATCAATGCACGTTATTAGGTTAAGCATTAGATAAAAACCCATTCTATAAACAAGAAACTCATCCTGCAGGAAGCAGACGAGTTCAAAGTGCCAGCGCGAGTGGGCGGATGTTCAGATGTTCAAGGGGAGAAGAAGTCGCAGTGTGCTTTCAGGCAACCTGTGAGAATGACAATACCACTTACTGTGATAGAGTTTAACGGTGGACGCTAATGAATCCCTGTGTGTCCGGGTTTACTGTAGATTTTGTCACACAAACCTGCATGTTCTTGTGCAGGACTCCCGCTGTATGTGGACGTATGCATACGCATGAAGATATCTTCTACATGCAAGCATGCTCTGTGCAAGAAACAGCTTTTAAACATGTGATGGCACCCCGACCTCCTTATCGGGGTTTTCACACCTGGTTGGATAACGTGAACTGATTACATGCCCATCTGAGCAGCACGTCGGCTAATTCTGTGCCTACATAGTACAGAGCGCTCGCCAACGGAATACGCACAGCGCCAGCCACCCGACTCGGCTCCATCAGCGGCGTTTCAGGTTCTTTCAGCCCGACGCGTGCGTGCCGCTCTGCGTAGACGAGAAGCACGCGGCCGAGAATCAACGTGATGACCTCAGAAATGGTTGTCTAATCAACTGACTGCTTTTCAACTCGTTATCGTTTTCCAGCATTGTTTCATTTACGACTCAGCGAGATACCAACCCCAACATCCACACCCGTCCGTCTGTCGAGGCATATGGGCCTGTGAACCGCAACGCTCGCCTCAGCTCTGTCTGCGGAGTTGTTGTTTTTTTTTTTTTCCACGGCTGAGAACAATCGCGAGCTGAGCAATATTCCACAAATATCTGAACCCGGGGAGTATCATCAGTAGCTTCATGCCAGCAAGTGTGCAGTTTGTACATGTTTACGTGTGTGAATGCATGTTAACAAAACAGATTTAGAGCGCGAGTGAACTGAGAAATGACTGCACGTTGTGCTCACACATTGACACAAACACACACACACACGCGCGCGCGCGCGCACGCACACACACACCGGGTCTCAGCACTCGTGTCAGAGGGGAGGCGGCGTGTTCATATACTGTCCGTATACAGCAAAAAGAGAGACAGCATCAATAATGTAGCATCTTGACTCCGGGAGTCCACAAAGTCCAATTAATCTCAAAGCCAAAGGAACAAAGGCTTCGCTATTTGACAAACAGGACATGCTGTACTTTGCTCTGCTCTGACTCAAGACTTGATAAGCAGAAAAGATCCAGAAAGAAAGAAATGTTAGAGGGGGGGGGGGGGGGGGGTGGTGGGGGGCTTAGAAAAGGAGAGTGAAACACCAAAGGTGGCTAAAAGGGCTCTTCAAAGGGAACGTCCTGACTCTTTTCAGCTCCTCTGACATTTCACTGCTTCAGACAGGCCCACCTTCGACTGAAAAACACACCTTTTACCTCCAGTCAAAACTGCCCCAGTCCACCCCAACCGGTGCAATCTGACTCAACTCCCCCACACTGCCTGCGCTCCTGCCTGCCGGACGAGCAGACTCTCGTCTGTGAATATTTAATTGTGCATGTGACTGAAAATGTTTTAAAATCCAACCCAACAGAGCACAATCACTGTGGAACACTCGCAGTTGTGAATATGTTTGTTTACGAGATGAAAACAGATTTTTACTTTAGCCAAAGTATAAAAAGACAACGCTGATTGTCAGTTACCCTGAGATGCAGTTAGTGTGAGACTTTAGCTTTTCAGACATCTGTCTCTTAGATCCTGTCCGCTCAGTAAAAAAATATGTTAATGGGATTTTGTTAAGGTACTTCCAGTACTGCCAAGATATGGTCTATAATAAGTGTACCATGTAGTAAAGTAAATTCCATTTACATCCTCTGTATTACTAAGACCCAAACTCTGTATGGCTCTATATTTATATATTTCTTCTAATTTGGGTAATGTAGCTTAAGCGCAAGTTCAGTCAGGAAGACAATCAGCCTGACTCCCTTGTAATTACAGACAGCTGATTGGGGGCGGGCACATTTTAGTAACCACTCAGATTCCTGGAGTCAAACGCATCGTTGCTGTCAAACTTTTAAAAGTGTTCTCCTCTCTGTTGGCTGTCAGCTGTCATTTCAGCGTGTAGCTGATGCGACCCTCCTCCACCCCCGTCACCTCCACTCAGCATCGCCGTTGTTCCTGGTTCGTCATCAGGTTGCTGCTAATCCTTTCACCGGTGTCTGGACTCCAGGGGGATTAGGCCTATTGGACCTCAGTATCCCTTCAGTGATACTGAGGTGAGTACTTCATGATGGAGTCCAATCGCCAGAGACTTTGCACAATTCATATTTGGTGCGTGTGTAATAAATTATTGTTTTACTATTAAATGAGTCTCCTTGTTGAAATGAGGTTCCTTCAGGTGTCCATGAGCACTTCGTACACAAGTAAACGTTCTAACATGATTTGAAAAAGTCAGACTCTAGAAAGCTATTCAAGAAGGGAACTGGAGACAGACGACTGTGGGTCCTTACGGGTTTATATCTGAGGGCATCGCGGTACGATCCGAACAGCGCGGCCTGCACCCTCAGGAAGGCCCTCGCCACGCCACTTCCTGTTGCCGTTGACTGCTTCTTCAGCCTGCTCTTCAGGAGGGACACCTGGTAGAAAGCACAAAGGGGCAGAATGGGAGAGAGAGAGAGAGAGAGAGAGGAAGTGAGGGGAAGCGAGAAAGAGACGGAGGGGTAAAAGTTAAATTATCACCTCTGAAATTGGTGGAGGAAACAGCTCGCCCATTCTGGGTGTGAAGTGTCACATTTGCAGGTCATCTCAAAATAAGAAAGAAAGAAAGAAAAGCTTCAGCCTTCGCTAGCTTATCTGTTGTGCTGCTGGGAGCACCTGCTGCTTTGCTAATTGAGCAGAGGACGGGGGGGGGGGGGGGGGGGGGCGAGAGGAAATGGAAACTCGCGTCTCGTGCCCTTCCACTCTCACCCTCTCTTTCCACGCCGCCAACCCCCACGCTCCTCCTCCGCTTCCTCGCTTCTCCCTCCATTTCTTTCTCGTCCACTCTTTCCTTCCACTCCCCCACCTCCCCCCTCCCACCCCTGTTCTCCTGAAGTCTCTCCAGAAAGGGGCCCTTGACATAAAATGTCTTCAATTATTTCTCCCCTCTCCTGGCTCTGTCTCCAGGACTCCAGGCGAGAGAGAGAGAGTGGAAGAGCAGCAGGCCCGAGCTTGTTTTAAGGATGACAAAAGATTCCCCCCTGGCCACCACCGGGCCCCGGGGAGTCTTGGAAAGAAGTTGTCAAGAGGCTCTGCTCACCTGCTCAACGGTACGACTGTGCCGCGGCAGAGCGAGGAGGAGGCAGACAGCGAGGGACTGCTGCTCTCTGTGTGGGCCGCGCCAGCCGAGCACAAAGGCACAACGTTTGATTGGGTCGCACAGGAGGTCCAGATTACTGTACCTCGGTGCGGCGTGCGCTGTCAGCAGAGCTACGGGCTCCGATCAGGGTGTTAGAGGAGAAGAAAAAAATAAAACGATTTAACCTTCAACTCCAGTAAGTGGCCAAAAAAAGAACAATTCAACACGGTCTATATAATAAAGCAAAGTCTGGATGACTTTGCTTTATTATATAGTTTATTATATTCTGCATGGCATCATGTCAGAAGATAAAAATGCTTTCAATGCACGATCCTTGTATAGTGAACTCGGATGTCTCCTACACAGTTCTTTGCCTGAGGCTGGTTAGGCTTTGGTGTTTTGCTCAAGGGCCCTAAAAGAGGGCTGATGAAGCCAAAGCGCTCCAGGTAACAATGTTCCATCTTAGACATCAACGCTCTGCGGTCTGAATGTGGGGCGAGAAAGCTGATAAAAGTGTGCGTGAAACAACAAGGATTTCTTATCAGAAGGCCCATTAGATTTAACAACAAGCTGCATATTTCACCAGTCAGTTTAATACCCGCTTTAAACAGTGCCACATTGTGTGTGCTCTGCTGGTTCCTTTTCACATTGTTTGTGTTATATTCATGTGTTAACACTCGGGCCCGTCCAACAGTCCACCGCTGTGAAGCAGCATTTACATATGCATCAATATCCTCAGCTGTAATGTAGCAGCGTTTGTGGGCAGGACGGAAATGAAGAGATTAAAGCGAAGGGAAAATGTCAGGTTGTGTCAACCATTAAATGACCCTCGTCTCTTTTGTAATGTGATACAATTTTGATCAAGTCTACTTCAATCACAGGTGGGCAGAAGTGTCATCTGGAAAACCTCTGGGAGGAGAAGCGGAGTGTTCGCACAGCTCGCACGGAGGACTGGCGGAAAGAAACAGAGAAGGAGAGAAAGCGAGACGGAAAGAGTGGCAGTCTTAAACTGGGACAAAGACAAAACGAACAGCGTGAATTCTTCTCCCCGGAGCTTTCTCACTCTCCACAACGTCCCCGCGCTGCCATCGCAAATGCTCCCGGGCATCAAACAGGAAGTTTATCACGGTTAAATTAACAAGTGTCATCTCCATATTCGCTCATTGTGCTAAATGCTTTTATGTTTATGTAAAGCCGTTTTTTGGAATTAATATTTCATGTTAATGTGAGTTTTCACCGATTCATTTTTTTTTTCCATCCTCGCAAATCATTAAACTGTCTTTTTTTGGGGGGGGGGGGGGGCAGAGGGTGAGGGTGGTGGGGGGGGGGAATCAAAGCGAACACAATGTCAGTCTAAGTGGGGGAGGCATACCCCAAAGACTGTCAGAGAAGACGGGATAGCGGCGGAGTTTACTCTGCACACAGAGTTCCGTGCAGCAGCTTTGAACGGGTGAGAGCGCTGCACTGGCAAACACTTTTTAATGAGGTGGGGACACAATCACTTGTGTTGTGTTACCCAGAGAGAGAAAATTAATGATAAAGCGATAAAAGTTTCACATTTCTTCCCGAGTAAGAAGAGGCATGATGCGGAATATTTTCTTCTTCTTCTTCTCTCACGTGCGGTAATTAATCAAATTGTCACACGTGATATTTTGTGGAAGCGCATGACGACCGTATTTTGCAACAGAAAGACGGCGCGCAGTCCGTGGGGTTCTTCTTCACATATCAGACGCCAACAAAAAAAAATGTGTGTTTAGTAATTGGATATTGAACATGGCGCCTATACCGCAATCATCAGGTATGCCTCCACGGTAATGGCTCTGTCAAACTAATTAACTCCTACAGTCTGAGCGAAGCTAACGAGATGCGTACAGGCATCAGAGGAAGGCCAGGCTCTACAGGTGATAACCCTATTTGGCAGTGACATTTTTTAGTGTAAAGTCACAGTGGCGGTGACGAGATCAAAGGCAGAGAGTCCCCCATTGGGTCCAATTAGAACTGTAGCATTGTACGGGGAAGGGGCGGCAGGAGGAGGGACGGGAGTGGGTGGAGAGAAAAAAAACTGTTGAGTTATGATATTCATAATCTATGCAGAGAGGCCTTTCCAGTACAGGTCTTCTCCCCATAGCTGTGATCTTTTCAATTTACATCAAGGGAAGATGGTCGGGGATGAAAGTGGGGAATCCAAGGCGCGCAGCCCACAGAGGGCAGACATGGGGCCTCATTAAGACCCAGCCCAGTCAGCCCCAAACTGAGTTTTGAAATGCGTCTGGTAAAGAGCATGGGGTCAAAGGTCAGACATAGAACAGATCTCCATTTAACTCTCCAGCTGGAGATGGTAATTAGCAGGTGCAATGATGATCCCTGCCTGACTGTATGGGATGATACTGCTGTAGGGGACCCCAGGCATCTGTGTGAGTGTGTGTGTGTGTGTGTGTGTGTGTGTGTGTGTGTGCACCCATGCATATACACACACGGACACACGTGGCGCCTGTTGTCACCTACAGTGCAGTGTTAGCATTTTTTTTTTTTATGTATTTGACCAAAAAAAAAAAAAAACACCTCATGCGGTCTGTGTAAGACTACTGTTACTACGACTACTACTGCTGCCCATTCTCAGCTCAACCTGAGAACGTGAGCTTAATTTTTATAACTAAATGTTCTGCATGAGAAGAAGCAATACTTTCTCACATAATCACTACACAGCATGTGAAACCTGGTCATTGTTGTTAATTAAAATCTTTACATCTTCCACTCCCAGGTAATAACACAAAACAAAAATAAGGCAGGAGGTTGACATATATTTACTATTATGTAAACGTAAAAATAGGTAAGAGAGAGAAGAAAAAAAGTTATCCACAAAACTCTGTGTATATTTAGAAATTCCCTCAAAATGTTCACCAGACCATGAAAAAGCCTCCTAAATAACGACCCTGACACTTGTCTGTTGTAAAAAAAAAAATGAAAAAATAAAAAGTTAGGTTTTCTTCTCACAAAAAAAGAATGTTTTGTTTAAGATTCTGTCCAGGGAAAGAAAGCCATGGGGACGCAATTAAAGAACTACAAAGAAAAAAATTGTTATGAAAATCTCCCACTTTCTTTTGATGTGCTGCAGTCTGAACTGTACACACACATATACGTACACACACACACACACACACACACACACACACACACACTCGAATCTGAACAAAGACACAAGGAGAACTGGAAAACACTCTCATTCAAGCAAACACAAGTTGTGCACAGTAAGCGTGTAGCTTGCCATCTATGAAATCCATTCCCTCAATTTAAAAGAAATATGTGGTATTTAATGATTGTGTTTATTAACCTCTATTTTTAGTCTGGCGGTAAATTGATTAATAATTGGGATATCACTTAAGTTACTTTACTGCAGTCTCTCATAACAAACACAAAACACCACTAACTCCTAGTCTTTGTTATGATAGAAAATAATATATATATATAATAATAGCAAAGTGATGTGATGAAATAAATATGTATAAACGGACTAAAATACCCAAACTATTAAGGCACGCTGCGAGACATCATTTCTTAGTCATTCAGGATGTGCATCTGCTCTTTAGCACATGCAACACAATAAGTTAGTCAAGCGAAATGAGAAAGAGAGAGAAAGGAAGGGGGAGAAACATTGTGTGTGTGTGTGTTTTAATAGGGCTATCTCATTGCCATGAGACGCTCCCCGGCGTGGGGTTACTTTGTCAAGCTGACCTCTTATAGCAGCTGAGCGGCTGAGTTTTGCATACATAATTAACTACAGCTAAATGTCATCTCTCACTTCAAAAACTAACGCGGTGGGTGATGCTGCTCTCTCTTTTTGACTCCCCGTCCAGAGTGAACCGCCGGCAGAACGAGCGATGTGAAAATGAAGTGCAGCTTTCGAACTCCGCGTGATTAAACGAGGGGCTGTAACACTGCAGAGAGTGTGTGCACAGTTCAGCGCCATCTAAAACAATCAGAACCTGTAAAAAATAATGTCTCCAATGAGCAGCGCTCAGACATTTGCAGTCGGTAAAGTCGAGACCCAATAGCAACGGCGTGACTCCTTTGGATCTTGCTGTTGCCTGTTGTGGACTGCGAGACTGGTTCAGGTGGAGGAACTGGACTTCAGCACTAGAACTGACATCTAGTTAGTACAGCGTGTGGGGAGGCGGGGGGGGGCTTTACCGCGGGCGGCTCCGGTATACTGGGAAGAAACCAGTGAGCTGAAACAACACGTGGCTGTATGTAACATAAAAATGGGAAAACTCGGTGGACATTTCAAAAAATCAGTGAGTAGTAAAAGTTTATTACTGAACTAAATCTGAATGTCATTGATGAACATTCCTGGCCGGAAAATTTGGTGTTGTCCCCGTGTGTGTGTGTTTGTTTGTTTGCCTGCCGCACTCTGCCGTAGATGATGTTGTTTTCTGGGAGCATCGGGGAATTCAACACCAAATTAAAGCCGCAATGTTTGATTAAGTGTGCCAGGTGATCTCAGGAGACACAACCTCAACCCCCTCATTCATTTGTAAACCTCCAAATGCAGGCTTGAAATACAGGAAGTAGGAGTGTACGCTTTAAATCTCCCCCTTGATTGGGAATACAAATGATCAAATGTATGAAGGATAGCAATGCATGGGTACACGGTGTCAGCAAAGTAGCGAGCGGCAGAGAGGAGGAGAATCGAAGGAATTAGGCTGTGATGTGATAGAGAGCATCTGAAAATAAAGATGTGAGCCGCATTGTAGCACCTCACCTTGAATATGTGGTACAGAAAGAATAATACATGAAAAAAACAAAATCCCGTCATTGGTTTGAGATCAATTGCCGGGATCAAATAAAAATCGGATTCAGTCACACACTGTTTGTTTTTTAGAATTAACAGACTCCTAATTCGCTATTCTTGGATACTTTTAATGACTAGCGCAGTAAACAGCTCCACCAACCAAAAGCCAATTATAACTTTATCAGCACCATCTCGGCGTGGAAGAGGAACTGTGGATGTGAAACAGAGAAACAAAAATACCTTGATCTTCCAGGAAAAAAAATATGTTTTTTTTCAATATTTCTTTTCAGTGTGCATGTCAACACATCGATTTCACTGACACGAGCCGTCTCAGAGCTTAATATGACTTATTAATGTGTAAAAACTATGCAAACTTTCAGTTCAACTTAAAATCTCAAAATATGCTAAATCCAACTAAAAATACACATTGTAAAATAAATTCAAAGGGGATGCACTTGTATAATAATATCTCACTGTTTGTCTAAAATAACGTTATAACTAAAACAGAAAAGCAGAGACTCAAATAAAGCAACCAAAGAAGTTTGAATGAATTTTGATACAAAGAAACGCAAACATACTGGTTAATATAGGAAAGACTGAGAGTGATTTTAAATAAAACCCATTCTACAGGGGGGGAAAAAAGGCACTGTCAAAAACATACTGCGTGCATTAAAAAAAGACGAATCCGTAACAAAAAGATCCGTTAAAGCTGAACGGATGATCAGTATGACGTGTCCAATTAAAAATAATGTCAATCTTTATTCTCAAAAGACTGTTGCATCCTTTTTTGACCCGTTACCAATTACTCGGTTATTCCGATTTTCCCTTTTCCCCTAAACGGAACCGCTACTGGCATGGTAGCATTTTTAATAGTCAATAAATCTAAAATATTATGTGTGAAGTTGCGGGGAAAGACCATTAAGGGGCGGGCTCTAGTGGAGCCGGTGCAGGGGTCCTGTCTGAAAGAGGGCGGCTAATTCAGGACAACTGTGAACTCTGAACCCGCTAAAAGCCCGGCCACTGGTCAGCCGAGCCACTTAACGCAGTCCACATGTGCTCACAGTCTGCATTGCCATGATTAAAAGGATCTCTAAAGGTTTGCTTACACCTAAATCAAAGGGCTTTGTCTGAGAAAAACTAAAAAACCTTTTCACCTTTTAATCCATTTCATGCAAAGTGATGCTTTTTAAAGTGAGAATAATCGCTACTTCAGTGGTCTCAGAGCTTCACTTTCACACTGAATAAACCCGAGTGTTAAGTAGCCAGAGTTACAGTGAGAATTAGAGAGAAATAAATGAGCGCTTTAATAGCTTCTAAACAACGCACGGGCAGCTCGGCCCAGGAAGAGAGTTGCTCGGCATTAATCAAAATGTCAGGCCTCCACGACAAACTGAACAATGCCTCAAACATCTCCTAGCGTGTAAACACAAACATCAAATGCCATGTGGCGTGTCCTCATCGCTAACGAGCAAACTAACAAGAGACCTGGAATTCCACTCAATTAGTACCTGCTCGCTTCCTTATTAATCTACTGGCCCCGCGGAAAAGATGAGAGGAGACAGGGAGAAAAAATGAATCCGAATAAAAACAACAACAATTTGTTGCAATAAATATATTAATGCCGGGGAGGTTTTCCCGTTTCAGGTGGTGTAATTTGACATGATATGTGGGCTATGTTCTGTCATTAGGAAGGAAAAATGGTGAGTGGGGGATCAAAGCAAAAAAAGGCTCAGAGTCTGCCACTTAATTTATCACACGGCAAAGACAAAGGCTTTTCTCACTGCTTCTGTCGCTTTTTAAAAGCCCTGACTCCTTTTTATGACAAACTCAGTTTGCAATTTAATTCCGGGCTGGAAGTCCCCCGGTGCAGGGAAGCAAGCAGGCAGGAAGTGAGAAGAAGGCACTGCAGCTACCCAGACATGCAGACAGCAGGAGAAGCAACCAGCGGGTGCAAGAAGCGTCCAGGCTGGTGGTAAGTACCGCGAGAGGGAGAGACAAGAAGGCAGACAGGTGTCATGAAACTCGAGCAGCCAGGCGGGCAGGCAGGCGGGCAGGCAGGCAAACACTGTGAAATGTAGGGAAAGAGTGCATCATTGCAGGTTGTAAGGAGGCTTTAATACACATTCTAGCAGTTGTTCTAGCTGGGCCAAATCAGGAGAAGCACACAAGTGTGGGAGTGTGACAGGGTCTGGAGTCCGTTGGGCAGCGGATTGAATTATATATTAAGGGGCAGGACAGGAGTCCGGTAGGCAGCGGAACCTGAGAGTGTGCACGGTTAGGCGTGCGGATAAAAGCGAGTCCATAAGAACGGCTAAACAAATAAATTCCCTAGACAAAGACGGGAAAGAGAACCAAGCGTGTTGTTCTCTGCGTCCGCGTGCGTGTTTTACGAGGGAATGTGCGTAAGTGGCCCACACATCGCGGTGATGCTTCCTGACCGGCGCCGGTGCTCCGTTAATTAAAGCGACGACGCACTGGCAGGTGGCTTCACTGCCCACACGGGTAATTGGCCCTGTTCTTCCCACCGTCTTCCCCGAGTGAAAATCACCCATCTCTGCCTTTTCTTTTCTCTCCTCTGCCTCGTCCCCTCCTCCTTTCTCTCGCTCTCAGAAACGTGCCAGTGGGCAGGCAGAGACGCAAGACTTTGTGAAATAATGATTAGAATGGATGGAGATGAAGGGAAGGGAGTTGCACATTTTCCCACAAGCCTCTGATGGTCGGGGAATGCTGTTTGCCTTCAAGCGTCAAACAACGCAACGGGAGTTTACTTTAGACAGCCACAATCTGAGGAGCCAGTGCTGCAGTCATTAATGATGCGGGGAGGGGACAGAGCGGTACTTTGACAAGTTTCTGCATTCGTGTGCGTTTCTCTGTTTGTGTGTGCACACGGGCGCAGGTCTCGATGTGAAAGAGGGAAAGTGAACCTTCTGTGTGTCATGCGTAATGAGACAATAAAGGTTGAGAGAAACCCGAAGGTGTGCCTGTGTGTGTGTGTGTGTGTGTGTCTCACCACGTCACCGGGCAGGTTGTGCAGGTCATCAAAGGGGCTCTCCAGGGTGTTTGTGTCCACATTCAGAATAACCACGTCCTCCAGCGATCCACTGCGTACTCTCTGAGGGAGGAAACGTCCAGTGTTATCAGCAACAGAGCACAAGCTGCCACAGTACCTGAAACAACTGTAGCCTTCTCACAATGTAGAGAGATTTATAGTTAGTTATATTATTGACAATTGGATTCATTATTTTGCGTTTCTACATAATGGAATTTAAGCATTATTTATCTACAATCAAACATCTTGTAGCAATTTATTGAGCTTACATTTAGTTTATGTATGTTTTTACGTATTGCAAATAAGAAAGAACCTGAGAATACAGTTTGGTCGATCCATCAATTGGTGAAATAAAGTTAACATTTGTGCAGGGTGGCCCAGGTGTGTATTCTGTACCGGAGCCCCAGGAAGGAAAACGCACAGCGGTCACATTTAAAACCACACTGGTTCACAATTAACGATGAAATATAACGTGGAGGGAAAAAATATATTAGGACATCTTTATTGTAACACACACACACACACGCGCGCTAACAAAATAAAGAACGGCACTGGGGGGAGACATTTGGATCGCGCCAACATTTTCCACAGCACCAAAACCTCATGCATCGACAACAACACAGTGATGCTGTGCCGTGCTGCGTGCATTCTGATGGCGACAAATTCAGCTATTATTTCAGTGTGGCGCAGGATGCAGGCAGGTGTGTGTGGGGGGGGGGGGGGGGAGGGGGGGGGCAGCATAGTGTGTGAATTTCTAGATTGTCACTTTTGTGACAGCCTGTGCAGTGGAGGCTCACATGCTGATCTGGACTAATTATGTAGTGGCGGAGAGGGGGTCTGTCACGGATGCAGAGTGTGATAAATACTGCCACTGCTGCAACTGTCAGACAAATATCACACACACACACACACAAATATATGTGCATTACAACATATGAATTTGCACAATTTACACACGCACACACGAGCACTGACACACAAGTTGAAATGTGAACGTGCTTGCAACATGCATTCACACACCACAGCAACGCTGGTAAAGGTTTGCTGCCCCCCCACACACACACCCCTCTTCCCCTTCCCAGCCAACACACAGGGTTTAACAATGAAGTAGAAAAG
Organism: Gasterosteus aculeatus; assembly: GCF_964276395.1. Classification (NCBI taxonomy): domain Eukaryota; kingdom Metazoa; phylum Chordata; class Actinopteri; order Perciformes; family Gasterosteidae; genus Gasterosteus; species Gasterosteus aculeatus. The sequence goes on along the minus strand of NC_135695.1, from coordinate 11,979,423 downwards.
CTCTTTGTTCAGACTGTTTTCCTGCTCTTCTCTCTCTGTCTTTTGTACTTCTGATTAGGAATGCACACAAGCAAGACAGCGAGCTAGAAGAGGAAAAAACATTTTTACTTTTTTACTTAATGTGTTGCAGATGACAAAAAATTACCATAAAGAAATATTTTATACTGAAATTAAGGGCACAATTCACCAAACAAGGTGCCGCATTGTATAACTGACCATCATGGTGTGCAGAGAGAAAAAAAGGAATCGACTCCAGACATTTACAGCATGATTCTTAATTATTTGGTTGTTCTTTTTAAGAAAATCCACAGAAATTAATAGTGTATCTGATGCAAAATATAGAAATAAATATATAATTTAATATTGTATATACAGTGCAGAGTTAAAAAAAAAAAATCATCAACTTGCAACAGCGTGGATACAAAAGCACAGTATAATGATGTTTATCCGTATATAACGTACCTCAAGCAGACTAAGATGAACACCCACAAAGTATGGCATGGGGGCACTGTGGATAGAGAGGAAAGCAAAGCTGTGAGCAATACCAATATCAGATGGGTACATGCAGGGAAAATGACTTGATGCTACTCTACAGCAAATTTCACACACCATCTGAAAAGTAAAAACCTAATATGGAAGATATTCTTTGACGAACAGATTGTTCTATCTACAGAAATGTACTAAATATTTTGAAATCTGATGAATATCATGAAGATAAATTGGCATAAATCAAAACGTATTCATAGGAAGATGTATTGATTTTGTTTTTATTCTCATATAATTATAAGACGAATGTTGTCGGGGGTTACCAATCCAAATATTTGACTTGACTAAAATATAATGAATATAATGATATAGTGATTATTAAAACTTGTTATACACTTAAATAATTCATTTTAAAATGTAATAAATCAATAGATCAATAAAACAAACATTATTGAATAAACAAGCCACATCAGAAAGCGACAGTTGTGCACTGGATGCATTGAAACTAACCAAGATTACTTAATTGTAGGATAGAAAGAACAATATATGTATATCCATCTATATATTGTCCAACTGTTGTTCTTCAACTCAATCATATTATATGTAGGCTACAGCCACGGACTTCAAAATAATTTGATCGAGAACCAACATGTGTCTCAAATTGGGAAACAATTAGATTAGGTGTGTGTGTCTGTGTGTGTGTGTCTTGCAAGACACTCACATTTGCATAGTTTATTAATTCAAATAAATAAACAATCAAAGTAACCGGGACAAATTAAAAAATACGTTTCTTCTTAATTCTGAGTGATTATTTGGGATTTTTTTGTAATTGACTTGAAAAGTAATATTATTCAGGAATGTTTTCCTGAACAGTGACCTAGTAATGTGAACAAAAGCTCATATTACTAGGTCACTACTACTACTATGACTAGGTCACTCTTTTATAATAAAAAGAAAACAATCTCAACGGTAAAAATCAACTTATTTTTACATGGGTTAGGGTTAAACTTGGAACTCTTTCTTAAAATATCAAATGTTTTTCATTTAACCTTAAAAAAGGTTTTTCATGCTTATTATCCTGTCATTCTAAAGTTTATAGTGATGTTTATCTCCAGACTGAATGTTAGAGAACACTTCCCATTCGCCAAGATGAATAAAATCAGCAAAACAGTCAAACAATAGAAACCATTTCAGGGACGAGGTTTACCGAGGAGGCCATAATCGGATAGCTTTGTGTCAGTGTGTAGTCCTGGCCACAATGATTCAGAAGCCACACGCATGTAATCAACTTAAAGCAACAGCAAAACAAATAGCAGGCCTGTAGGTCTGAACTTTAGCCGCTGTCTTCTCTGTTTCATGAATGTACTGGCTTTCAACATTTACACACACACACACACACACACACACACAAAGCATCTAATATAATGCCGTTATCTAATCAGTGCACGGAGGCAACCCCCTGTGATTAAATAAGATAATGATGAGTCTTCACAGAGTGTTGAAAATCACATTTTACTGTCAGTGATGAACAGCTTTTTGAAGCTAACGTTCCTCTTATGGTGAAAGAACTGTCGGCACTGATTCAACACAAAAAACAGCTCTTTTTACAAAAGCAGACATTCCCACTCAGCTTTCTTCTTTACATGTGCATATCTGATTCGAGTCGAATGGGTAATAACGAACCCCTGAGAGGCTTAAGACGATGCGAGTTTGGCCCCAGCGCCGGCGTGAAATATGGAGCGCGGGGATCCGGGTCGTTCGTTATGCAGAAGGCCCACGCAGGAGAACACGACAGGAGACAGCCGGGCGTGTCCGCACTCCGACGCCGGGGTTTTAGTAGCGATCCCGGTGCAGGGACAGCACACGTGGCGTGATGCGTGATTGGGTGTCTATATTGTCCGGTGTGTGTGTCTCGCAGGTGGTCAGCCTTACCAGCAGTAGTCCAGAAGATGCGGGGGCAGTACAGGGATGAAGATGTGCTGCCAGTACATCGGAAAGAGCAGAGCAGCTGCACCGTGGACGCATGCAGTTAACTACAGAGAGGGAGAGAAACGAGAGGACAAACTCAACACAACTCACCAGGGCGTAACTAAAACTAAACTAAACTAAAAGGAAAAGCAAAGCTGTCTGTTTTACTGGTGATTTCAATTATTTTTCACTGTCAAGAATGATCCCAGAACAGAACAGAATTGCAATACTTAAAAGACAAACAAATCAGAGCAAAACAACAATGTACAATTGCTTTCTTTTGAATACATTTCTTTAACTTATTCAATCAATTCTACACAGCTAAAGTCCATCAAAACACTTTGAGAGCTGCCGTTCGATTTCTATCTGAACAATGTCCTGTTATTTAAGAATATAGAGGTCTGATTAAAGTTGCAGCAGTGATGATTCTTTGTGTAGCTGCACGGACATAAAATAAGTTTGATTTCACCGAGCTTAGCTTTTAATCTTGCTCACAGACAAAAGCGCTGTAAAAGAAAAAAACGTGGTGCACTTCAAATGCTATTGTGATGATCCCGACCCGCGGGCTATTGTTGGAGGAAGAGAGGGAAAGACTGAAAGCTGAAGATCAACCAGTTGATAGGAGTCTAGGAGAGACAGATTGATGAGGAGGTGAGAGGGAGAGTACTAGAAACACACAGACAACCGGAGAACCGAGAACCAAAGACCCCCCCCCATATTGATTCATTTGTGGGGGGTCATCACTGCAATAATATTGCTCCTCTTTGCACACGGCATTGAGAAACATTTAATGAAATAATAATTCGAAGCACAGATTTGCACACTGTTTGGCACACAGAAGTGAGAGCAAGCACAAGCCCAGTGTTCTTAATTAACAGCTTTCAATTGAATGTCAATGTGAGGATTGTGCTGCGGCCAGCACAAAACAACAAAAGGAGCCCAAAACAATGCTGACAGCAACCATAACAATTCAACTTACACCAACTAGTAGGACACCAAATTACAGAGAAAAAAAAGCCCTTTTTTAACCAAATAATGAGACGCAATCACGAAGATGGCATTTCTTTTCAAAGAAGCTCTCCGCATTGTCAAACAAACACTACACACAAAATTAAAGTCATTGTCTCCCATTGTCTTGAAACCAGAAGCCCCGTCTTGACATCCCATCTCATGAAACCGCTTTAGTAATGACCTGCAACCCACCCACACGCACACACCGAGACACACAGACACGGCGGGAGAAAGAGGCGTTAGCTCATCCCCAGATTAAAATAACATGATTAAATATGGAAAGAGAACAGAGGTCTGAGGGGCTCCTGCGGGACTTCATTAGGGCAAATTGCCAAAGAATGAAACATGAGTTAGCCAAGAGAGACTGCGGGCTAGGCCAATACCGCCGGGACCCCGGAGCAGCAGCCGCCGTTATACTGCTGCAGCTTCACAGTCAATGTGTGAAGCGGACACACGCTATCACACATACACACACGCACGCACGCACGCACAACTACCAGGAGACCCCCATGCTCAATCGCACATACACAGTGTCACAAGTGACCGGGCAAAACTCGGCAACTGAAACCTCATTGCAGCGAGAGGAAGATAGAGAGTGCCCCACCCTGCGGATGACCCCCCCCCCCCCCACCCCCCCACGAATACCAACACCGGACATCTGAAAGGCCTGCAGCAAAACGTGCGTGTGTGTGTGTGTGTGTCGGTGTGCCACCCTCCCTGAATGTTTGCTTTAACTGCATTCATTTTTCATATCGGCTGGGAAAAAAAAGCAATGATCTTTTTCTTTATTGTCTCTGTGCTTTCCCCTCGTACACCCGGTCCCACAATAGTTAGGACTTAATCAACATTTAATTGGTGTCTTGCTCTGTGTATCTGCATATGCATATTCTCGCTGCATGCCGCCTTCAAATGAAACAACAATGCCACGCTCCTGTCAGGATTAATTCCCTGGCAAACGTTTTTTTTTTCTCTCTTTCTTTTTTGTTGCTAATTCTGAAAATAAATCAATGCTATGAATATTAATGTCTGAAAGTGAGGCACTTGGTGGAAGAGCTACTAACGCAACCATCACACGCTTCTCCCTTTCCCAAAGTGAGGATGGTAAGGGGCCATTAAATCGTGATGAAGAGAGGTCAGCCATCCGGCTGTGGATATACATACACACACTGAGCTGAGCGCCAACAGGCGAGCGTATTCCTCCTCTGGGAGTGCGAGACAAGCCCCAGTCATTCACTGGTACCAGGAGGTAATGGCACAGAACACCTCGCTAACCAACTCCAATTATCTCCACCAGGCCTCAAGGTGAGCCCCCCAACTGGCATGATTTACTCTCAGGTTGAAAGGGAAAACAGGAGTCTCTCTCCCTCTCTCGCTCTCTTCTTCTCAGGCTGGGTGGCTGGCTTGGGGGAGTTGGCCGAGAGAAAGGGAGAGAGGGAGGGATGTGGGAGGGGGGGTTACTGATAATAAGATAATGATTTATGAAGTAAAAATCTAGATTTCGGTTTTCTTTTAATTGCTATCTCCAAAGCAATGGAGGTGGCAGTGTGCCCGAGATAAGGCGTTTGGAGGGAACTCAAGAGGAATAGTTCACATATTTACTTCTCTAATTCAGCTTAACACAAAGCCCCGTGTCCTTGTTCAGGTTTAATAACTAACAAGGCAAAAAGTAAAAGCTAAACTGGAAAAAATATAAATCCTACTTTCCTTTTCTTCATTTAGAGAGGGGGGGACTTCACATGAGAGTGGGTCATGAGAGGCTAAGGCTGATAAAATATTTGCCAGGCTGATAAATAATAGATGAGTGGAGCCAAATGGCTTACACGCTCCACAAAAGACCTGGGTGCTTAATATTCCATTCAATGGAGAATCACAGATACAGTCCCCAAGAACAAATACAGGATTAGGTGCTGGGTCCAGTCCTCAGGGACCAGGGCTCTGCCCTGTAATGAGGGGCTGCCTGCCTCTTACACTCTATGTGTGTGTGTGTGCATGGGTGTGTTTCCCCCTTCCTCTGAGAGAAGCCAACCGATTATACAGCGACAGCCTGCTTCAAAAAGCAGTCAAGGTCTTTGGTTCTGCCCGGAGAGCTTTTCTTAGTGCGCTGTAGCCAGAGACAGAAAGCGTCCACACCAACACTGGTTTTCCAAGATCCCTTCAACAGGACCAAACGAAGGACGGACAGAGAGAGAGATGGAGAAGATGACCAGAAAGTGGGATGGGAAGAAAGAGAGAAGTGAAGAGATAAAAAATGTGCATTGCAGCTTTGAAGTAGGAAGCAATAAACCTAAGCGGAGTCAATTGCTGGAGTTTGATGCAACATAGCAATAGTACACAGGTGGAACATTTGAATGTCTTTGCACACTGTTGATTGCACTTATTATGAAATTAGAATCAACATAATCAGTTTATAGTAACAGGACATCAAACCACTTGTAGAACGTCACAAACAGACACATCGGACCTTATTTTTTGGATGATTTAATAGTACGTTTGTCTGCAGCGTTCACGTCGCTGTTTATCTACAATTTGTTGTAATACTTTCCAGCTGTGAGCAACTCAGCAACTCTGAGCCGCAGCCTGTCAGAGACCTTCCGCCCTCTTTATCCGAGCAACTGGACACGTTGGAGTTAAACAGAGAAAGCGCTACCACGGCGGCCTAAATACACGCCTTTAGCATTTTTCTTTCATATTAAAAGAATGTGTTGTGAAAATTCTATTGGGCCGAGGACGTAAGAACCCTCCCTTCCCCGGCTTGGATACTCTTAGATGAGGGGATCTTTTGGCACAGGTTAAATTACAGGGAGAGAGAGAGCGCACTGTGAGACAAATAGCTGCTGCTGCAGGCAATGTAATTCAATTTGACAGGAGGAATGGTATCAGCAGAGTCGCTCTTGACCTCTTCACACCAGCCTCAAACACTCATTTCCCCTCCACTAGCCTTTCCTTCCCGCACTGTCCCTACGCACTCCCCAAATTCAATCCCATTCTTCATTTCTTATTCTGTGTTCCTCCTCTCATCCTGCTGCCTTCTGTCCATCGCTGCCGCTGCCTGCTTCCTCCTGTTGGTTCAACACAGTGTTACCCTTCCTCCCCCTCTCCCTCCCTCCCTCCCTCCCCTCCTCTGCACAGACTAAGTCGCCAATTACGCCGGCTTTGCTTCTCCCTCTGTTGACAAACGCCGGTGTCAGGCCCGGCTCAGCGCAGGTGTGCCGCAAACAAGTAGGTGGCACAGGGAGCGGCGGAGAGGGCGCGCGGGATGACACGGGTAACGGCTGACGCGGGGCCTCCCACACATGCACACGCAGTCCCAGACCCAGACTCGCCGAGAAGACGCAGGACATACGGGCAAACACCTGCGCGTGCTGAAGACACACAAACAGATGCATGCAGAGGAGACGGCGAACCACCCACAGCGGGCGCATGCACGTGCCGGGGCGGCGTGAGTCAGACACGTGGCACTGGCGCCGAGGCGAGTCTGTTGAGAGGGGGATGTGCCGATGTCCCGCGGACGCCGCACAACACAGAGACACCCGGGAAGAGGGAGGCGAAGTCAGCGGGAAAGAGAGGTGTAGCCCGGGTAAGTGAGACAGACGGACAGAAAAAAAAAATAATAACGTCAGTGCGGGAGAATAAGCTATAGATGGGAGGGAAAGTAAAGAGACTGAGGAATGGAAGGAGAGGAGAAGGGGAACAGAGGGGAAGGCAGGAAACAGAGAGACAGCTGGCACTCTGGGGCCCGGTGGATGGATGGCTCCTTGTTAGCATAGGCCTGACAGGCTGATGAGAGGGCTGCTGTCAGCCGGTGCTGGGGCCGGGTCTGTGTGAGTCTGGGCGGAAGGCAGGGCAGAGGCTGGGCTCGGGATGCGGGAGGTGCGGGGGCGGTGGAGGGGCCTCGGCAGATGAAAGACACGGAGGGTGGTGGGGGCGACGGCGGTGGGGGCCCTCCCAACTGACTAGTTAGAGGAAGGGCCGATGCAGCCCTATTATACGGCCCTATGACAAGGCTGCACGCTCGGCTGGCTCCCGCCCCCTGCGCCACCGCCGACCAGCCTTTTAAAAAAAACGTGGTACCATTCACCTCCGGTCACGAAACAGCAATAAGTCAACTGACGCATTGTTGTAAGATCATGATTTATTCCTTTGCTGTTGGCTGCTCGCGAGACGCGCCGGCCATGTACCAGCCGACTGACACAGCGGGTTCACCGGGGGCTTCAACACAGCCAGCACCTAGAGCAGGCGGAATAAATGCAGTATATCTGTGTGTGTGTGTGTGTGTGTGTGTCTCTTTCTCTCTCGCTTTCCCCTTTCTCTTTGCTTGGCTGAGAGGCTGGACAGGCGGAGGTGGTGAAAAGCAGCTGGATGGTACTAACGATGTTACTAACAATATCTTCTCTCAAAACGTCCTCTATATGTGGCAGGCACAGTATCGCAATATTACCCGTCCATCCGTTGACTGCTAACAATCACTTTAACCAACATTTTGACAGACATTTTGACGTTAATTATATATATTTTTCATCCTAAGACATGGGATCATAAGACAGTGGTGCGGGTAATGAGCAGCGATTTATGCACTTAAGTATGTACACATTTAGATAGCTGGCCTACAAAATCATTGGAGCCATTTCCACCTGAACTAGGAGGTCATTCTACCCAACAGTACCAAAATAACGCATCACAGGAGCCGTAATAACATCAGGCCTTCTGGAAATCCCTGTGGAGATGTGAAATACCTCTGTAATGCAGAGCCTGACATATATCGCTACTAAACCAAAACTCCCCTCCCTGAGGAAGATGGATGGATAGACAGATGAGGGGATGAGGGATTGCAGAGGATAAAAAGGTTTACAGAGGTAAAGGTCTGACGTGGAACCTCTTAAAAAATCCTGTTGTCATAAATTTGTTTTAAGAAAAAGAAAAAGGCCGAGATTAGTCTCAGAGCAGCAGACAACTATAAATCAAGACAAATATCGCCTCCCCCCCCCTCCCCCTCTTCCTGCTTAAAAGAAAAACACGTTCACCCTTGAGTCTGATAATTTACATGGCGTAACCCTGGTGTCACAGCACCGCGTGGCGCCCAGATCCGAGGGGGACACAGGTGATATTCCCTGAGGGCCGGGTCATTTTTACAGCTCTTTCGGAGTACGGCGCCTACGGGAGACCTCGGGTACGGTTCCCTCCAGCGCCCATCAACACGCGCCGGCCCCTCCGGCTGCTCGGGGCCCTGCGGCCTGGCGGAGAGACCACGGCGGGACCGGCTACGCATCAGATACACGCAGGACTTGGATGACGTCACTTCCCTCCCCCATCTCGTCTGTCATAAACATTTGGCTCTGCCTCATCAGCCGCATAGATAACGGTGGGGAGGGTGGAGGGAGGGTGGAGGGGGGAGGGCGTTGGAATGAGGAACAGAGGGAGGAAGAGGGGAAGAAAAGACATTTCCTCCCTCATGCAGACAGAGAGAAGTGACTTTAAATTATGTGAGAGAGTTAAGACGTGTAATAACGGATAATTTAAGGCTTCTGGGCCATTAATATGTTGCAGCTTTAAAACAAACAGGCAGATATAATCCAGCTTTAGTGTGGATTTCACAGCTTGTCAGAGCCTTGTGATGGTGCGGCTGTCTGAGCGCGGGACGCCCTTGTGAAGGAGGGGCGGGAGACGGGCGGACAGATCCGTAGTGCAGGCATGTAGGATAAATATTTGCATCGTACTAATTAGGGTTTGATATCTGGATGGATTATTGATGAGGAGAATCATGTTCAATCTAGGGAACGGTAAACTGTAGCATTACACGAGACGAGATGAAAACACAAAGCGTAACATTTTGTGAACTCGGTTGGAACGTTTAGGGAACTTTCCCGTTTCAGCGGTTGCAGCGTTTGCCTTGTGACCTTGTGCCTGTCAGGGCAGCTGAGAGGAAGACTTGGAAGCGGTGGACTCACAGTGCTGAGCTTGCTTGAGGTAATGATGATGCGCCGCTCATGCAGCATGCTGGCGTAGAGCTGGAGCATGTTGTTGACATCCACAGCCACAAAGTACTCTGTCAGGTTCCTCTGGAGGGAGACAGGAACAGAGGGAGATGCAGGTTCATAACAAACTGTTCTTGTTTACAGTGTCAAAGCCACAGGCGGGGAGCGTGCCATGCGGTACTGGCTGTAGAGGACGGGGGCTTCAATCTCTGCATTCTTTCTATTTATTTTTAACGTATGTGAAATACAGATTTTCATGGCGTCGATCAATGTTGCTTGAATTTGGCTGATTTCAGCGTTTAGTAAACATGTGTTCAATTTGAATCCTCTGAGAGCCACGACAAATCCCCGAACCTCCACATTAAAAGTGCGAGCACCGCTGGAGACCAAACAGAAACAAAAAGATGACGCAATCATTTCAAAAGGTGACAAGTGCATTTGATTAAAGTGGATTAGAGGCAGAGATGTTTCCGGGGAGAAAACGCATCTCTCTCTAACTCCTTTCTTTTCTTTTCCCACGAATACTTACGCTCTCTGGGATGGTTGGCAGTCCATTGATATCCGGGGCGATGAAGTAGGAGTGCTGGGGGGAAAAAAAACAAAAAAACACACACAAACATGCAGGAGACAGAAGAGAGAAGGTCACCAGTGAAGCATACCACTCACACGGAGAAGAATGAGGGAAAAAGGGAGGGGGGGGGGGGGGCGGTCGTTCACTTTGTTCTATGATTTATGGCTCGTCTTCAGCTCTGGTCTATATGAATTGCTGAGCTGGTGTCTGAACTGCGGCGATGCCTTCATCAGGCCCCGCGGAACAGAGGAGCCGAGCTCCCCGTAGACGCGGACCGGGGTGACGTCTCCGGTGGAAAACGGGAGTCTTTATTTTAGCATTAAAAAGGCTCAGGGAGCGAAATCGGCGCGCACGACAACAGCATGCGCTCGTGTGCATCCACGCAGGCAGTCACACGCAGGTTGTTTAGAGGATCACAGGGCTGCCTGTTTCACTTTGGGGGAGCAGGGCAGGTTCAGTGTTCAGATAAAAGGGGCCTGAGAGAGGTGGCGTTTGGAGACAGGTAGACAACTGAAACGCGCTCGCTCGCACACTCTCCTGTATGCTTATTACACCTGCGTTTCTAGAGGCCGTCCCTCCGCCATCTGTTGCAGGCATCTGCTTAAATTATAAACGCAAATCATTTAAATACAGCGTCTCGCATTTAAGACGTTAAAATAAATTGAATCTTCTAGGATTCTCAGTGTTCAGTCTTATCACTGTTTATTTATTTATTTGTTATCCACATCGTGGAACATAGAATGTGATGCTCGTACGTCATTCTTCTCTCCATGTTGTTGGCTGTGTGGCCTATGCATGCATTTGCCCAAACGTTGCCCAACAAGGAATTATTTCAAGTGAAGACAACATGACAGTTATGCTTTAAATAACAAATGATACAGTTGAGAGTATTCAGACACCAGGAGTTGGTAAAAATCCACAACGCCACCAGAAGTGTCACCAGCAAGAAAGAAGGATGTCTTAGATTATAGAAAAAAGATAAACACAAGGGTGAAAGCCCATCGACGTCAGAAGGTAAAAATATGTGCTAAAAAATCCACAACATTGGATAAATATTAGCAGCACTGAGTTGGTTCGGCTGAGTTCTTTATTCATGTGGTCTTTTGTAATCGTTTTATCAAGAATGATGCCTGTATTAAGTGTATGAGACCAACACTAAAAGACTGATGAAGATGAAGCCATGGTAGCACATAACTGTCTGGTGTTGACTCAGTTTAATGTAAAACAAACTAAACTAAACATTAAGTAGGAAAAATGTGAAAACGATCACAAGTAAAATAGTCGTATTTCCTGAGGACGATTGTTATAGTCAAGTGAAGCTTGAAGGAGATGAACACAAATATTCTCTTGCTTTCGAGTGCTTTTATGGGCATAAGCTAACTATTACGTCGCCCTACTTTATGGCAATTACATTTCTCTAAATGTTAGGACCATATTTTCATGCATTGACTCTTTAAGAGTGGCAAAAAAAAAAAAATCATTTTTACCGTGGCGGTGAAAAGAAAAAAGAAAAAAAAACATTTGCAGGGAAAACATTTGTTTGCTCTTCCCAGCAGCAGCTGGCTTCAACACACAAGTTCATTTTGAGTTAAAAATATTCATTTTTATTCATTTCAAAACAAAGCCCACCTGTTGTTCTGTAGCAAGACAGAAGCCAAACTACCAGGTTTTTCTGCCCTGATGGACGTCCAAAAGGGAAGAAACAAAGTAACACTTGATGTGCTTATTTTAATGACAGCTACTGTATATTGTGACTTTTGATGCACTAAATCTCATTAAAGGAAGTTAACATTACAGCTATTAGTTTACTGTGCGTTAATGCTCCTATGACACGAAGTATGAACTTGGTCTGAGAGCTTGCACACGGATGCAAGTCAGCATCTACTTTGGGCTTCAGCGACACGACACAAACAGCGGTGATTAGGGGTTAAAGTCCTAAATCAGAACTCCTTCCCGGACTTTTTTTACTTGTTATATTCATATTCATACCACGTGACTTCAAATAGTGGTTGCTTGAAATACCTCCTCACTTGTTTTACCCTAAACCTCGCTTATCTTCCACAGCTCCCACTTTCCAGTGGCCTTGGTGAAATCGATAAAAGTGAGACAATAGCTCGCAACAGTATACGTTCGAATGATGTCATTCCTATCGCACCTTGTTAATGAACTCTCCCGGGTAACTCTTGCTCATATGTTGGTATACAGCGAGCGCACAGATGAGTGCGAATTCTGCTTCCACCTTATTCCCAACCTGCTGTGCAATTTTCTGCTTCACATTGAACTAAATGCACCGGTGCCTTATAATCCATTGGCTGCCAGAAAAGTGGATTGCTCCTTAGATGTCTTCATAAACAATGCTGCATGTGGGAAGAGAAGCCAGTTCATAGACGACTGGAAACAGAATCTTTGAAATGACATAAAAGGGCAAATGCAACTGTACAAATCAAATTGCAATCAAAGATCAGGGACCCGAGACAATACATCTGAGGCGCAAACGCTCCTTAACTGTACATAGTCGACTGTAAATCTCTCTGTCGCTCTTTTCCTGTGCTAAGTAATGTTTCCCTGTTGGTCGACGAATCCTCGGCACTGTGATAATCACAAGCCACGCTCCTAAACTCAACCCGGGCTTTCACTGGCTTGCTTATCTGCATTTTTCCTTTTTCTTTCGAAGACATGTTTGTATAAAAACATTGAAAGTGGGTTAACTGGAAAGGCATCAAGGAGATTTTTTGAGCACAATTGCCTTTGCTTTAAACATAAAGAGGGGAAAAAACTTTTGATATTCAGAGAGAGAATACAGCAGTGTGGATCGGCATTAATCATTTACAAAGTTTGATTGTTTTCCAGCGAAGAAGAAACACACACCAAGGGCCCAGGATAGTTTGTTTTTGTTATATTTAAAAAGAGAGCGAAGCTTATTTGGCCAAATTGGAAAGCCGTTGCTCCCATGCGATTAGTGCAGCAGCGGTTTCATATTTCACAGCAGCCTCCTTTCCCCCTCCGCCCAGCTTCTGCCGTTCACTCATTCCCCTCCACTCACCGGCTCCGCGCTCCGCCGATCTCTCAGTACTTGCCCAGTGGCAATATACAACTGCTCATTCTTGCACAATGAGAGAGGGAGATAAGAGAACAAAACAGGGTTCACACATGAAAGGGGACAACGATCCTTCTTCTCGGGTGCCATGATAAAACGGGAAGGGAAAAAAAAAAAAAAAACATTTTTAAGGGAATAATTCGGCTTCATCAATTAAATATCAAACTAGTGGCTTCCCAAAGAAAAAGGCACGGAGCCGTCACCCCTGTTCTCCGCGGCTTCCTTTCCAAGGAAGCTCGGGGATACGGATGAAAAGGCTTTGCTCACATATACGGCTGATAGGAAAACCTTTGCAAAGAAAAGAAAAGCTTAAATAACAAGGAATATTAATTGACCGTGTTAACCTTCACGTAGATGTATTGATTAGCTCGTGTGAGTCTTGTTATGTTGTAAAGTCATCTGTGAAATTAGACGTGTATCCTTCTGAGACTTACGCCACAGAAAAGAACCCAGGGTTGCTTTTTTTAATTGGTCCAAACAAGAGCGCAGGTCCTCAAGGACAAAGGCTAACACTGAAATCCTCTTCATCCCATTACTGCGTCGAGCCTAAGCAACTCGAGAAATAAAGACATTAGAGGACAAATCATTACATTCTGCTTACGCAGTCCCGTCTTATGGGAGCCAAATCTGTTTTAGCGCGAGTGTTTTATGTCGGCGCTGGAAACACACGAGGAGGGAGGGGGGATCGTGTCAGAGGTAACGCAAACACCGGCCCGCTATGAGGCACTTTTTGATAAGCAGGAGTCATGACGAGTTCCGAGAGGACCCATCCAGTTTAAACATGTCCGGCTTCTGGCTTATCACACAGAGACCTGTTAGCGCCACTTCTTGTTTCCAAACAGAGTGTCAGCCGGGGCCCCTCCGTGTCCCCCTGCTCCCACCCAGCGGGTCTCAACCCGCTGCGCCCTCCTGTACGTCGTCCATTTCAACCACCGTTTTCCTGAGCGCTCCCTTTTTCTGTTTGTCTGCTCTACTTTCTTTCACAGTTTTTTTTTTTTATGCCATCTTTGTCTCCTGCCCTTTGCGTTCGTGTCAATTTCCTTTTTTCGTTTTCTCATCATTCCTCTCGTTGTCGACCACTTCTGTCGTCTTTAGTGGGTCTCACGCTGCTTTCATCTTCTCCAGCCGACGTCCCCCTCTTCCTCTCTGCAGCCTCCTTCCTCCCTCCTAATGCAACGCACTCTTGCAGTAACCTACCCGTCCTCCTTTTTGCTCTTTCTAGCGCTACTCGCAGCAGCCTTGCCTGTGATACGGGGGGAATATGAGATCTATACCTACCACACTCAGGTTGACTGGCGTGAAGGGCTTTGGCACAGGCAGATCATAGAGAGAATTCAGCATGTCATTCAACTCATTTTCCTGGGGGAGGAGAAACACACAGCGAAATAAAAAAATAAGAAAACATGGAACACATCAATTTGATTTACTTGTTTTGTTGGTGTCACGAGTTACGTGTCAATCTGGCGTGCGGGCGCTGGGACAGGCGCTGGTGAGACCAGAGGGCAATCCTGCAGCGAGGCCTGAAGGGCTCCAAAAACTTCCCACTGACGGGTGTTTAACGAGCAGCGGTGAGGTTAAAAGACGGCTGAGTGTCGGGCCGCAGACGCTTATTGCCCGGCAGCCTTGATTTAGGGCCCGAGAGCGGGCAGTCGGTAATTAAGCCGGGGGTCCCCCGCTCCAAAGACGGGGTCTTTGAGACGCCGTCAGACCGAGCTAGCTGGACCGCAGCACCGGCCGCGACATTACTCTTCCAGCAGTTATGAGCTCTGCAAGCAGATGGCGATTTACACTCGGGCCTCTCGCCGGAGGCCGGAAAAGACAACTGCCCCCGAACACAGAGGCCTCGTTGCTTGTTTTCGATCCTCCTTCTACTCTCCCTCTCAGAGAACTTCAGTTTCGGGCTTTGAACAGTTTCTTCCTGGAGGAACACGTGCACGTCTGCGCGAGCCAGAAGGAAACAGAAAGGGAGGCGGCAGGAATGGGGGGGGGCGGCGATTTACAGTAAGAGGAGGCGCGGGAGGGAGGGGAGGGGCTCTGTGTTGGGGTGTGTGCGCCAAAAATCGAACAGCCTCCTGTCATGAGAGGCTCAATGCTCACACGCATGGTCAGCAACACGGCCTGGGGAAACAGTTCATTTACCCCTCGCCTTAAACCCTCATCGCTCTTCTGTCCTCCCTCGTCTGTCAACATCTCCCTCTCGCCCGGAACGGACAGCGGGGTAAATAGAAACCAAATCATGCACACTAACACTTCAGTCACCCAGGATTTCTGGATCTCTCCCCCCACACACACACACACACACACACAAACTGGTCTATTCTGCTCGGCTGGCTCTCTGCATGTCAAGGCTCCGTCCCGCCTCTGCATCGCATTAATGTGAGGATGTGTTGAATGTTTACCGAATGTGTTTGTGATAGCCGGCTTCAGCGGGCCTCTCTGTCCTGATCATTGCTCTCTAAGGATCTTGGAAGAAGCAGTGACTACATGACAATTGAAAGCGGTCCCTAAGCTCTCGGCATCGCTCCCTCCCTCCCTCTTCTCACTTCAGTCTCAACATGGGAACATCACCTACACCCTCTGCGCTAGACGCCGCACATCTCCCCAGTTTGTTGAATATTTTACATTTCCCCTCCCTTTGCTAGTACAATGCACGGAATAGTCGGGGGAAAATACTTTTGTGTAGTGCGAGCGTCGTGTGTGTGTGTTTGCGTGCGTGTATGTGTGCGGTTTTGTTTTTTTGTTAACGATTTGTTTTCCAGTAAATCATCAGGAATAAATTCCAGTGTCAGATCAGCGTTTGGTCTGTGAAATGTCAACATTGTTGCCGCTAACAACAGGAGCCAAGTGGAGCCCAAGACGGCGAACAAAACTTGCACACAAAAGGGAACGTGCAGAAGAAGCACTGAATGGAGGAAAATATCTCACCACAGTACAGTTTCAAAGACTTTAAACCGCGCTTGTTTCCCAGTCAAATCAAACCACCGTGTCTTATTCCTCACGCTCTTACCCTGCAACTCACAATTCTCAATACAACCCGAGGAGATGATTACCTGTTGTTTTATCAAGTAGTCTGCCAGAGTATTCAGCAACTTGTAGTAGATTTCGAACCATGGCAGATAACTGAAAGAGTCAGAGGGGCAAATGCATTAATGACAATATTTGAATTCATTTGATCATCAAGTACAATAAACAAACAAGATGTGCTTCACTATGAATGTGGAGAGAAAATGTAGTTTGGGTTATATATTTGCTTTGTCCATCACAATGTTTAGAAATATTTTCACCATCTGTTCGGTAAAAAAAGGTTGATAGGAATCAGTTTTTAATGTATGTCCTTGCTATGTAACTGTGTCATTGTAAGCAACCCATTGATTTCAGATCAAACTCAGGACATTGATAATGGATCGTGTTCCATGCTCCTCCCAGGCACTAAGGAAAAAAACAGTATGCCGTCTAGTCGCTATTAGACATTCTTCGATACCCGGGGCAAAACAATGGATGTTACGTTCTTTAACAAAAACCAAACCGTGGCTTTCCTACGATGTGGAGGGATGCGGAGCTTTACAAGCATGCTGCTCACAGATGCACAAGGTTAACAAAATGCAGCCCTCGTGCCCCCCCTCTCCTTCCTCTGGACCCTCCCTGCATTTCTTCTGCCCTTCGCATTAAAAAAAGAAATCTTCTCCTTATTCAATCAATGTTAAATAAATAAATTCATTAACATGCTCAAAATAATTTATACTGCAATGTTTGTGTTAAAGCTAATCACTGAGCACACCCACCATAAGCTAAAAGCATCTGCAGCGTGGCTTTCTTTACCAGTTGACATATTCTTGGCTAAGTCGACTTGCTTTCTACATGGAAGATGGCCAACGCTTTCTATTAGCATGAAAGGGGGCTCAGTTCCTTTAATGTTATGCAATCAATAATAATGAAATTGTGGTGTCTTGTCAATGTATTGAACTATTTAGTTTAGTTTGGGATTTTAGCATGCAGTTGCAGCATGAATAATGATAAGCATACGATGAAATAAACAGAAACGCAGATTAATGCTTCATTGACTTGCCTGTAAAAAAAAAAAAAAAAATTAGAAGCAACCTGAGCAAATCGATGAAAAGTGGATTCTTATCTGCTTAAGTGAAATACATGTCATTAAGACAATAATTGAATTCAAGTAAGACACCTGACAGCGAGCTTCAATCTGCACTTCCTTGCATATAACAAATGATACATTGGTCAGCGAGAAGCTTTGACTGCGTGTGAGTTTAAGAGCCAGGGAAGTCCTGCTCAGGCAGTTGGCTGGAGACTGAGGACGTTCCAGGCCATGGGTCACCGGCTGCTCTGTAGACTGGAATTAACAGACAACAGGAAAACAATAAAGTGGACCTAATGCAAATTTTCATGCCGCTAAATCCGCGGAGGGGCCAATGACAGGCCGGGTTCCCGGAGAAGTGCAGCCAAGCGCACCAATCAGAGAGGCTGAGTGACCATTAGCCTGAAACAATCAGCCTCTTAGCATGCCAATATTTTGACGTCTGTGTGAAGATGTAACGCAATCAGGTCACATTCGCAGGAGAGCCTCCATGCAAACATGCGTATGTTAATTCACATGCTGACCGGATATCAAGCTGCAGGACCTATTTCTGCCAAGACGACGCAGATATCTGCATACGGGGTCAGTTTACATTGAGCAATTACCCCAAAAGTTCAGCTGATACAATGACCTGAACGGGGGAGGGCAAAGACTTTGTATTATCGGCCTCCTGTATGTGTGTTTAAAAAGCCAGGCTTCTGGACATTAATCCTCCATTTTTCACAGTTGAAGGGGATGTAAATAGGACCCTCGCTGTCAGGGAAGCCGTCAGGCCTGACAGATCTCACAGTCATTACACTCCTTCACCAAGGTGCTGTAAATCCTTTGTTTTGGAGGAAAAGGCATGATCGCTGAGAAAGGCAGCCAAGCACAAATTATCAATATTCTCATAGCATCTCCCCGCAATAGGTAACGTCTTTTCATGCTTTATTTCATGAAAATAACTTGAAGATGAATGGTTGTGTTCTACGTCTCCCTCCCCCACTCTACTCTCGGTGTTGCTGCAAAGTTAAAGTTTGGAAAGCTTAGAGAGATACTCCTACTCATCGCAGTTCATTGCTCAGATCTGTTTGTGCTCTGCAAATCCTCCGATAGAGAGAGAGGCATCCATCACAGGAGTGCTCGGTGTGTGGGGGCCCCACAATCTCTCCTGCCATTCTAAACACATGTCTTCTCAAAGTGCCATGTACTCAAAGAACGAACCAGTTAATCTGCGGTCCACTCACACAGCCCGTCATGCTCTTCATCCACGGCTCAGACTACCTAACCGCGCGGAGATATCGGACAGAGGACGGGGACATAGAGGTGCCTTTTGGGAACTTATCTCGGGAATTATGGATACACGCGCAGAAATAGGTTTTCACAAAGAAGCTGGTTTTCACAAGCATTTGATAGTAGCAGCGGGAGTGAAAGAAACTACCCACAAAATCTTAAAATATTGCAAACGGCATTGTGAACAAACGTTGTCATGCTCAGATGTTTTAAATGTCCACATGAGTAGTTGAGGCCTTTCATTAGGTTTTTATATTGGAGTACTTAGATCTATTATAGTACCTATTGGGTGTTCAACACAGCACTTATTCCTGTTCCTCAGATGAGCCTTAAATCTCAATTAATGCGCAGACATCTGTAATCGTAAGTCATCTTACACTTTGTAGACGTCTGAGTGGAACATTTCATTACACCTTTACTTTCTCGGGGTGAAGGGTTAAGTACAGGGAAGGAAGCGTCCGCCGACGAATCGCTAAGTGACCACAAACTGGAGCAACACGGCCCCTAAAATGTGTCCCTACGCCTCAGTTATTGTTGGTCTACGAATCACGTTACAACATAACAGTTGAAATGTTTTGTGCTGTCGGCCGTTTTGTCGAGGCTACGCCTGAAGGAAGCGTAACCCTCTCGTCCGCGGCCTGAGCGGCGAGACTACAAAGGGCTGTTCACATAAAACTGTCCCACTCATTAAGGCACTTCCTCCTGTAAGCAGAGGTGACAATTTTACAGTCCCAGCACTTCACCGATCACACAGACGCAAACGGTTACTTTTATTCTATATCAATGGGAAATTATAGATGAAATTATAAATAAAATAAAACTAGTGGGACTGGCCCTACCTGATAATTATTATCATAAGAAATGTATCATTTACAAGATGTATCTTTTCACTGTTCTTCTTTTTTTCTTGAGGAAAACTAATCTGCTGTCCTTTCCAACATTGTTATACATGGCAGAACAAAAAAAGACTAATGAATATAAATACATTTACAAATTTAATTTACACAATTGTCAGTGAGACTTCTTAAATGTTAAATTTTAGAATAATGAAACTTAAAAAAATAAAGGCAAATGTAACTGGAGAGCGTCCAACATTTTTTTAAATGAACCTTAAAAACTAATTAAAAAAAATCTTTTCTATACATTGTCCTATTAAAAATGAAATAAGCCATGCAAACTACTCAAAATGCATAATGAATTTTATACATCATATGTCAAATGAATTAGCATGTCTAACTCAGCGAGAGGGACAGGGGAACCTCTGCTAATTGGCAGTGAAGCTTCATGCATAATTATGGGCCAAGCGTCTTTGCTGTCGCACTGTGGCAGTAGCCGAATAACGAGGAGAAAAGAGGGAGGGAGAGAGAGAGAGAGAACGAGAGAGAGGGAGAGAGAGAGAGTAAAGAAAAGAAAAACAAAGGCCATGGAAGCTGGCCAAGGAAGGGTTGGTGGTGCGGGGAGGAGGGAGACTGTTCTTCACAGCAGCTCATCAGGGCAGCGACAAACCCGCGACTGTCCATCAACCGACACACACACACACACACACACACACGTGCCGAGAGCAGCACTTACAGGAGTGCTGCTTTACACCGGCAGAGAAAAAGAAAAGGCTTTGTGCTCCTTTTCCGGTTTGTTGTTTGTTAAACTGCTTAATACATTCATTAAAAATGTATTTATTTGAATATTTTCCCTTGTTTATCCTAAAGCACGTGAGCCTGTCCACTGAGATTAACACTGGAAAGCTCCTTTTTGGTAATGGTAAGGTAATTACATCTGTGAAAACATAGTGTCAACAGGCAATTACATGGGAATTAAATAATAACCGCCTTTCTTGGAGGGTAATTATGCAAAGAAAATCCTATTTTACTGGGTTTGGTAGCTTAATTTATGTACGCTGTGATAAGATGAATCCACCTATGAAATATCAAAAACTGCTAAAGTTTTGGGTAATTATAGCCACATCACTAACATATTTGTGTGGGCAGATGAGAATATAATTTTTTATTATGGCATAGTGCAGCTCAGTGTGAAGAGTGGGAATGAATGGAAATACTGCGCCTACTTCTAAGATCTGGTAAATTAATTTTTTTATCGGACTTGTGAAATAAATGTAAAAATAAAATTAAAATAGTTCTGAGACTGATCCAAAAGGGGTAAAAAAGTTTTTTTTCCTCAACAAATAAATAAAAGCAGTGGTGTTTAAAAAAAAAAACCTCTTGATTCTGATTTAGAGAGAAAAAAAAATGTGGAAGGCTGACTTTTATATGTTTGGATTTGTGATGTAAAGCATAGCTTCATCTACATCCAGCTGTTGCTCTTTTGACATTTGTTTAATTTATGGGAGTTGGATACAAACAAAAATGACAAAATCTTGGATACAGAATAGTAAAGACTGCAGTAAACTGCAGTTCATTAGAACAACATGGTATTAAATCAATTTATGGACCTTGTAGTTTCAAAACTTGAACACAATTTAGCATGAATATTTGCATGGGTCTGTGTGTGCGCGCGTGTGTGTGCATGTGTGTGTGTGTTACCTGAGCAGACATATGCAGACCCGGCAGCCTTGAGTGAGTCGACAGAAACCAAACCTCTGTTTGCTGTCGATGTCCGTCAGCACGAAGGTGAAATTCTGCCCCACCTGATTCTGGGAAACCCTGAGGCCAAAGGGGAAACACGCAACCTCTTAACAATCAACTCGATGCAACGGGGTGTAGTAAATCTGCAAAGTCATACACATTTAAAATTCAAAAGAGAAAAAAAAAAGCAATTGGTCTGGCTGGATGAGAAATAAAGCCACAGACCACATCTTACCATGAGCTAAATCTCTAGTCGAAGTCCAAATCTCATATCACATATTGCCATTATGGCCGGACAAACGTAAAAACCTTTTTTGAAATTGCAGAGAAGCTCCGTACATCCCTGTGCCACTAGATGGCAGCAGCTCAGCTTCAGTAAAATACTGTGCAGCCCCCCCCCCACGCCTCCCCCAACCCCTCCAACCCCCCAACCCCCCCTCCCCCTTACGCTCTCTGTCTTTACAATGTGAATTTGAACATTTCATTTTTTCAGGCTCAGAATATAGGTGCCGCAACTTAAAAAAAAAAACGCTGGTCTGATCAGACCTTTGTGAGGTAGAAGAAAACACACCTCCCTAAACTCTTACACACACACACACACACCGGTTACTGATGACCTCACCGGCATCATCGTTAATGGAACTTGTTGTTACCATCATCATCATCCTCATTATAGCGTCCTCATCATCACACCATTAACATTTGGGGACATTTCGCCAACAGCTGTGTGGTTTCCAGGTGCAGTCGGTACAGATCGTATGCAGGCAAATATCACATTTTTTTGGGGTGGGATCTCAACGACAAATTCACTCATTACCTTCCGACAGTTAGTAAACCATCCTGTGACTGAAACACAATAGTGTGATGCACAAAGCGCACTTCATCTCATTTCCTTTTTCTAACGCATGTGCTATTAGTGTACGTGTGTGTGCTTTTGTGTGCGTTACGTGAAGGAGGTGAAAGGGCGCTGCCGTGCTACAGCGACGGAGAAGCCGAAAGGGAGAGGAATCGTACCTTTCCACGTCAAAGGGAAAGCAGAACTTTGGTATCGTCTGAAGGACCTCCTGAGGAACCAGAACAGAAAGAGAAACGCACCATTTTAGAGAAACACACATCACTGGGAAAACAAATGATAACTGCCTGCTTCAATAGGAAATCCTCTTGGGCCCCCACAAAGTGGACGCTATCAGTTGGCTGAACAAAATGGGGATTAATGTTAAATGCTGCTGATAGCAATCTGACTAAATCCTGACATCCCAAACGCTAAAGCCCAAATGCACTTAATCCAAATGAATGGGCAACGCACTGAACTTCTCAGAACACAGTGGAAGGGCTCCCTTTTTTTCCAAGGATGGAGAAGGAGCTTCGATCCACAGCCTGAATAATTAGCGGTTAATAAGTTAATCGATTATTGGGTGGCAAAGGGAGATGAAAAGAGAGAGAGACAGAGAGAGAAAGAGGGAGACGACACAACACTGAGGCGATGGTGGCAGATTGTAGGGACAATGGGCTAAGCAGCTCTGAGGGGTTAAGAGGTAGGGGAGGGTTTGGGGGGAGAGGGGGGTTACAAGCCTTCAGGGCTTTACCTCCCAACACCTCCCTTGTGGGCTGGGGGAGCGTGAGGAGGGTGCACGCTCTTCAAGCGAGGTGGGAGGGGAGGGGGGGCACCTTTCCAGCAGCAGCATATGGATTGAGACAGGGAGCAGGAACAGAGCGGAGCACCATATGGGCGGGGAACTCCAGACCAGCAACACAGCCTCCGAGTGACCGGGTCCCCCCTCTGCCTGCCGCTCTGCCTGCTAACCTGGGCCGGAGTGGGCGCCAGGCATCGGGTTCTTCTTGCCTTCCGCCAGTTCCCCTGACGGTCCTTGGGACTGGGAGGCGGTCCGCTGTGCTCCGGCCTCTCTCTCTCTCTCGCCGCCTCACGGCATCTCTTGGTTTGCCTTCTCCTTTCTCCTGTGATTGAAGATGTCCGAGGCGAGAGGGGTGCAGCTGCTCCACTGGCGCTCGCTCTGCCCTCCGAAGACCGTCAGTGACCCTAACAGCAGGTCGGCCGTCTTACTGTTGCTAAGACCTCACACGTGGGGTGCCTTCACCGATTCCCAACCCACCCCATACACATCAAAACTTAAAGCTCAGCTCGAGCACAACGGGCCCCGGACAGGCAAGCAACAATGAGATAAGATAGAGGGGAGGGCGAGGGGGGGGTTGTCAATTTTAGTGTATGCGAAGGCCTTTGCCTGCATCAAGGACTTGCATTCAATGCGAGAGGATGGTTAAGCATGTACATTTGTACGCGTTTGTGTGGGTGGGTGGCTTGGTTTGTGTGTGTGTATGTGTGCGCACATATGGAGCGTACGGGAGGGGAGGGTGGGAAGAGGTTGTTTTTACTTATCGGGATCTGTGATCAAATTGAGAACTCAACAAAGACGGAGGGCTCGGTGGCAGAGAAGGTCTCCTTGTCTGCTGTGGGGAACGTGTGTGTGTGTGTGTGTGTGTGTGTGTGTGTGTGTGACTGTGCCTTGGCGTGTGTGGCTGTAAAACTGTCACACACATCAGAGGTGCCATCGCTGTATGCGTCTGGTACTATTATTAACCACTATGTACACACACACACACACACACACACCAATATGTTCCAGAGAGCCCTCCCTGGCTCATTGCATATGGCTCACAAACCAAAACACAGACACACACACACACACACACACACACACACACACACACACACACACACGCACACACACACACACACATGCACAAACACGCAAGATTTTCCCTGCAGATAAAAACATTTGACTTGCCAGATTTGAGAGTTGTCACAGCCCCGCCCACATCAGTTGTCTCTGTTTGAGTGACAGTCTTGGGCTGTAGCGACTCTGATCTCATACAGGACTAGTGGGAAGTGATGCGTTTTCATGTGTGTATGAAGTGAGGCACACATGAAATGTGACAGCAGACATGCTCTGTCTCTATATATACCTATTCATATATACCTTCTGAGCACCATATACATATACAGTGTGCCTCAGTTACGCCTTGTCCACGGAGCTTTTTAATATACTGTCTTTAGCTGTTAAACAGTTGTATGATTCTGTGCCTGAAATCGGTGAAGAACTCTTCTTTCTCAACCAATTTATGTAGCGATATATACTTTGCGTTGCAACTTGTCCAATCATCATCAAACAACACAGGAAACTAGAATTACCGCCTCTCAGCTTCCTCCCACCCGTACTGTCAAAGTCTACACCCATTTCTGTCCAGAAATCACTATATAGTTTTATCCTTTAAGACATTTGTGTGAGTCCGGTTGAGCATACTTGGCCCTAGACGTAATTTGCGCGGTCACAGCGACCTTTGACCAAGCAAATTCCTATCAGTTCAACCTTGAGTGAAAGTGGATGTTTGGCCAAATTAGAAGAAGTTTCCTTAAGGCATTCCTGATATAACCACGTCCACAACAATGAAGTGGACGGACTGAAGTACAACCTGAAAACGGACCGTTGTCCATCACAGTTCATCATGGTAAAAGCGAATTTCTTAACATTGTTTTCTGACAGATACTTTGTCAGATATTCTGCAGAGGAACCAATCTCACAATTGGACACAAGAACCTGTAAATGTTTGTAGCATATATGCTTGTCTATCAATGTCTTTACAGGTGAACTTTCAGATTAATAGGTATGATATATTGGCTCAGCTGTAATATATGTACATATGATAACACCCATTATAATGTAGTCGGACGGACATATAATGTGTATCGCTCACAGAGTTAGTATTTTAAAAGAGTGGGTCTCTCGTACTGTGGGTATCCTACAGACTTCACTGTCAAGAGGTTGCCTTTTCGCTCATCCGTCTGTTTTCTTCATACCTGTACTACTGATAACACATCTTTGCATCGGTAGCTCTCTTTCCTCTGTCCATGACTGGGCCTTTACCGTGGGGATGTACACAGCTTCTTAGTACAGTAAGCCCCCCACCATCTCTACCACACACAAACACACACCTACACACACACACACACACACACACACACACACACACACACACACACACACACACACAAACACACACACACTCCTTGCCATTTTCCCAAGACAAAAGAAAAAGAGGCAGCTAATATATTTGTGAGGGGGCGGGGTGGGGTGGGGGTGTGAGGAGGAATCTGCTGCTATGCCGGGCTCGGCAGACACTGGCGCGTCTGTGTGTGTGCACTGTTTATCGTGAGTGGAGACAGGGGTATCACTCAGCGAGACAGAATATCTGGGTTCCCCCAGCGGACGCTCGTCCTATCGTTGCAGCACACGGCAGCTTTGCGCCGTGCCCCTGCAGGATAGTACGGTGCTGCAGGGAAGAGCAACAAACTCTGCAGCAAGGGGGGGGGGGGGAGATCTTGTTTTTCTGCTCTTAGAAAAATAGGCCTTAACTTCCTCTTTATTCCCTGCACTACCCTGATTATTTTGGAAGTAATTGTGGTGAGGTGAGCTATATTGGGGTGCTGGGGGGGATTTGAAACGTGACGGATCTTTGCATAAACCCCCCCCCCCCTTGACCACTAAAAAAAAAAAAAGGGTGGGGGGGGGGGCAGCTTTGAAAATCCCAGCAAGTGGACAGAATGATGTAAACCAGTTAATTATCAGCGGATTAAGTGCTAAACTCAGCCACTGCCATGGTGTTTCATTTTGGGTGTGAATTTCATGGGCGATGTTCATTTTCCCATATGCTCGCCAATATAGAGGAGAGAGGCAAAGGACTGTGGAGGCAAGGAGGGAATGAAGGAGGATTGAGTAAAAGGGCAAATAAAATGCTAAAGATAATAAATTATGAGGCGGCAAAAGATGCAGATGAGCAAGGCAGACATATAGTGAATGTCCTAAAGGAGGAGTGATGGAGGAGGTATTCCGGACACAGCAGCAGAAGGAGGTGGGGGGGGGACTGGAGGAAGGGAGGGAGAGACGAGCGGCCCGGTTCATGCCCCTCTCCCCGTGCAGCGAGGACTCCTCCCTGGGGGGACTCAGACTTTAAGCCCCTGTCCTGCTTTATATTCCCCTGGCTACTGCAGCCAGATCAATCTAGCTAAAGCTACCCAGTGAAACTCAACCTAGTTCAGTGCAGCCGGCCCCCAGAGCCCTCCGCGCAGGGTGTACTTTGAGGAGGAATGGAGGCCGGCGGATTTGTAAATGTACCACTGGTATACCCATTTCAGAAGCAGACTTTAAAAGGACTGTACCAGTGTTCTTGCATGTGTTAACCCATTACCACAATTCACATGCACTTTACGTTACTGTCAGATATTTTCAAAGCAGCCTGTACCATTTTAGAATGTGTGTTTTTACTGTACAATCCATCACATTAAACCTGTTTTTATTCATTTTTCACAGTCAATTCATTATTTCCTGTTAATGGAACTGCTACTGATTTGAAAAGCTGCATTAACAAACATAAATAACATCAAATAATTCAGGCATGATGTTTACTGATGGATTACCTAACTTTAGTGTTTGCAAGATGAGTCGTTTTGAGTCTTTTGTACCATATGGTACCAAAAGCAATTAGAGCAAGAGTTAAAACCATTAAAACAACAGCACCAATGACATGCTGCACATCTGCACGAGGAGGTAACTGCCGAGCACTGGTGGTCAGCTAATGTGTACGAGTTATCGAAGGAGAGTTATTTTGGTCTCTCAAGAGGTTAACAACCCCTCATCAGCCATGTAAATTGGTGCTACGCATCGTCTGTGACATCATTAATGCCACTGCCCTAAATATTATAAGTGTAAGGCCAGAACATTGTACAATTGCTCATGATTTAAACTTGTGACCTTTTGGGGGGAAAACGGGTCCCCCAGTGCTGGTTCTTTGTGGAAGTCTAGGAAAAAAAGATATATTTTCTTCATTCATTCATGACACATTTAGCAATATTTTGGCTAAAAGCCAGTATGCTTTTACCCTTCTGAACTCCTTAACAGCAACGGCTGAGCAAACGCCTTCCTCTGAGGAAAACCACGAGACGCCCTTCAAATATCTACAGAATGCCTGTTAGAGGACCAGAGGTTTGACCAACACATTAAATCTGTTGAGATTTAATGTGTTGGTCAAACTGCACATTTATACCTTCAGTCAGAGTTGTTGAACCGCACACAAATTCTTACATTTTAGGAATGCCAAAAGTGACACACTCTGCAGAACTACAATAGATTATACAATTAATAATGTGATTCTTTTTATTTTTTTTTACTATATGTGATACTATTCCCCAACGCATGCCTGATCAATTTTGACTCGAGAGTATGCTTCGGGTCCCATTTCAGAGAGACCAGACCCTGCTTTCACACATTTAATTACAAAGAAAACCAGCATGTGCAAAGCCATCTTTTCCATATGTGTCGAACATGCGGTATAATGGCGTTTTGAGGCTACGGTGGTTTGCAGCATGCAGGGACCCCGGTTATCCGGCCAGCACTCCAACAGCATAATGACACATCAGCAGGGCTACTAACACATCGGCGCTGGAAACCACGGTGTCTCCGCTCACCCTTCCTCCCGCACGCCGTCGTGCCCTCTTCATCACCTCCTCTCTTCCTTCCCTCCACCCCCCCCCGCCCCCCACCCTCTGTCCTCTTTCACCTCCCTCCCAAACCCCCTGTCGTCATCTTAGATTCCCCTCTTCCCCGCGTGCCCCACCTTTTCCTCAACCTTACCAGCACCCCTCGTCCCCCCGCTCGCCCCCCTTTTCCCAATTAGTCTGTCTGTGTGCAGCTACCCAGCCGATCTCTGCCCATCCTGCCGGTGCTGGTTCGCTCACCCAGCCCCTCTGGCGAACATGACAAAGAGAGATCCTCAGTATTCAAACAGACACACACTGCTTTCAAATGCCGAATGGCAGGGTCGACCTGGGTGCAGCTTTAAGCGAAATATTCAAATTTTCAGCCTTTCTTTTTTAAGAATTTGCATGGATATGCATTCATTTGCAATGTGTAAAGGCACAAGGACAGCTGAGCCCTTGGTTTTAGAGGGAGGGGGGGAAATAAATAAATAAATAATGCAAAATAAAATGTATGATGGTATGAAACTTTGATTAAGTAGACTGGTTTATGAAAAGTGGGTTCAAAAAGTAATCGAACACTGGCACCAGATGACTGTGGAACTATTTCCAGTAAATTTACTGGGAAAAGAGAGCGAGTGTGATTTGATATACTGTAAGCACAAACTTCGTGAACGACTTCCTGTTTCCTCAGTAATCTCCCAACTGCACCAGATAAAGGTTACTGGATGTGATACTCAGGAAAAAAGGAAGAAAGGAAGTGAGTAAAAGATGATATGAACTGGGGTAATGTAACAGTTTACTGCTCTAATGCTTAAATAGGGCTTTTGTAAATTGTGAATCCTAAAGAAAAGTTAGCACTTGTTGTGACATGAACAGTCCTTTTTCATCTCAAGCCAACAAATCAAGGGGCTGAATCATGTTTCTTAATCCTTTGTTGATTTTCATACCTCCCATACCCAAATGACACAAGACATCAATCTACTATCAGCTTATTGACTACAGCCAAACAATCCAATGCTTTACAAGTATCAGGGAATCTATATGAGCAACTTCTTCCGATAATGTTCAGCAGCTCACTACATCTTGGTGAAGAGCACCATCATTTTCATGAACCCCAGAGAAATATACACAGGCGTGAGTCATATCACACTGGAGCCGTAACAAGGTAAACCACACCTTGACACTGCACATTTGCTATTCGAGTGCATATCAGAAATAGCCCTTACTGTCCTGAGATTCTGCTGGAAATGGACAACGTGAGGCCCAAACAGACAATACCGCCGTTCACAAAAACATGAACACCAGGATTGGATCTGGACACTACCTGTTGAATCCGATCTGACCTCTACACGTCCAATCAATCTTCCAATCACTATGGTAAATACCTTGTTTTCACTTAATATCTGTGTAATTCCGCTAAATGATGCAGATGAGGGTAGAAGGAAACTTTAAGAAGCAGCCAGAGAGGGACAGGAAATGACTGATAGAGACATGGGCGACGACAGACGGACGCACACAGACGGAAACGGAAGAGATGGCAGGGAAGCCAGATATAGAGAAAAAAAAAAAAAAGAGGAGAATAGCAAGAGGAGCGGCAGAAGAACAACAGGCAGAGGCACAGGCTCCTCTGGCCACTGCAGACCTCGGACCCTGCAGAGATTCCTTTCATTAGGCTTTAATAGTATGCTGCCGGCTTGCCATCCTGACCTGCCTCTGTGGCAGTAATAAGAATGGCCTTCAAAGTGGGACCAAAGCAGCGGAGCTGCTAGGGAAAGGGTGGTGGAAGGGGTGAAGGAGGCAGGGGGGGTGGGGGGGGTGCGTTCACATCCATGCGTATTGTGCTGATAGAAGAGGGAGATGAGGGAGTTTCGTCTTGCTGGATTTTTTTTTTTTTACTCCCCTCCACAAGTTTCTGTTCCCGGTGACCCGTCTGCTGCGCAGTGTCTGTGTTAAGGGAGGCGATTTTGGTTAACAATGGTCCCATTTCACCACAGCTTCTCTCCAGGAGGTGTTGCAGGTGGCAGATTGAACTTCTGGCCTCTTGGAGCACATGCTCACACCTGGCAGGTATATGTGTTCTTATATCCATATGTGAATGTCCCACTTCTATAACAAGAAGAAACCCTGTTTGGTGAAAATATTTGTCATTTTCAAATCTGCACTTCTGGACCCTCGAGGACATCACAGATGCCCTAAACGAGGACAACAATACAGGGCCTAGTTTCACCCTTGGGTGAAGCGCAACAGCACATATTTTCACTGGCCTCAACACCTTACATTCCCCTCGTGAATAGAGACGCCTCTGGAACGTTAGCGTCCCAGAAGCCATTGCGTTTACCCTTAGTCGTCGTCCTTGCTCAAGTCTAAAACGGCTAGATAGAAGCGTTGCTCTGATTATTTTTTTCCTCTTCAGGCTATAATGCACATACAATATGCATTCAGCAATTTCAGTTAACAAGAGCGATCTCATCCCCTTAACCTCCCACTGTCCAGCCCCAAACTCCTCCGCCCGTCCATCAGCTGTTAATGAGTCACCTCCGGTATAACGACATTCCACTCGGGTAGCGTACATGTCGTCCACTGCGCTCCAATCATTTATTATCTGCTTCTTCCACAATGGATGTATTTATGTGATGAGGTGAGGGGGCATATTGCTTGGAGAATAAGTATACGGCATCAACAATAACAGGGTGCATTATTCCAGTGCTAATAACCTGTCCTGCTGATGTCCTTCCTACATATCACAGATGGGCCAAGACAGGGGAGAGCGGCGGTATTATGCCTCTGCAGAGATCTTCCACTGAATATATTAACATGTGATATGGGGAGATGTCTCACTCCCAACGCGCACGCATGCACGCTCGCACACATTTGTAGTGTTGGGCCAAAAGAGCTGCATATGCCCCAAACATACAAGCCTGGGCTTCATTAATGAAGTGCCAGGAGGAGAGAGATAGGGATAGAGAGAGGTAGAGATAGACAGAGAAGAGAGAGAGAGAGAGAGAGAGAGAGGGAGAGAGAGAGAGAGGGAGAGCGCGTGAGCATGTGTGTGTGTGTACCAAGCAGCCGGGGGGGATTTCCTTCTTTAAGCTTTCAGCTCCCACTGGGCTTAGCTCGACTGTATGAACCCTGATGTGGGCCTGCCTCGAACACATGGCGTCTCTCTCACACACACACACACACACACACACACATATACATTGAAGCTCAGCAGGAGGGCAGCAGTGCAACACTGGCTCCTGAACATTTGGCTGTTAACGTCTCATTGACAGATGTACATGGGATCTAGCGGAGGAGGTCAGGTCCTAGCTGCACACTCCTCCTCTCCATCCTTCTGGGTTTTATTCAGCTATTGATTCTATCTCCGTCTCTGGCTGGTGGCTGCTGGTTTAGCCGCGTATCGGTTAGTTAAAATGCGTGCCAATTAAAGTGTAAGCCACATTGTCATATGTGTGATAGCTTCTTTGGCAGCGGCGGTACACGTGATTCGAGAAAGCCTGGCATCTGAGAGCGTAAATATGAGCCTACTGGTTGACAGAGACAACCTGTTTCCAATTTTGGATGAGATCTTTTATTTTTGACTGCATTCCTAATACTGAGGCCGTTTGGCAGCAATCACAAAGAACAATGTACGTTACATTTTAGAGAAAATGCACCGCAGCAGTTCAAAATTTCACTATGAAACGAAACAAGGTTGAACAATGTTTGACCACATGACCAACACCCTGTTCCCCGTTCAAATCTCTCGGTTCCCTTTGAGTGCAAAAACTGGATCAGCCAAACCACAACCGTGTCTACATATTTGTCTGAAGTGTGTCTAAATGAATCTAAATGAATGTAATTTACTCTTTTATTATATCCGTAGTAGTGTTGACCAGGTAGGGGCTAGTTGAACAGCTCCTAGCTGCACTGACAAAACACACCGGCGCGATGCTGGAGAGATGTGAGCAGTGGGGCGTAAAAACAGTCCCGCTTACTCCACTCTTGCCTCACCAACACCCTTCTTCTCCCAGGAAGCCAGCCCAGAGGTCAGCGCAATCAGGACCCATGAGCAACAAAGGGCCGCACTGAGGGGTCCAGCTCAGCGCCCGGGCCAAAAGGCCGGCTTGGTGGGGCGAAACTTTCCAATAGGCAGGACCCTGAAACCCCCCCCAGGGATGTGAGGTGAACGGGGTTAGAGAGAAGAATAAAAACAGCATCAACCCAGACACATACACACATGTATTCGCAAAGACATATACAGATCATATGAGGCCTTGTTTGACACCGCTGTCGGGGTGCAGTGAAGTGGAAAGACGAGGCCCTGTGACACACAGAGACATCACACCCACCTACACACACACACACACACACACACACACACAGACACACACACACATTTAGGCCTGTGCCTCCCCACACACATGCACAAACACAAAAAAGGTATGAATTTCCGTCTTTCTCATCCTTCAGATTCTCCGTTCCCGAATCTCACGCCTTTCTGTTACAGTTTCACAAAACTGGCTGTAGCAGAGCTGGTTGAAATGTGCTCATTCTCAATAGATTGTGAGAGAAATTCACTACTTTCCTCTGGTATCTTTTGGGAGGGTGGGTGGGAAAGTCGGCGCTTACCTCCGTCTACCACACTCAATCTACACAAGCATACCTTGGCAGTGTAGTATTATATCAATGATAATATCACTTATTTTAACACTTATTCTGTGGTGTTTCACACCTAAACGTGTCAATTTCTCAGTAACTATGGAGGCAACCTTATCAGTGGAGTGACAACAGCATTTTATGTTAGATTTGTACACCCTGAGGCAACTCACTTTAAGCTGCTCGTGACAAAAATACATTTCGTGGGATTTCTGCAAACAAAACATTGCACTCCTGAAAATGCGAGTCTGCTATCTGCTGAAGTAACTCACTCTCTACTTTTCACTTTCCCCAATCTTTTAGCCTATTTTCCCATTTCATCTTGCTTCTATCTCTCTGCCTCGAATGTCATGACTTCTTTACCGCTTTCCGACTTTACTTGTTACCCTTAGTTTCCATAAACATCATTTTAAATCCTCTAATTTCCATTCTGCATTTGTTTTTGTCGCATATTCTTCTACTTTCTTTGTGTGATGCTCTCCAAATGAGGGCTGCATATCACTGATCTCAAGTTAGCATCCGACCCACTTTGACTCCTGCAGCAGCACCACCACCACCCTCACACCCACTACCTCCCCCTTTACTCCGGGTCAACGCTCCGCTCCCTCCGGCCTGAAGGCACCAATCACCTCCACCAGCTCCTCTCCTTTACCTCAATCCCTCTGACCACTGCTGCCTCACCCACCCAATGGAGCCCCGTCCCCGGCCTCCCCCACCGGGGGCTCGTCCACAGCGCTGGCCACCAATCAGACCATGTCAGGCAGGCTGTCCTGATGGAATACGGTGTCAGAGCAAACACTCAAGAGTTGCCACGGTTGAAGCCTCGAGAGACCCACTGCCTTCGCTTCTTCCCTCTCCATGTCTGTCCCTCCCTCTTTTCTGTCTGGCCGATGACACAGTGGACTTTTGAGCGGAGATGGATACACAGGACTACGTGAGCGGAAAATAAGCCACACTTAGTCCGAAGTTTTGGCCTCTGAAAAAAACTTGACAGTGGTTAAATGCCCAAAAAGAATGTGAAAAAAGATTTTAATCACACATTTATCAAATATAACAAAGATGGCAACAGTTGTTAGTTGGGCTTGTTTAAGAGTGTTGTATCCGTTTAATTATTATATTCTTATTTGTAAAAACACTGCCCACTCTCCAACAGGAAAGTGTGAAACAGCAAAATATTTTTACAAACTAAAACACCTGCAGTGACTCAGTCATTGGTGTTCGTCTAAATAGTCAACAGGAAATCCCATTCGTTGGTATGCACAGATACCACTTACCCCATCAAAGCTAATTTGTCCAACATGCATATGTTTCAAATTCGAAATTCATGTTTCAAATCCGTGAAGCACATGAAAAAGGCCTAGCAGACAATGTAATACAGCTTTTGCTTACAATTGCTTATGTTGAGGGGAAAAATAAATTCCCCTACATTTTTCACACAACAGTGAACTAAAATTTACGGATTGATTATGCACATAAACAACTATGTATCAAAGCAAGGATTTCCTTATAGGATTAAATCACACCTACAGTAGCCTTGGTGTAAACGAAAACAGCACGAAAAACTGGTGCTGCAGGAAGATCAAAGGTTCTCTATTAACACGTGTGGACTGGCCATGGAGAATTAGCATCAACTTAAGTTCATAGCGGAGAGTCTAAACCCATTCATTATTCATTATCCTTTATTTCGCTCTGAATTATGTGTTGCAACAAAGTTGGAAGTTTATGCAAAATAGGACATTTGCAGTGTCGGATAATGTGTTTGGAAACACATTATTTGGAAGGTTGACGAACATGCAGAGAGCAAGTCATTCAAAACGGAACAGGGGGCAAAAGGGCATGACGACGGTTATGAAGGTGGAGACAGAAAGAGACAGGGTCGGAGACAGAAAGTGAAAACTAGAGAAAAGATTAACAAGAAAACTCTAAAGATTGAACCAGACAGAGACGGTGACATGCCAAGAAAGCATAGCTAGCATTACCTGTACCTTTGTGTATGCATGCGAGTGTATGCAAATAAATGATGTGCCAAAATTGAGAGGAGAAACTCTATCGAACTGTAAGAAAGAAATGTGCAAGAGTGCAAAAGAAAGTGATAAATACTAGAAAAGGGAATGAAGAAGGGCGAGTGTGCAACTTGACACAGTGAGCAGAGTTCTCAGTTAGAGTATTCAGTTTCTATTTCCTGTGAGAAATTATGGGACTCTGACAAAGAACATACGACAGCGGTGAGCGGCAACATCCAGTTGTGACGAGTAAAGCCCAAACGCAAGTATTTTGAAACGTGTATCAACCCTACTGACACAGTAGCACAGCATGGAAGTCTATGAAACACGTGGTCGACCAGTGTTAAATCATATTTCCTCCTGCAGCAGTACTGTGGCCTAGTTAATATGTATTTCTGCTAATAATAACAAACAAAAGAAATGGTATTGCTCCAAATCCAGAGTTTCCAGGCTGACGGACACACTTCCTAAGGTCTTTTTAGATCTCCTTTTGCCCAACAATCCTTTACATAATTAGTAGAATTTGTGTTCACTGAGGGGAAACCATTGTGTACTTTACTTTACCTATTACAAGAAACTATGAATATTTAAAGATTTTATATATATCTCAGGACAAATTCTCAAAACACAATTGTACGCATTTGCAATTTGATGAGCAGGTGATATTGAGACCTTATTTACTTTATTTAAGACCCTTTGGTATTTCTTTGAGTTTGAGGGTTTAAATTTGACTGTGAGTTTCCTGACAGCTGGGAGGGTTAAATGTAAGGAAATGACATCATGAGAGCCCAGAATTAAATAAATGAATGAACAATAAGACATGTGTATGTCAGAAAATAAAAGATAATCAAACACATAAACAAAATAAATGGCAGTGTAGACCCTACACATGTCTATTTACCAAGTGTGTTGGGCAAGGACGTAGAGTACTTCGCACAGGGGTGTGAGTAACGTATCATTGTTAGACACAGGCTCACTGTAAGTTTTCAAAAAGTCGTCTGTTTGTGAAACTTGTGTTCTCTAAAGAGGAGTGCCCCCTCTGTACACCAAACTTTGGTTATCTGCAACTGACTGGCAGAATCTATGTGTGTGCGTTGTGTGCCTGCGTGTGTGTTTGTGCGTGTTGTGTGTGACAGCATGAGTGTGCGTCTTCGGTCTGCTGTGTTTTTTCGCACACTTTGGGAAGAGATCTGAGAGGAAACGGACAGATTTCCATCTGTCTGCTTCATTTGCAAAAAAAAAAAAAAAAAAAAAAAGCCCTTCTTGCGATTCAAATATATGCTTTAGCCACCTCTCTCTTGCCCTCCCTCTTCTCGCTTCCAAATCTCCATCTCTCCCTCGCTGTCCAAGTGGCATCTGTGGATGACCAGGGTATCAAGAGTCTCAGGGGCTGAGGGAGGAATGGGGGGGTTTAGGGAAAAAGAAAGGAGAGAGAGAGAGAGAGAGAAAGCGCCTCTCACTTCATATTTCCACAGCACCACCCCGGCGTGCCAGCCAGCCTGCAGTCTGTTCTCCTTTGAGCTTTCTATTCTACCACAGAACAGAAAAAAAAATCAATTCATATTTCCATAATCCACACTCCTGTCTGTCTGCATGTCTTTACCCCCCACCACCACCACCAGCTCCATCCCTCTCTCCCTCTCTCTCTCTCTCTCTCTCTCTCTCTCCCTTGGGGTAGACTAACCCCTCCACCCCGATCCTACGGCCTACAAATGTCATTACGCTGAGCAACAATAACGGGCCAAACAAAAGGAGGCCTTGCTCTGTGCTCTGAGCCCCTCGCTGGAGACTGTTGGCTGCTGCTGCCATATGCTGGCCAGCTCGGGCCACAGAAAGAGATATAGACTGTGGCTACAGAGGACTCCAGCATTCAGCCCCACAAAGGAGGAAAAGGAGCCCTAATCCTGGTAATGAGGCCCGTGAATACAGCCTTTATGTATACAGGGGAAAGGGCCAATCTCTCTGTACACAGCGGGCTAACTAGCCATCTTAAGGGCCATCTTATCCACACAAACAATCTGGTCAACAACAGAATGAAAGAGAAGTAAGGTTGCGGGTGGGTTAGAGAAAAGGGAGACTTGTCACAGAGAGAGGATGAGGAAGGCACCTACACTTGCCCCCCCCCCATCACGCACCCCACACCTCCCACAGCCGGGTTACTCTTCTCTTTTTGCTCCTTTTCCATCACTTCCATGTCCTGCGCCTACCTCTGCAAGTCTGTAATTTGCTCACACTCTCGCTGCCTCAGTCGCTGCTCTTCTTACTTTGATTGCGTGCTCTGGTTCTTGTGGGGTAGGCACACATCGCCTGGAGCAGCTTCCTACAAGCCGTTTATTCCTCAAAGTGGATCAGGGAGTCAGGGGGTGGGGGGGCTGTTTAAACTCCCTGGCTTGGCTGCAGTGTTGAGAGATAGTTAGCCTACGCATGTATTGTTTTATTTTTCTGTAGTTCTTTTCCTTCAACGTTTCCCCTCCGGCCCAATAACCGTCACTGCAGCCATCCGTCCAGCGTTGCTGCTCCAGGAACCCGTTTGGTGCTGTGGCATCTTTGGGAACAGAAGCAATATATCGCATGTCTTGTGTGTCTCTTTTTTCTTTTTGCCGTCGAATCTGTCAAACCCTTTTTCTTAAGACTAAATAAGTGGCAGAAAGGACAACAGGAGAAGGAGTCAAACTAATCTACTTAGTGATGTGCACAACGTGGAGATCAATACGCACATTATTGCAGGCCGTGTGGTGGTTTTGATCAGGTTGGATCTCGACTGTGGTTCTTTGAAGGTGAAGCCAGAGATAAATAACAAAGACCCCCCGTTGAGGTGGTGTACTTTTCTCAGGGTAAAGAGCGAGGCTTTTAAATAAAAGGAATATCAATTTACGTTTTTCCAAAGATTTTTTTCCTGCGTGTTTGCACGAGGCCCCCTTGAGACAGCGGATACAAAGTGTGAGGGGCTTAAAGGATCATTTGGGTTTTTAACAATTTGTGTCTTATTAGGTTACTTTTGGCCATCATTTCTATCGTGTACAATAACGTAAAGTTCAAGTGACATCATTCAAAAGAAGTCAGATGGGAGAATACACATTGAACAAGGGTATAGAGAACAGACTAAACGAGCCCTGAGGAAGACAAAACTAGGGATGCAATAATCTGACTTTTTTTATCTCCTGTTAAATCATTTAAATATTTTAACTGAGGGTATCAGCAGGCTATACTTTCCTTTGCCCCTAAAATGGAAATCAGTGGTCCTGAATTCTTCAAACTATGACTACATTTTCATAATAACTGTAGTTATCTTAGTGACCTATTGTACTTACTACACACACAATAAGAGAACACACACATTATGTGTGTATATATATACATATAGACCTACTCTCATATTCTCACATTAATCTCCGAGTGGTTTCAAGACTCTGGTCTGTATCTGTGATTGTGCTACTTGCTCATTGGACTTTGTAGTAACAATGTCTCCAATTTTATTTTATTATAAGCATTTGAAATGATTAACAAAAACAAAAAAATAAATAGTCAAATAAGACCCGGTTGTAAAGCGGATTCATCCTTTACCATTCAACAGTGCAGCTTAGTGGGGGATACTGAGGTGTACAAAACCCTGCCATACGTGCTGAAAAAGAAATGGTGTTCCAAAAAGTGCTGCAAAACAGCTGCAGATTTGGCTTTCAGATGGAAAACGAACGTGATAATGCTATACGGAGTGAAACAATGGGAGGCAGACACAGCAGCACAATGAGAGCAGGAGATTCAAAGAGAGAAAGAGAGAGAGAGAGAGGAGAGAAAACAGAGGTGTGCATTCCTGTCACGGTTGCATGATAATTACTGATTCGTCGGTTATTGAAGACCTGCTCACTGCTTTTCATTACCAGCAACAGACGTACAATGAGACAGAGAGACGAGGAGGAGGGTGATTGGGGTGGTGATAGGTGTTGGTGGTGATAGGTGTTGGTATCACAGGATGGCAGGGTGAGCGAGGGCATTAAGCAATGGTGAAATACTGGATAGGGGTTGTCTATACTGGTGAACTAGTGGGAGGGATTTGGAGAGAGAGAGAGAATGAAAAAGCAGAGTGTGTTCCAACCTGGTCGGTGTGGTCCTGGGGGAAGCTCCACAGCACGGTTGGATCTGGAGGTAATTGACAGACAGCATTAATCAGCGGGTGAGAAACACACCGTCTTCGCTAGCTGCCTCAGAACACATACATATTAATGAGAGAGGAGGGGGGGGGCAAGGGTGGCTGCTGAGAGTCTGTGCACGCACGCACGCACACACACACACACTTATATACTCACTTACACACACATGCAGAGCGACGCAAAGTGAAAGACAAGAGACAGTGTGTCTAGGAGGTATGTGCTATAAATATGCTAATCTTTATTCTCAGTGTAGATGATAGTTTATATTACCAAATGATACACGTTTAAGAAGGTCACATCAACACATTCTCCAGTTTATTTGCTTAATTATTCCTAAATTGATACAAGCCTGGCGGTTTGCTGGCGAAACGTAAAAGCTAAAGTTAAAAGGTTTACCAGAGGTTAGCGATTTGTTTCTTCTCTCTAGTAAATAACATCAGTGCTTGGTGAGATTAGCCGAGAGAACCAATTTAGATTTTGTCAATTAGGTCAGAAATGAAGTATAAATACAGAGCATTAGTTGGCTTCCACAGATTCATATATGCCAATGCAAATCCAAAACTTGAGACTGATGAGATTAAACAAGACATCTTCAGATAAAACGTGTGGCTTTGATGAGCTGTTGTGAGTATTTCTCATAATTTTAGACTACTACTACCTACTAATTGATGAATCACAAAGGACAAACTGAAAGATTAAATCAACAGTAAAAAAATAACAGATAGAATGGTTAATGTTGCCTCTAATGTCTCAGTACTAATGCCTTGAAAATATAGTGGGTAAATTCACACATGACAAAAGGGACCAAACTGCAAAAAATAGATATATCTATTGGCATTAGTGTCACTCTTGCAACATGTGCAACACGCCGTGTTTGAAAGGAACCAATAGCCTGAACACAGGGCACTCTGGTGAACATGGCTTCCACAGCTCCAAGGTCACCCGGTGACCCCGTGGCCACCAGCAGCAAGGGTTTCAAGAGCTGAGCTCTCACATGCCAGGTTCACCGGCATGGACCGAAACCTTCTGAAAGCAGGCAAACTGCAGAAAGAAAATGGAACCGCTTAATTACGTCTATTGTCCTTTAGTTAAAAAGACGTATGACCATTTTTAACACAGGCTCAATCCGGATATGACGCTGCCATATGAATATGTCCAAAAAGATTAATGCAAACATTTACAAAGCCGGGGGAGAGGACCACCCCTTATCTCAGTGAAGAGGACGTGCAATAACGCACAATATATGGAGTATCACTTCACAGCGAACACACCGGGCTGCCTGGGAGACAGAGGAGCACACAATGGACAGACGGGTGACAGGACCCAGCAGAATCCATCATGCCTTACATAATCCTGTTGGATAATTTCATGGGCCCCATCTTGAAAAGAGTGGCGCGGGGGGGGGGGAACCCAAAAAAACAGCGAAGCTCAAAGCTCTACTAACCAACTCCCCACCCAAACCCCCCTCCCCCCTCTGTTTTGCCACCCCATATGATCTGCGACAGTTAGGGCTATTTTATGCTGATTTTCTGGGTGAGAGGATGGGAACTGCTGCTGGAGTGTGATACAAGACAGACAGAAAGGGTCCGGGAGGCCAGAGGGTGAGGGGTCCCACTGTGTCAGCAGACATGTTCACGGCTGAGCCGGTGGGCACTAAAGGCCTTTTGAGTCGTCACGCAGGGAAAGCACAGGTATGACGAGTAGCTTGATGAACAACATGCTCTACAATTTTCTGACATGGACGAGTTTCCCAATAGTTGACATCCTCGAACCAATTGACCCCCAACGGCTGCTATATTTGCTATATATCCTTTATATTTTTTTCTTTTGAAAAAACCAAGGTTCTGACATCGAACACTCGAAAATATGTATGAACAATACGAAACATAAAAGTTACAGTCCTTCTCTCTCCAAGCGGAAATATGTGCGATCTTGTCCTTTTTTGAGTAAATTCTATTTAGTGTTGAGTCCCACTACTAGATTGGTGCAGAGCGAGAGAGTCATGAATAAAGAAAGCAAAGGAGGCAGAAAACCTTGAGTTGTAAGAAAACACAGCTGAGCACATGCAAGAACTTCAGAGCAGTACCAAACACCTTCCTGCATCATTTATGTCTCCTTCCGCTGCGTTTCCTTTCTGTCCAACTGGCTCGGTTTTTCGCTGCTCCACCTCCAAATTTCTGTGCCAATCATTTTGCCTCTCGCTGCTTCTTCCCACTGCCTTTTATTTTATATATTCAACTTGCCCTCCCCTCCCACCCCCCACATCCTCCCCCACACACACTTCTTCTCGCCTCTCTCTTTCCCATGCTTGACGCATTTTATTTTTTTTGTACAACCTTTCTTGCTCTTCATCCCGCCCTCCCCTGCAGCTCTCTGTCCTCTTCCCTTCTGCAACCCCCCCTCGCTTTCTTCACTCTTTTGCGTCAATACACCCCTCCCTTTGGATGTGCTAGGCGTGTGGTGGACTCACGAGGGGGCTTGAAGGGGGTTAAGGCTGAAAGTTGAAGGTTACAGAGGTGAAGAGGACCCCTGCTGCTCTGCCAGGGGACACAAATGTCACCATGACAGATCCTACACCGGTTAATTCATCCTCCCCTTCTTCAAAACACACACACACACACACACGCAAGCTCCATAGCATCTGCCAAATACATGCAATTCATTTTTGACAACTGTCAAATTTACTAAACCGTGTATGTAAAGTGATATTTAAAGGTTTGGACACATTATCTCATCCAATTCAAGGAAAAAAAGATCAAGGTCCAAACCTTTGATTGGTACTGCATATTTAAATGTTGTTAAAATGTGCCTTTAACTCAAATATATTTCCGTCTGCAGCCACTGGGATTGTTGACTTTCGTGATCTTGCCATCATGGTTTTTGGCTGGTCAGGTTGGACCAAAGCTAATATGTATGTATGCAGCTTTATTTTCACACTTTCCCAACACTCGCCTTCATTCCCTGCAACCGATTAGTCAACACAAACCATGGTCTGTTCAGCCGTTCGCCATGATATATTGACCTGCTGGACATCAACCTCTCCCCAAATGCAGAAGACTTAAAATGTGTTTATTGTGCTTCCCATATTTGGCAAAATGTATAAAATGCAGTCAACTAACATGTGCAACATCAAATGTGATGTGCAACACCGGTGACAAGGCGGAAGCGACTTATAGCACTTCCACTCTGGTGAAGTGTAAACAAATCCAATGGGTGAGAATTGAATTGAAATCACCTATCCAGAATTACATTCCTACATTCACACCCTTAGGAAATGGAGGTGGAGTAAATCCGACAAAAGCTCGGGGATTGACCACTGGTCTCGGTTGGCAAAGTGCGCGCGTGTCTGTGTACAAATGTGTGAGCTGAACCCGCATGTTTACAGACAGACGGCAAGCTCAGGAGTGAATATTTAGTGTACGGTAGCATGTACAAGGATCTCAGAGGGCTTAAAGCGTGGCTGACCTCCAATAGTCACGATGGGGGCCACATGCAGGAAGCCCTTGAGTCGTGACGGTAAAGAAGGAAAATGAAGGGTGGAAAAAGAAAAGAAAAAAAATCAATGTTTTGGCTATTCCTGAGACGCCGGTCTTTAAAAGTTGGAGGAGAAGAGGGAGCAAGGAAAAAAAGGAGGGTTAATAGGTGAAGGGTGTTGGGAGCTGAGAGCGGGGCAACAGGGAACGAGTGGGAGGAGGAAGGACCGGATGAGGGAGGAGATGCCCGAAGACCAGCTCAGGTGGATCATAAGAAGTGATGGAATTAAACAGAATAAATTACCCAGATAATATATCTAATATGTTCACCAAAACCTAAACCTACCCTTTCATCTCTTGTTTCTTCAATTCTCTGCATAAAT
Organism: Gasterosteus aculeatus; assembly: GCF_964276395.1. NCBI lineage: Eukaryota > Metazoa > Chordata > Actinopteri > Perciformes > Gasterosteidae > Gasterosteus > Gasterosteus aculeatus. The sequence goes on along the minus strand of NC_135695.1, from coordinate 11,937,179 downwards.
CTATGTGTACCGGCACTTCCAAGTGGGCTGAAAATGAAAAATGCTGGCATCTTCATCTTGGCATAAACCTTCACTTCTTGGGATTTCCAAGTAGGCTAAAAAGAAGCTGTTGGCAGAGGATGTTGTTCCTAATGCTGCTCTAATGCTGCTGGCTGGAAGAAAAAGTTTGCGCACAACATACGTGTCAGAAACCTGCCACTGCCCGGCGCTGCATGGCAAGTTGTTCAAGTGCTCAACATATTGTCACAAAATAAAAATTTAAAAAGTAGAATCCAACTTTTTTTTACTCACTGACACAAAGCTTTATAAAAATAGCCTTTGCAAACCACTGGGAAAACCATATGATGAACACGAAATACACCCACAGGGAAAAGCCTGTGTTTGTGGTTCTATAGGATCACCTCAGCAGCTCAATAACAGTGGCCTGAATGCATAGTTCTGCGTTCAAAACAAGAGATTTCAGTAAAACACAAAAAAGACCTAACCCCAAATCCAGTGTGAATACACATTTAGATGAAAGCCTCTAGTTTATAATTCTCTATACTATGTGAATCAAACGCAGACTTCGAGCCCTCATGGCCATCCAATGTTCTAAAGGCATAAAAAAAAGGACTTTTTTCACCTCACTCCATGAACGACTGAATGCGTGTTGTGAGTGAATAGGGGGCCTGTTTGTTAAGAGAGGCCAAATCCCATATGGTGAACAGCAGCTTCTCTGGTGAGGAGAGAGGCTGTGAAAGCCACCGGCAGCCCCTCTCCTCCATCCGTGCACCGGAGATGAAGGGATGCAGCGCCTGCCTCTCCTTGTTCCTCCTTTCTCTCGCTCCCTTGGCCTCCTCTCCTCCCTCTTTCTTGGCCAGGGGTTAAACTGCTGCACTCTAACCCTCCTCGCCAGTGAATTCATTCACTGCCGTTTCTCTCGCTCGCTCTCTCATCTCGGAGAGAGGTTTATTTCACAGTATGTAGTGGATTAGTCCCCCCCCCCTCCTTGTACGCCCTCGGACAAAAGCATTGTTTTAGCGCCGGCCCGTTGGCCGTAACGGGAGGAAGCTACCGCTACCAAGCATCCACAATACGGCCATTGTGGACACGGGGCTGAAGGGACCTCGGAGGCCGTCTAGACTTTGAGCCTGGGCCGATTGGAGAAACCGAGGGAGAAAATCCCATCAGGCAGTGGAGTGAAAGTTAACTAAGGTAACCTGCTGTGAACCTGATGAAGATGTCAAGCCAACATATGGTAAAAAATGTCTATTGTCAGAACAAGGAGCTTTCTTCCCTGCGAGGCGAAGCGGGAGGAGGAGGAGGAGATGGGCGGTGGCTAAAGAAGACTTAAAGGGGTTGCGAAAAACCTAAAAGGAAGGAATAACTGTGGTGGTCATCGTCTTACTTCTGGATCAGTAGCCTTATTCTGGCCGGGGGGAGGCCCTTCCCCTACACTCACAATTAAAGGAGTAAGCAGATTAACTGGCATCTCTTTTTTCAAAGGCCAGCAGAAAGAAAAACACACTCACAGACGTTTAAAAAGAGATTTTCCCCTTTTGCCTATCGAGTCTTAGACTGCACACTGCAAATGGCATTACATTTCATGCTGATTTAGTGAGCAGAGGAAGAAGAGAAACTTCTTAGACGATGATATGCTCCTTAAGTTTACTAGTATTGATTGGTCACACTAAGTTGTTACAAATGAGGACTGGGGACTGACACAAGTAGTGAAAGCCTGAGCCTTGATTTAAAAAAAAAAAGCTAATTTAGATCGGATTTGTCTTTGACGTTGGTATCTACAACTTGACCGTAATGAAAACAAAACACCACAAAGAGTATAAGCCCTTTTGTCTTTTGAATTAGGTCTAAACTTGCGAAGGCGAGTTCCCTTCCAACGCTGAAAAAATTGAATACAAAGAATAAATAAAAGAAACTAAGGTAAAACCTGCTTTACCAGCCAAAAATAAATAAATCAACTGGCGGGCTTCACATGTGAGAGATGTTGGCCTCGGGGATTTCTAAGCTATTTCTCCAGCTCCATCTGAAAAAAAGATAAACAACAGCCTGAGCCACTGGAAGGAGAAGAAAGAAAGAGCCGAGTGGAGACGATGTGACCCTAATAATGCCACATTAATTGTTCCGTCTTCCCAGAAAAATGCGTCAGAAGGATGAGCTGAGGAAGAGAGAGAGAGAAATAAAAGAGATACTGTCTTCAGGCTAGTTGGGATGCAACCCAATTTCACAGCTTCACGAATGAGTGGCACAGCATATGGATGCAACCTTTGTGACAGCCTCTGTGTATCACCACACATCAGCGTTGATATTCCCAGTCAGATTCCATACTGGTCCAACATTATGTCAAACACCGGCTCCGCATGACTGCATCTTCAGCACAGCACACAGACGGCATGTTTTGTTTTGGGGGGGGCGGCGGGTGGGGGGGGGGTGTTACGCTCCTAAACTGAGGAAAACAAACCAGTATCTCCCCTGACAGACTGGTATCCAGCTCCATCTTCACCGTATTGTTTTGCAGTTGCTGCCAAATAACAAAATCAAGTGCTTACATTAAAGCTGCAATGTGGCCTGAAGTTCGGGATCTAATATGTAACCCGGAAGGCGACCGAGAGGAGCCAAATAGAAACAGCGCAGGTTAATGGTTATGATTCCATCACTGCTTGTTATGGCCTGTTGCCTTAAATACCAACAGTACTTCACATAATCATATACTTTTCTACATATGGTCCGACCATCTGTCTTGGTAAAACAAAACAAAAACATCTACAGTATATAAGCACAATAAATGAATGGCAATGAATATGTTTATATTCATTAAAAAAAAATGTAACCGAGACCAAGAGCTTAACGTGTATTTAGTAGTGCTTTATTTCATGAAATAAAAGAAACTGCAGCATATTAGCAATCTTTTTTTATTTTTTGGGGGTCAATTTACAAAATGACAACGTTAAATAACGCCAATGATCAGGTCAGTGTCACTGAATTACACTTGCTTAGGGGAGACTTCCTTTCCTCGTCTGTGAGGTGGTGGTTGCAGCATCAGAGAAAAACACTGTGTGCTGCACAGCAGCTCCTTGAGGTGTGGAGAGGATCGATCTCAGTTAATGTCACATGGCACGGCACCCAGAGGCAGCCGCGTGGTGCCGATGACAGTGTAAAGCCTTGCCTTTGGCGGCTACATGCTTGGTGCTGCCGAGCTGGGATTTGAAGTTCACGTGCAAAGGCTGACAGACAGACAGCTTTCAGTCAGCCAGTCAGTCTATCCACAGGGATGACAATATGTCTGTATCTGTTAAAAGCGCACAATAGCGCCTAAACACATTCACAGGGGTCTCAGCGCTCTGCAGGACTGATGGACGGAAAGTACTGACAAAAAAAATTACAGTGTAGGATCGCCTGAAACCTAAACACTCGCACACTCTACCCCAAAAAGTAGGAGATTTCTCGTAATGGGAAATTGTTTCAAAGCGATACTATGTGGAAGGGTCATTTGGAGAAAAGTGTCCCTTCATTGTCAGTCCTTTGCATTACTATTTCCAGTTAAAAAAAAAGACAAGCCGCATGACCACATAAAAATACCTGCATGTCCACATGTTCTTCATTGGCAAAAAGGTGAGCGTGGCTAACGAGTGCTCCAGCAGACAGGACCGGGCTGAGGGCGACTCACAGCGTCCCACGCGGCGCCGCCTTCTATGTTGGTTAATGCAACACACAGCCTACCTGCATTGGACCCATTGATACCGGAGACGGTTGTCACAGCTTCAATGCTTCGTCAGAACTGTGGTCTCATCCGTGCTAAACCCGTTACAACGAGCCTAATTAGAGCTGCCACTGGCAGCGATTTTTCTGACATTTTCTCAAGCATAAAGTCCCATCTTTAAAATTGGAACCCAACTCAGACAATTTGCAGCATTTGTGCTTCATGAATTATATCAAAAATAAATAAAATGATGGCGAGTTCAATGAAAGTCATGGTTGCTGTGTTTATTTTGGAGATTTAAGTGCATAATCTTTCAGACTCTCAACTGATGCTTAACAGATAAATGTATGGTTGGACGATCTATTAGTCAACCCAATCAATACTATAAAAGTTTACTGTACTTTTTTCTGAAAGCGGATTAGGATTCCATACCAAGTACGCGATGGGTAGAGGGTTACTGATGCTGTACAGAGTGGAAACCCCCTCGAGGCAAATCTGCGATTTGGGGAAATCTAAATGCAGTTGACCTGATATGAAAGCCAAGCAGCGCAGCCCATTTAACCCTGGACAGGAGCACCACTCATAAACCCGCTTATTAACCCTAGCCACAAACAAAAGATGAATCCTCTATTGATGTGCCACTGTACACGGAGTATTTAATATCTGAACAACTCCTTGTGTCATCATGCCCACTTCTAAGACATGTGAGGTAATCAATAATGATTCCATATTCAGGAAAGACACTGTCAGTTAACGTAAACTTGGGTATTGGTAGGTGAGGAAGTGCTGGGGGATATGGGCAAAATAAAATATATCTTTAACCAAATGCTTCAATATTTATATTGTATTTATTGGAGATTTCACTAGGTGTTTTCACAAAATACTAAGTGTAAACCTTTACAACCAAGTGTTCCATATCTAGTCTTATGTCACAATATATCCATATATTGCCCCGTCCCTAATGTGAGGGAGGCATTAGTGTCTGTGTGCGTCTATATGAAAACAAAGACCTCGTGGATGAATTAGATGATTTGCAATGATAAATGGTCCCAGACATTCTTGAGGACATCGGGACTGACCTATATTTATTGTCTTGAAAAATAGGCCAGACCCCAAATTAATTGCCAGTAGGGCCTACTACATGGATGTAAACGCCATCGTCTTCACGGTAATTGTGTGGTGTTCGGATGGAGAGACATAGCCCGGGGGCACGGCTGTTGACATCTAAATAGTGGGGGAGAGAAGCTGAAATGACAGCGCAGACAGTAGGCTTGTACTACTAGTTCTGCTTGACTTGGGTTTGGCCTTAGACACAAAAATTAAGGTCTAAAAAGGACAACAGTCTAGATGTCAGGATACCAGAACTCGCATCATGTCAATAACTAGGGTTGATTTCGGTAATTGCCGGGTGAAAATACATTTCCGTCTCATACGTCGTTCATCTTTTGAGTCATTTTACATCCGTCAACGTGGCAGCAGCCCTGTGAGACCGTAATGCAACCTGAGACTCCTTCCTTTGTCGCTCCGACCTCTACCTTAGTCGGCCTTTGCAGTCCGCCCCCCTGCAAAGATAACAACTTAACCTTTTATATTAGGGTATTTCCCTACACCAAAATACAAACCGCCAAAAGACATCGATTTGTACTGACCTCCATTCTAAATCAAACAGTCCCAGCGTTTGGTTCATTTGGGGACGTACCAGTCATTCCCACTGTACGCGGCACGACAAGTGAGTAAACCCCAAATCACGTTACGTTAAAATTTGTATGAAAGGTCGAAAGTAACATATTTTTGAGCACAGCTTTTATTGATAAAATCCAATTTGCCAGACTAGGAACAGATTAACGTCACTAAAGCTACATTAAAGCAGGAGCTGCACTAATCCTGTTCATTTGGGGGCTAAACTAGGCCACATTGGTATTACACACATAAGAACCAGCCAATCATAGTCTGACTCACAATACTTGTTGTGTGTGTCCATGGGGGGGCATGTGTATGTGTGTTTGGTCGTACGTGCTTGTGCCATCTGCTGTGCTGAACTTCTACCCATTGCCGTCTTTTGCCGTTCTTCGACATGATACATGTGAGGAGGCGCTTTAAGATGACATTTGTGGTATATGGACGTTATCCTAGCCTCTGCCTCGCGGTTTTTTATTTTTAAACCCATGAAATTCCCACAGCTCTCTGGGGCATAGCTTAAGAGTTCACAAGGGAATGAATTCATCTGCCATCACCCAAAAACGCATAGCAGGAGCACACAGACGTACACACAAGACACAAAACAAAAAACAAGCTCCGAGGCTGCGAGTGGGGGTGATGTGATGAAACTCTTCGGCATTCATCAAAATCATCTCATTTTAAATCATTGATCGGGTTCCTACGGTTCCCCACTCCTTTGCGCCGGGGAAAAAAGGGGAAGTCTAAAAATAGCCTGCGAGCGCCTAGAAGTCTTTCCATGTTCTCCAAGTCTGGCATCATCAGTGAATTCAGATGCGCCTCCTGCAGCTCCTGCAGCCTCTGTGACTCTCATGCACAGCCGCTGACATTCATGCAGCCGTGCACAGCCATACATGCACGACACAGACTGTTAATCGCGTACCTCCTGTCACACACAGGAGCGGACCCCCCCCACCCCAACAGGAGTTTTAGTACTGCGTCAGCCAGCAACCCCCTCATTGTCTCATCTCTCATCTTATAGACTACTGCCATCAGCATATCCAGCACCCCTTTCATCCCCTCTCTCTCTCTCTCTCTCCCCCATCTCCCTCCCTCACTGCCCCACCCAGTCTCATTTTGCCCCAGTTCTTCATGCTCTGGCCAATAATACACTCTGCTTTGAAGAAACAACAGAGAAGTCCACTCACAGCCCAACCTGCCGCTGATGGATGCATGTACTGTGTGTGTGTCACCACCTGAAAACTCCCATGGACTTGCTCCCTCTCTACTCTCCTTGTCTGTATAGGGAGTCATGAGGATTGCACCTCCTTTGTGCAAACAAAGTGTGATCACAGACAAAAAGTTGCAGTGAGAGAAGAGGAGGTAGAAACAAGACATCCGAAGTGTGAGACGTCTGCAGGGGGAAGGGGGGTGGGGGGCAGACAAGACAGATGACATTGAGTCACGCAAACAGAGTTCTGCCATTCCAGCTGTTCAGTCAAACCAGCAAAACCAAATGCGGGAAGTTCGTATTTGTTAGGCACGCGTACAACCCCTTCCCACTTATTGGCATAACATTTTGCGGACATACTTGGTTATCATTGCCAAAGATATGTAATATAGAGATTGTTCAAAAGAAATCCATCTTTTGGCTTGGAATTTCCACGGTGCTTTTGACTGGGTAACAACTCACATGTCCCGGGCCCGCAGTGGTCAAAAGTTAACTTGAAACAATGCTGAGTCATGGTTTCAGCTTCGTCATATAATTTAAAACAGAAACCTGCTGAGATGAAATTTGAGGACGACTATTTCTCCCAACTTGTTTAAATAAGAAAAGAGCTGGAACCAAACCCAGTAAGCAGCAGGCCGCCGCACAGCTACTGAATGGACCACAAATCACAGCAGACACAAAACAGAGTACCGAGAAAAGACGTGACACTCGCTGGCCGACTTTGTCAACGGGGCAACCAAAACAGAAATACCGACCAGTGATACCTCACTGTGAGGTACACAGAAAGGGTTGTGATGAAATGAAATCCACATTGTTCCTCACAATGAATCAACAGGAGACAGTGACAGTAATTCCTGAACATAGGACACGCTTTACAATACCCGAATAGCTCCGATACCATTAAAACACCTTTTCCATGTGGTTCTGATCTCCAGTCAGGTGATACAGTCCAAAAGGCCTGAAGTGCTTATAGCTTCACATTAGCATCCACTGTCTCAATATGTCATGTCATTAAAAGTGTTCATACATGAGATGGCCATCAACACACAAACAAAATACTCCCTAATAGACACCAATCACCACAGAGTTTAGGTTGTCAAATGTTGGACTGTGGGTCGAATCCAATCCTTTAGACATAGAGCCATAGAGTTGGAGGGGATTTCACAAAGCCCACCAACACTGTGGTACTATCCTACCATAACAGGGAAATGAATCAAACCACAAAGCAAGAAAAGGCAAGAAAGACGTGAGAGATATCGGATCCCGTGGAAAGATCCAAATTAGCAAAAGTAATTTGGGCGAGGCAAAAGAGAAAGGCAGAAGGGCTGCGAGACAAACAAAGTGTGAGACCCCTCGGTCCTCTCAGGAGTGTGAGTGGAGGAGTGGGGCCTCTCTAATGACCAATCAACACCCTCCTTGCTGCCATGGCATCTGTTAGTACTCCAATGGCCTCCCGTCTGAGTGCGAGCCCACCCTGAACCCAACGCGCAGCCGGAATCCAATCAGACGGCAGAGACGACAAAGCTTGGGTCAAGGAGCGATTATGACATTTTGCAGAATGTCAACGTTCAACCTTTTCTAAAAGTTCTACTACTACGGTTTTGCTCTACGAATTCGACGGGTGGGAATGGGAAGGGGTGAGAGCCAAAGGGAGGGAAAAGGGAACATCACAGTGCTGCTTGAAGGGGCTACAAGCAGAGAAGAAAGACTGATAACTAACTAGCGAACAGCAGGAGACAGCGTGACACCTCCGGGTCTCAGTGAGAAAGGTTCTTAGGATACAGAACAAAAGAAACTCTTCATAGTTGGACAAAGTGAAGCTGCAAGGCCACGCGAATCGAATGAGGAGATGTTATTGTAATCCTGTACTATTGCTTTTCTGGTTCTCAAACCAATGCATGTCCATTTGTATTTCACCATTCAAACCTCCTGCAGCATATGTTTTACTACAAGTGAGAAACTCTCCCGAGACACTAAAGCGGACGACAAACCTGTCACTTGTCTCAAAACGAAAAAGGCGCATGCTCAAAGATAAACAACTGACAGGCTCAAACATGAGATGGAAACAAAGCAACACAACAAGTACTTTCCCCATTCCCCCAAAAGCAGGCAGGGAAAACATTCTGATAATTTAAACCTGACCTGCAAGTCTGAACTGAGAGAGGGAAAAGTAAACCACACAAATGAACAGACCCTCGTCCTGAGACGCATCACTGCGTCTTTTTCTCTCTTTTTTAAAACACAGTAAATATTTCCTTAATTGCAGCATTAAAGTTGCCGTAAAATTGATACACTCATCTATTAAGTGTATTGCTTTGTTACTGGGAACAATCTGGCTGGAGGCATCGGGCGAGGACAGGTAGCATCTGTCCCCACCTACTGCCTTGGCAGCATTAGCGTCATCTGCTAGCTTTGGCAGCATCTTGGAAGCACATCAATATGGCTTTATGTAGCCAGGGCCGCTAGTAGCTAGCATGCCAGTCACGCTCTCAGGCATCTCGCTCACAGCCCGAGCATCCGCAGAGCACCGAGCCAAGAGAGCCAAGCAGAACTGAGCTCGGGGCGGAACAGGGAGGCGAGGTCTCCATGGACCTGCATGAGGAAAAAGGGCCAGTGTCTGTCATCTATAAACACATCCCTGCTTAGAAGTGTGGGGCCAAGTCCAGATATGAACACCGCAACCATTGTAGACGTGAGCTTGTTTTTGAGGGGGAGGGGAGGAGGGAGGGAGGGGGACGGGGACGGGGGGGCGTTTGCCGCCTCGCTCGAGTAATGTTGATGATCTCATCAAATTTCTGTATCACTGTTTTGTAAACAAATCTGTTCTTACCTGCACCACTGATGCATGGGGAGGGGGGAGGTGGGGGGAGGGAGGGAGAGTAGTCCAACCCCAAGGGAGTTTGTCCAACGAGAACAAACTCAGAACACTGGCAGAGTTATTTACTCTAAATACCATGCTCCTCGCTTTAAAGTTGTATTCTCCTTCACCAGTGAGAAGAGAAGTAACGGGATCTGGAGGCCTGTGAATAAGACTTAGAAGGTGTCGGGGCTGAAAGGATTGGAACTGCGTCAAGTTTTAATTACCGCAGGTCGTAAGTGCCAATCGGGCAAGTGCACCTTTGGACCGCAATTAGCAACGCTTAAGTACAGGATGGCTGTGAGTCGTATTAGTCACAGCTAGCACAAGCAGCGGTGTGAGCCAAAGTCAATTATGCAAATTTGACTAATATTGACAAATGAGGAACAACTTTTTCACGCTCATTTTCTGTGACAGGTGACCTTCAATGAATTGGCCATCGTAGCAATGATGAATTGTTATAAACTCGAATGGATCAGTCATTTGAGGCTCGCAAAACACAAAACGGATGTGTAAATGCTGGCTTCAGTTTGGGTCATGGGGGAAGGCAGCGTTCTTTACACCCGGTTCAGACATGGCTTCCCGACGGTGCACGTGGCTCAGTTTTCCCAGCGGGATGGAGAGTCTGCATAGCTCCACCCACTGCTGCCTTGGGAACCGGTTTTGCCATTTTACCCTGTGATAGACGATATATGTGTGTGAGTTTAAAGCTTACCAGTTATTGATTCAAGATCATGTTACAGAGAAATATTAAAGTTGTGTCTGTGTAACATTGTAACCTCATAAACAGGAGAGCACTCTGTCGGTTAAAAAGATCTGCATGTGACGCCCAAGAAGAAAAAAAAACAAAAAACAACAGGCTTATCGCAGGCCTGCGTGCAGAAAATGTGGGCGTCATCTGCAAACATATCGCAGACTACAGAAGATGTGAAACCCGCTTTGCACGGGAAGTGGAGTGCTAGGCGTGCTGACCATTTATAAATGGCAAATGTTTGAATAAGAACAGGTTTATCTGTAGTTTTCTCATGACTATTACAAACAAATAGGTACTACCCTCCACACTACAATGGCATGATGCCATGCTGTCGCACATGGGATTTCATTTCCAACCTGCAAGTCCAGGATGTGGTGACGGCGGCAAAACGACGGTGCAGTATCAGCAAAACTGTGCACACAGCAAGCGTTCCAGTCGATAAAAGAGGACACCCTGTCAGTCACTTCAAAGCACGTCATTACTAACTGTAATCAGACAGCCAAGCACTAAACTGTTACGGAGGAGGGGGGGGGGGGGGGGTTATGAGAACTGCGAACAAACCGAAACCCCACGTTCACTTCTCCAAATGCTCAAACGTTCCACATCACGTTGCCATGACAATTTTATTACAGCCAATCATGGTTGCACTCTTCTTTGTTCACCACGGAGTTAGTGGGAAAATAAAGTGCAAATGTGTGGTGGCGTTTTTCTTGGCAAGGTACCTAATGCTTGGCTGAAGGAGAAACAGCTCTTGTTTGTGGTGAGGTTTCATAGCTGACCAAAGCTGTTCTGTTATGACTCATAGCTTTAACCCTTTCAGCTCACGACAGAAACACGCATCCAGGAACTGAGACAAATGCATTTATTGCTGTTAGACAGGTCAGTTATAGGGCTTATCGCATGTGGAAATGTAGAATATTTGCACACAATTCCTTCATCCAGGCCTAGTACAATGACAGCACAGTTTTAGCATTCAAGAATAATTCAACTTCATACAGAAGGCAGCTAAAGCAAAGTTAAAAAAAAAAAAAAGGGAAATTGATCGGATTCGAAGAGAAGTGATTCATTCCTCAAATGGTTACCCGAAACTACAGGCAGACAGTATACATGCTGGAGGGGAGGGGGGGGGGCAGCAGTGCTCCAGGGAGCAGGAGCCCGGATATGAATCCGACCCTGGATCATATACATGAGGGAAGTCAGTTATTACGGCGCAGGCCGGCGGTTTATGAGTTTGGTTTAAAACATCAGATCTACGTCCAAGGACAACTTTCCGTCCACTCCGGTCAGCTCGGCAGCTGCTCGAGCGAACCCTGCACATAACACCTCCTTAACGTCAAAACTGAGCGGGCACAATGAGACAGCTGGTGTAATGTGCAGCGAAAAGGCTTTTTTACATGATATCGGACTCTCGGGCGCCACCGGATATGGATGTGAGATACAGGTTACCTAGTTTCCCATATTCATCGAGGCGGATCGTGTGGTTGTTGTCCCTCATCGGCCTTCAGTCATTTCCTGAACCAGCCTGGACACTTTTGGTCAAAGCCAACCGCGGCTGGAATGTTTGACGCTTAATGCGGGTTTGCTGACCCAAGCGCGAGCTCGCTAAAACAATCTCTGAGGGATCCCAAGAAAAAAGGCCTGCACTGCTTAACTGATGGTCAGAGTAGTACAGAATGGAAAACGAGAGAAGAATGTTCAAACACTGACACAGAAAACATCTCTGACGCATCACAGATGGACTCGGCGACGACCTTTTCTCGTACTTACGATGTTGACAGAGTAAACACACACAATAACAGCACGGACATAGTGAGTGCCCTCGTTGTGCAACACTGGACTCGGCCATGCGGTGCCGGAGTTAAAATACCGTGCAAAAACACTGCTGCCGACGCCAAATGACACCCTGCCTTTTGCAGACTTACAATTACTGTCGTTTCACAAACATCAGCATTTTTTTACAAAAACATGGCAGACAAAAAGAAACAAACTCAAAAGGATTGAAGTCAGGGCCAGAACTAACAATGACTGTATTTGTTGAATACTTTTCGGATTGTTATTACTAATCAATAAATGGAACATTGTGTTCACAAATCGTGTTTTGCCAAAAACATTAAAACAAAAAAGTGTTGAAACTAAACTCTTGAGCTGCTGGAAACCCAAGAGGACTTCAATGACTTAGTAGTTACTAATATTGCTGATGGTAGATTTTATGGGAACCAGCTAATCATTTAGCAGGCAGCGAGTCGACGCTGTTAGATGACCTCTTCTACACTGAGAAGCCCAACGATCAATGACAACACGCGTCCATCCTCAGTTCGGCCTTCTCTACTTCAGACTGACGCGGCGGAACACCGGTGGCAAAGAAAATGCAATAACGCTTTGCTGCAGTGGACTACAGTACACTTAAATGTGAGAGGGTGATCTCTGCACTATGTGGTGCTGTGGTTCTGTGTCATGTGATTTTTTTTTATCCAGAGTATTTCAGAACTTTCAGACTGTAACAATAATTCATAACGAACGAATCTATTTCTGAACTATAAATAAACTCAACAAATCCTATTTTGTGGCAATAACAACACTACCTTATCATGCATATTTCTAAGTTGAGCCACGTTGTCTTGTCTCGGTAGCAGTGGACAGGGACACACTGACATCACCTACCTTCATTTCCAGACGTCGGACACGCCACCTGTGCAACCACATCAAACGTTCTTTCTGGATTTTCCCTGAAAAGAACAAAACACACGGTTCACTCGGGGGGTAAAGTGGCAGCTGGTAACATACACACACACACACACACACACACACACACACGCACACACACACACGCACGCGCGCGGGCAACAAGTGTGCTTTATTCAGGCTCCGCGCGCATAGCGACCTTTTTGAATTCCATCACATTAATAAGCGAGTCGTGGACGCGTCCTGTCCCCCACGTCCCGCTGTCATCAGCCGAGCGCGTCACCGACAACCTCCGCGCTGCGCGCTCCGTCACGGCGGCTGTTCTCCGACGACATGTTGGGACAAAAGTTGCGGGGACAGGACACCTGGTGTCCACGCAGGACGCGTTTGACCGCTGTCCGGTGGGCTAGCGGGGCTGCTAATTGGTGGTTGGCTAACGTCAGTAAGACGGACGGACGGACGGACGGACCCTCCCCCTCACCCCCACCCGCCGGCCTGGTGGTTACATCCACCTTTTGGAGATGGCTAAAATTACGGCCAAACCGCGCCGCGCCGCGTCCACGTTACGCGGCGCGCGCATTTAGCCGTTAGCTCAACAGCTCCACGTCGAGAAGCGATGGATGGAGCTCAACTCGGGGGTGGGGGGTGGTGGTGGTGGGGGTCTTACTTTATTCTGCAGTCCATGGTTTAGCTACAGCATCGCGACAACTCCGTGCTGTCGGCGTCTCTGCTGTGGCTGTCCTGAGAATATGTCCAGCTCGTCCTCCGCTCTCAGCCGTCACTCATTTCTCTCCCATCTGACACCGGTCGAAAGACGCCGCATGTCCGGTGTTGGGGGGAGGGGGGGGGCAGTAGTTTGTGCCGTCCTTTTCCTGTCGCTACAAAGTAGCCCGGACGGCCAGATCAGCACCGCGGCGCTTGTTTCCCACAACAAACACCACTCCAGGAAGTGCTGTCAAAGATTTGGTGACGTCAGCGCGTCGGATTAGCGGCTTGCTGCGGCTGCTGCCTCCGAGCATCTCTCCCCCCCCCCCGCATGCATGAGTAACCGGCACGGTGCACGCAGCCGACCTGAGCCGCCTGATTCATGCTTCTGATGGAGACGGGTAAAATAAAATACTCACTCCCGTGAGACTGCATCGTTAGTCGAGTTATAGTTGTAGCCTTCAGCCGTGGTTCTCAACGTGGGGTCCTGGGACCATCCGGGGTCGTTGTAAGGTTTTTCAATTTGAGAGGGTATATTTTTTTGCCATTAGGAAGCTGTAAAACCACCTGCAAACACATGGTGACATGTTTTATCATGGCCTTCGAAAGTTGTTATGGTAACAGTTGCCCGTTTTTTAATCTTTAGAAGATACCAAGACACAACATCGCACACATTTGGCGTCGTGTTTCTGGCCGCCTGACTTAAAGCTGAATATTATCTCTCTTTTCTCTTCTTTCTAGTGAAAGATCCAGTGTCAGTACGACAGGTGTCTGCTGTGAGCACTCGGAGGTGGGTACATGCGTATACAAACGTAGTCGGCCATTACCCCAGTTTATCAAACGTGGGTCTCTTGTATTACAGAAACTAGCATTGAGATGTTTTGAGCGAGGCCTAAAGGATTGAGAGGTCAGTTATGATTACATGATTGTCGGCTTAATCTGTGGGGGGGCGGTGAAAGAGTAGTGCTCACCCGTTTCTGATTACCACCACAGTGCCTTTGAGCACTGCCCTCAACCCTCAGCCGCTGAGTTGCTCAGCAGCCAACAGGGCTGTGGTGGACAGTAAAACTGATGAAGACTGGCGTAATTGCTTAGCTTAATCCTGCATAAACACAGTCTTCCATTTGTAAATGCTACTTAGAGTAACCGAGTTAGACGGCAGTAGTCCGGTGCGGTATAAATGCTGAAATCGCAATACTTTGCACAGTTACACAAGCTAGTAGATTATGAAAAACTGTCTGCGTCATACACCCAAAACATGTGCAGAATTAGGCGATACTGTATAAGCTATTAAAATCGTCTGAGGGACTCCACAGTAAACACTTTGCTTATGAATCAGCAGAGTCAATGGAGGATTGGAATAGAAAATCCACCCTAAAATGAAAGGATTTCTCAAGGATCTCATTTGTGGATTAAAAGTATTTGTTTCATGAGAAAATGTCATGATTTAAAGCTGGAAAACTTAATTGAATTATAATTTATTCAAGTGTTATATCTCAACCACAGATTATATAAATCCATGTGTCATTAACAAATGAATGATTAGTGGACAGCTCCCAAAGTGTCACCCAGTGACACAATTAATTAGTGTTTATTATGCTCTCCATTTCTTTTGATAAGGGAAATATTTGTGGTTTTAATACATGCTGGCTTTACCAGCCAAACTGAAATGCACTGGCATGTAAATTCTGTTTTAGGGTGGACTTTCCTTTCATTGTTTGCATGTTTAGGCAATATTTGTCCCATGGTAAATTGAAACCAATGGCTTAGATGTACTTCTCTTCCCTCTCCAGAGAGTCTGCCTGGATCAGAGCCAGATGTCTTCAGGCAGACTGGAAGGTAATTAAGTGGCAGCAGACTGGGGCATGCTGTTTCAGGCATCCATATGAAATGATAATGGCAGGACTGCTGCCTTAACATAATAAAACAACACCAATATGACACACATACACACAAAGAGACACATACATGAAGATTTTAAGATTCTCGAGAACTGCATGGCAACAATTTGGGTTTCACATTACGGCGGATTACTAACAGTAATTTAAAATAACCTAACATGTAAAAAAGAGCAATAGTTTCTTGTTGTTTTTTTGGGGCCATGGAAATGTATTTAAAAATTGCTTCAATTGTTAGAGTTTACTGAGGTTCACAATATTTTTTTTGGTTTGTGAAAATCCAATCTTGTTTAAATGCTTCCAGCTAAAGAGTTAATGCCAAATCTTGCACTGCTTTTCATGGTCTACTTGGAATAAACGCATAGCATTTTGCAGTATTTTTCTTAAGAAAACCGTTTTATACATCTAGCACTGTTTATGTGCACAATCTTTCTCATATTAAGCATGCACATTTTTTTTTTTTTTACTAGTGATGTGTAATTTGTCTAAGGGTAAATTGACCCCTCAGTGTCAGTCACGAGACACTTGTCAGGTTTCATTAACCAGAATTCCTTAGCGGACACATCGACTGAGGTGGCTCACAGCGGCAGATAACCTTGAAAGGACCCATTAATGTCCAGTCATCAACCTTGCAGGGCCTTTTTCAAGTCGACCTAAGTCTCTATATTGCTTTATTATTATGGAAAGGTGTCTTTGATTGAATGTCATTGCAGCCAAGGAGAGCTCAATCCACAGGAATTTTCAAATGACCTCATTTATAACATTTCTAGAGCTGCCTGTACGGGTAAAATGCAGTAGATATCGAAATACTTTTTGAAATACGCGTTTCTCCATTTGGGTGAACTGAGTTCTTAATCAAACTGGTGCAACATTTCCGTCCAGAGGAAAAGGACGCACTCACAAATGCCTCTACTGGTGTTCTTTGATTTCCACTGATCGGTTACTGGTGGTCACATGTTCGTTTAATACTAAACTATGTGAATATAACAACGCTGTGTATCCTATGCACGCGGAATGCAGGCGATGTATCCTCACATCACCAGGGAGCCTCGCGTGAAGGTATCTGCCGCCAGAGGCGCTGTCTGAACCGGAGGATCACGTGTCCCCGACGTGACGAAGCAGGAAGTAGCTCCCCGCGGAGAGCAGCAGCAGGAGGCACAGAGTAAACATGCCACAAACACTCTTTGATACAAATCACATGAGCCGTCGTCATTGCGTTTGACTCTTCGAGGGGCGCTCGGGTTTCCCGCGTCACCTTTTCGCACACAATCCCAAATGTGGGTCAGCTCTTACCGCCGTTTCGGCCGTAAGTTTTAAACGAGCATGTTTCACCAAAAATCCCCGTTCAGAGCTTTTATCCGCGCGGTGCTCCGCGTGCAGGTTGACAGACGGCGCGTGACGCGGTCGGCGGCCTGCGGGGCGGACGAGAGACGGAAGGTGCTGGAAGGCAGCAGTCCGGCGGAGATCGGTGCTGACCTCAGCGGGACAAAGTTCACACAGGAACAAATGGACATCCATGCAGCCCATACGGAGGCGTGCGAGGTAAAAATGACCCCCCCTCTCACATCTCGTGCTTTTATGCTTTCATGTTCAGCCTGTTTGATGTGATTAGCGCAATTACCTCTGATTAATTAGCTGTCGGCTTTAATTTGCTCAGTTGCTGCAGCGGTGGAGAAGTTTGATTGTTGCACTGACACAATATGCAGGTACAAGTCCGCCATTCAAAGTGTTAGTGAAGTGAGAGTAGAGTTTTATCAGCCGAATTCAAAAAGCAAAGCTATGATTTCACAGTGCGAGTTGTTGTTCAACGCAGGATCAACAAGCAGCATATCAGGTGTTGTGTACTATGTTAGAAGTTGAGTTACAGTTGGGGGATAGGATAGAATACAAGCAATATTATGATACACAATGGTCATACGTTTGGATGACAAATCCAAATCTAGAACGTAATTAAAGCCGTTAGATAATAAACAGCAGATTGCTCAGTGGCACAATAACCCCAAATAATTCCTACAAATAACACCGGTACAATAAAACCACATGTTATTTAAGATCATGTGAATAATAATATGCTGTTTGTGGTGCGTCTCCAAAGCCCACCTGTCCCCAGTGCACACTTCCCAGTGGGTTCCTGGGAGAGTGACGTTGTGTTGTACTTTGAATTACTTAACGTGAGAATTGTGTTTTTCCACTTTGACGCAAGCTTCCACACTTTCCATTTTTACAGTAATATTACAGTAAATCTTTAAACAAAGGTGGTGGGAAGATAAGACTTTTGCGTTATAAAGTGGTGGCCTGAAGATAATTCCAACAAATAATTTCCGGTTTTGTTCCATTTTTGTACCCATCAGCGCTGTGATAAAGTAATGACGACCATTGTTTTTGTCAGATCCATCATATTCACCGAATCGTACTTGCTCCTCCATCAAACAGAGCGAGGGACAGGTGTCATCTCGGCGCCCTCGGGCTTATCTGTTGTAAATATTGTGCTCCCTAGTGTGGATGAAGTTGAGGCAAGTTGGCCGCGACCTGAGGAGAGCGGTGGGGCCTGGGTGGGAAAAGCACAATACAGAGGGGGCCCTGCTATGCCAGCTTCACTATGTGGCCCTGCAATGCCATGCGAAATGACAGGCCGTGTCACCGGAAGGCCTGGGGCCTTTTTCCCTTTGTGGCCTGTCAAAGCTCACCAACTAGTGGGCTCTCAGTTTGAAACAGACTGAGAGATGACATTCCCTAACTTCCTGGGGGGTGACGGAGTAGTGCAGTGTTTTTTCACGTACAGAAGGTGTTTGTGTGTCTGCACCAGTTCAGTCAAAATAAAGAGGTCATTTTTTCAACAAAAAAAAATAAATTTCAGCGTCCTGTGAATGTGAAGTGGATATAAAATGTGAACGCTGTGCAACCAGCTAATTAATCTATCGCACAGAATAGCAAAGAACTGCTTTAATTCATTAGTAACATCTTCAGAGTTAAGACTTTCTTGCATCTGTTTGTCTCCATAGAGCTCGTCCATTCCCCGTCTCCTCGGTCCAAAGCAATCTGTCCCTATATGTATATGTTCATCCCCAGTATTAATCTTTCAGCAGCCTCTGTGTTCGGGTGTGTCTATGCGCTGTGCGGTTATGTATGCACCAACAAACGTGTTTGAATGTCACACTGATTAAATAACAATATCTTCATTATGTTCAGGCAAAGAAGCAGATGTACGTCGACCCTTCCAGTGGGTACAAGGTGTTCACAGAATATGCCCACCTTCAGAGAGGGAAATGTTGTGGCACAGCCTGCAGACACGTGAGCACTTTGATTTTCTGTTTTTCCAGGTTGTGTGTCTGGCCTTGGCTTTTTTTTTTTTAAACATTTTTTTTACAAATTCTCTTCAGTTGTCATGCTCTAAAACTGTATGTCAAGAGCATCAAATGAAAAGATCTAGCTGCAATGATTCTTGAGGAAGAGCGCAATAACATATATTCATGCAGGTTGTCATTCTGTTCTCAAATACGCCTTCCGCGTGAGAACCCCGATTTCACATCAAAGCAACACAACTGATAGAAGGCCGCAATAAGCGAAGGTTGGAAAAACCAGTAAAGTGAAACTCAGATCTTGTCTTCTGTCTCGACTTGCTCCGTTTCGTCCCAATCTGTCTTCCACCTTCAGTCCGGAATTGCTTGGCCCTCGTCCTGTGTGTGTGCGTGTGTTATTCTCAGTGCGGAGCCATTTAACACCGTTTAATTCTTTATTTCTCCCCCCCCCCTCTATAGTGTCCATATGGCCATGTCAACGTGAAGGACCCTGCAATGAAGAAACGGTTTAATTCTCTATATTATGTATAGGCCTGATAGCCTGACGGAGGGAAGCGCCTGTTCACGATGGATCCCGGAACACGGTGCCTGTCGCTGTTTGGACTACTTGAGTCATTTTTAGCAGTGTACTAAATGATGAAATACGGATTGTGTCTGTGCAATATCTACCTCCTGTGAATCACAATGATTCCCTGGATTCATTTTGTTCTCACAGGACGGGGGAGGAGGAGGAAGAAGTATTTGTTCACTACAACCTCAGGAAAGTAGTCTTTTAGCCGCTTTTTGTTTTGCGTTTTTTCTCAAACGTCCAATCAAATGCCTCAAGCCTCATTTTTCTTTTCTCCTTAAGAGCATTTAATATGTTGTGGTAGTCTCCTCCTCTTATGCATTTACAAGGGTGGTGGGAGTATGGAGAAGAAAACCGAAAGAGCATTTTAGATCTCAGCCCTCAAGATAAAGGGCACGTAAGCGAATGTAACTGTAACAACTGTGGCGAGTCAGACGGAGCCTCGTGCTCTTTTGCTTCGCCTCCCTGGTTCTTCTCCCTCCCAAAAGTACAGCAGCATGAATATTAGCATCATTTAAGCAGCCGACTTAACTGTCTACCTTTGACTGGAACACTGTGTTGTTAAAAATAGGCGGCGGCGGCGGGAGGGGGGGAGCGACCAAGGGTCAGCCCGCACACTTGGCTGCGCTGCTTGTGCACCACTTGATGGAATCAGTCTGTTAACAAACACGCCACGGACATCAACGGCAGCCCCCCCCCCCACCGGACCAGCAGCTCGGCCTCCTGGCAACACTTGGCTACGGCGCAGCTCCCCGCGGCTGCTCTCCTGAGCCGGAGCCTAATGAACTCCTAACCCCCCCCCCCTCTCCATCCCCAACACTGCAACACAAATCCGCACATGTTTACGTGCAAACACACGCACGGGCAGGCTCACTGCAACAGAACATGCCCGTAATGGGGCCGATATAGAATAAAGGTCGCACTTCGTAGCCTATCACTGTAACAGTACAGAGGTGAGGTCAACCAGCCGTGCAGGCAGCGCTGGTGCGTGCAGGGGGGTGTTTGCACGGGGGGGATGTGCCACTCGATTTGTGAGCGCATGTGGGCAGGCAGCGCGATGCCCTCCGGGGCGCCAGCTTTCAAACCTGCCGCACACACACGCGCACACACACGCCTGTCTGCGCCTGATTGGGCGAACAGCGTCGGGATGAGAGGATGTGTCTGCCGCGGAATTCGGTCGATGCCGCTTGCACCGGCACGACCACAACCCCCCACCCCCGTCCCCACCCCCCTCCCCCTTTTCGGCAGGTGGGTCCCAAAGGCAAGTGCTTAGTGATCGGAGCAAAGCCCTGTGAGCGGCTACAAGGAGATTCATGATCCCAACAGTGCTGGGGAGGACAGGTTCTCCGGGACGCGTCGTCAGCGCGGGATGAGAGGCGAATTTTATTTGGTGTTATTCTAAAGCGAGGCGCAGCGGAGCGTGCGGCGGTAACATTTCGACAGCGGGACGGTGGAGGTGTCACACTCATCAAGTACCTGGGCCCGCTTGCCTGCCGCGGCTCTGCTGGTTTTTAGCCTAGGGACTTGTCTGTCACATTAAAGTAGATGCATTGCCATTCAGGGCCTCGGCGGTCCCGCAGTCTGACCATGAAATAGGCCAACTTTCATGTCTGCCTCATCCCTACACGTCGCACCGATCCAGGGATGGAAACGTTTGAAATGTTTTGTTTTTTTTGTAAATTTATTTGAATAAAATTCTAGTCTAGCGGTTGATGACTGAGACAAAAACAGCTTAAACAGATTAATGGGTAAATTGATTTGAAAATTGACCCCGCCTTCTCCCACCATGGTCAATAATCCTAAAGTATATGGGCCTATGTTTAAAGATCGAGCCTTATTAGTGGGCAAATACATCTTATTGAATTGAATATATTTTTTTAATTAAGTCATGATGTCACACATTTTGTTGATCTGGACGGTATTTCCCATCAAATTGAAATCAATTCAAAGAAACAGCAATGCTATGAATTTCACCCTGGAGAAGTTAATATAGTTCAGTTTTTGTCGAAAGGGTTATGAATTTGTAAGTAAATTGTGTACGATCATTATTGATGTAGTGTACTATGCTGTACGGGTCTCTTATTGTTTTGTCCTCCCTACAAGTGGGCAGATTGTTATAAACACTTCACTATGACCTCAATGCTAATAGTTGAATCAAAATATCTAACATTATCAAAAGAAAATGTCAACGTCACACATTATAAAAAAGCTTTATTGCAGAACAATTTGATTCTCAATTTTTTCTCTGTTGTATAAGTGTCCACTGAGTGTAGATACACACACACACACACACAGGCACACACGGTGGCAACGTTACAACAGCCAACCTGACATGTGAGGTGTTTATTTCAGGCACTTTGGATGGAACATGTCTGACCTTCAGCGGGAGCATATGCTGTGCCGGAGCAGAGTGGCAGCTCTGCAGCGTGTGCCTTTCCACAGGACGATGGCACTATAGCCGCAGAGGAAAAGAGAGAGCTGTCCAGTTTGGAACTGTGACCAGACCGGCTCTAGTCACAACCAGTCAACAGGCCAAGCAGCCCCTCCCACCTCCACCCCCCCCCCCCCCTCCCCCCTCAAACAGCCACAGCAGCCCCGCGGCCAATGGCCTCAACCACAGTCAGTTACAGTGTCTCCATCACTGTTGGCCAGACCAGCCAGGAACTGACACAGGGTTGGCGGGGACGTGGAGGGGGGGGGGGCTGAGTGTCAGCCGTATGATGACTGAAAGGAACACCATTCTCAGCATTTGGCCAGGCACTTCTTTGTACTTGTGTGTGTGTGTGTGTGCACACACCTAAATACACGCACGCTCGTCTTGATATTGAAGCAGCATTTGAGCAGCCCCTGCATCAACGTCTGGTCGTTCTACACAGGCAATGTCAGCTCGCCTCGGGGCAGCATCCTCCACAGTGGTCATATGGACAACCAGATCCCTGTGGTAGAATTAGTGATGAAAAAAAAACACATGGCCACTGAGTGACAGTCAGCACACCAGATTCCTTTGGACAGACAGGGCTGCAAATAGCACAGAGGAGCACTTTCTCCCTCGGACTGCAACTGGTGGCCAGGCTCATGCCAGGCCAAGTAGAGCCCGCCAGATGAGCCCAGATAAAAGGAGAACCAGAGGCGCTATAGCGGGCACCCAGTGCACGAGCAGCACCTCGGCCTGGTTATTTCCCTCCTGGATTGACATCAACGCGGCCATGTCTGAGGTTTCTCCTCTACACTAACAAGACAAATGATTTAATGGCTTTGTTTTTCTTCTTCTAACCCACGTATGTTCCCCTCTGACTCCTCCGTCTTCAATGAATGATCGAGGTGTAGGGAGAAAGAGAGCGTTTGACAAAGTAGCAACGTACACAAGCATCACCTAAACGCGCTGGTCTCCTCCGAATCGCCGCTTTAGCCCATAAGGTCACACGTAAAGAACATCCGTCTATTGTCGTTTCCATGTCCTTTCTAGTGTGGCCAGATATGGACTAATACTTGCACCATTCCCCAGGAGGATACTGTGTTCCCAGAGGGGAAGGCTGTGGTGTTTTGTGTGTGTGTGGGGGGGGGGGGGGGGGTGTAGGTGGCGGTGTGCTGGAGCTCTTCTGGAGGCAGGCAGCAGTTGGTGTGCAGAGAGCAGAGGCTCAGGCTGGCTAGTTAAGAGCTTCTCTCTCCTATCCTCCATCTGCCAGGGACCCGGGTTGTGATTTGAGCTCCAGCAGAGCAGAGCAGGGAGGAGATCGGAGGAGGGGGGAGGAGGGGGGGGGGGGGCGCGTTAGTGAGAGGGAGAGGTAGCGAGCGGGTGAAGGGGAGGGGGAGCGTTGGCTGGAAGAGACAGAAAAGAGAAAGTGCAGAAGCGGGAGGAGAGAAGGGTGAGGGGGGTGAGGGGGGTGATGGGGGGGAGGGAGACCTGGAGTGAGAAAATAAGGGTGGAAATGAAATCTATTCCGAGTCGTATTCTTGTCTGCCATGATTAGACTGTTCTAAATCATTTTAATTCGGCCATAAAGAAACGGGGACGCGGTCGTATTTCACCCGTCGCTGGTGTCTTTTGATGTGTCCGTCCAAGAAGTATGAAGCCATGTCCACTGTGTGTTTGTAAATATTTCCCGGATGTCTCAACCCACCCAGCTTGGCTCATGTGACTGGGATTCAGCTCTGCAGTGCTTCACTCCTCCCTCTGCCCCCCCCCTCCCTCCCTCCCCTCCCCTCTTCCTTTCCCTCCCCACTCCTCTCCTTCACTCTGTCAGTGTTTAGCCTGCACCTCAGTGGATACTGGGAGAGCCCCCCCCCCCCACCCCTTCCCTCCCTTCCTTCTTTACCTCTCCTCGCCTCCTTGTCTCCTCCGCCGCTTTCTCCCCCCCCCCCCCCCCCCCCCCCACATCCTCCCCCCTCCTCTCTCTGGCGATGCTGCGGGAGTGACCGAGACCGAGTGTCACTTGAGGTGACCCAGAAATGACGACTCCAGATGAACCCCTGGATGTCCCAAGGAGCCGGGCGGGCATCCCGGGGGTCGGCGCCCTGTCCGTGGGCTCGCTGTATAAACCGAGCCCGCTGCAGAGCCCGTCTGGGTATCAGCGTCCCGCGCGTTGCGCTGCACAGTGAAATGGATCTGAGTGCTGTTGCATTATTGATGAGATACATTGTGATGTCAGCCCAGGCGGAAGGAGCAGAGCAAAATGACTGCCAGCGGTGTGGCGCGGTGTCATTTACGCAAGCGTGCTGCAGAGGTGTAATTAATTGTCACCCACTTGCTCTCTGAGAGCGTTTTTTACAGGATTCAACCCCTCAATTCACTTGTTATCAAATGAAATCAGTCCACCTCGGGGTGTTTTGTAGGACACCTTCTGCGTGACACGTTAATTCAGACGGAGGCCCCGTGCTTTATAAACAGCCCCATTCTCTAATGAATGTTATTAATAATGGGCTTTTTGTTATATTGCTTAGCCGGTCAAGTGGGTAACAATCCAATAATGCTAAAAGAAATGACTCCAAAGAGCATTCTAGGATGATGAATATGTAAAATGTATTGTAGAAAACTTGACATTATTAAATAATGGTGATTTTTTTATCAACAACATTTGTTTATTCATTAGGTGTTGCAACATGAGGCCATGGGTGTGTAGAATGGTTCTTGGCTAAATACACTGTAATGCATTTTTATCAAGTGTGTCTGCTTGTTCCTCCAGGTGAGACACTAGGGGGAGGGGGGGGGGGGGGGGGGGGGGCATGGAATTATTTTATTGTTTTTGCTATTTTTGGTTGATTCATTTAATATACCCAGTGATGAAAGTTGACAAATAAACCTGTGAGAAAATGCTTACACAAAAAAAGAGTATTGTATTATTTATAAATGAGCCTTTTCAACGTCTATACAGGTTTTATAATACAACACACAACATCTCATTTCTTAACAAATAGCCTAGCACACTTGTTTTAGATTGTTGTCACTACAAATACGTACAATTCAGTAAGTATTCAGCACCTCTATCCCGAAAGTGATTTTTTTTTTATCAATATGAAACCGTATTTTTCTCAGCAGACCTTGTGTTGCTGCTTCACATCTTTGTCAGATTGACTGATCCGGTTTGGCTCATTATTTATTCACGCAAACTTCCGCTCTTACACCAGTGGAACCGTCGGCCTCTTCATTTAACTTGAACCACACACACACACACACACACACACACACACACACACACACACACATACACACACTGTATACTCGTAAAAACAATAGCTGTTCGGTCAACTCCATCTTCTGGGGTTAAAATAATACAAAATTACACTTTCTGATTTGAGATATTCCAGCATCTGCCTGCAGCCAAAACAAACGGCATCTCTTTGCTATTTGGCCATAAGCGACACAAAGAGGATTTCTCCTTTAATGTTCGAATGCTTCTCACACATTCAACCCCTACGTGGTGAGCAGGCCATCGGCTCGTGTGCTTCTCGTTCTCTGTGCGTTACCAGCCGCGCGCCGTGCAGCTGTGTGCGCGCGGGAGAGGAATATTTAAATGTCTCCAATTTTTAATTGACGCTCGATCTCAAAGTGTGCACGCTCAGAAACGAGGAACAGCCCCCATCTACCGGCAGCGTCTCCTCTTGTCTCCTCTGCACACTGCGCGCAGTCCGAAAGCGCCCCGCCAGTGCACAGGGATCTCACGCACTGCACAGGGATCTCACGCACTGCACAGCCGCAGGTAAGACCTTTCTATATGTCTGCTTGGGAGAAACAAATAATCCACGGTAGGCTTGTAAAACAAAACCGCCTTGAAGCAACGCGCGACAGATGTAACGCGTGATAAAACCGGTGCCTTATATTCTCCGGGATAAACAGGGAGGCTGTGGAAGCTAAACTACCAATCATTATTTATTTGTTTGATGGATTTTGCAAACATTTTTTTTAATTAGCTTAACAACAATCAGAATTTTGTAAACATGAGTGAGTGGTATGAAAATCCTGCAAGTTGAACGGCAGTGGAAAATATGAAAATATGTAATGACGCTCTTCTTATAAATCTGTGGGAAAATACGTAATACAGTTTGTTGGATATTTTAGATTTTTTTTTAAATTTATTTATATGAGAAAAGTCCGACCCAGTGAGCCCAGCTTGGTTAAAACGCAATTTTAAATAGGGATAATAATACCGTTTTTAATTTCATTTTTTTAAAGCGCAAAAGAATTGACATGTTGTTCAATATGCTCCAATAAGCAACGATTATTGTTTTTTTAACAGACTTAATTTGATCAAACCAAACAATTGTGAAATTAGGGCAAACTATTCAATTAAACGAAGAATGACACAGGACCGCCCAGATTAATATTCTTCAATATACCTAATTCCAGTTATGAAATATGACGTGTAACATACATAGCCAGGTTGCTTAATTGGACACAGGAAAACGTTTCAAACGAGAACTCTTATTTCCACTAAAATATATATAATCACCCAAAGCATGATTTTGTGAAACGACAAAAAAAGGGTCGTTATGATATATTTAGTTGCGGGTAATATCGGAATTGGAAACAAAGAAAACGAAACGACAATACAATGGCATTATTCCCTCAGCCTCTTGGAGTTCACTGACACATTGTTAAACCCTCTTCAGTCAGATGAAATGTCACTGCTGGCGGCAACGGGTCAACGCAGTGCTTTTTTTATCGACAAGAATGATGTCTTGATAAAATACGAACACGCACACATGCTGCTTTCTTTTATATTTTACTGCCTGATTAAATCCACTTATTGAAATCAGAAGGCGCCTTTTTTTAATTCCGGGGAGAGAAAGAGAGAAAGAGAGAGAGAGCGAGAGAGCGAGAGAGAGAGAGAGAGAGAGGGGGAGACAGAACACGGCAGACAGATCAACTATCGCACGGCAGTGAGTTGATCGGTCCTCTCAGGGTGTCTTTGTCCAGGTGAAATGAAATCGGTGTGTCCTTTTCGGGTGTCTTTTCACCGCCCCGTGGCTGCTGCTGCGACACTGACAGAGCGCAAATGAAACGCTTCTCAGAACAGCTGCGGGTCCAGCCCGTCCGGGAGGGCCCTGCCTTGTCTAATACACCACTGCTATCAAGGGGCCTCCAATTAAAGCCAACACAACTTCATGGTGGGTGGGAGGGGGGGTCTTGAGAAGAAGCATCCACACCTGCAGCCCCCCCCCCCCCCCCCCCCTCACACACACCACTCCCTCAGAGCCTCACTAAATCTATTAATGGGACCCAAGCCGAGTCACAGATTCAGCCAGTGTTTCTACTTCTTCACGTCCTCAGCCATAGAGCCAAGCGGGGACCGGAGCTCGTTATCCGGGCCTCAGCTGCAAAGGCCCGTGCGCGTTGGTCAAACGATGCATCCTTTTTGGTTTGTTGTCACCGTATGTGTCCTGCATGTTGGCCAATAAAGCCATTCGGTCATATTTGCGTAACAGGGGTTTCACACCCTTTAAAACTGGCTCTTAATCGCAGCAGGGTTGCATAAGATCATCAAATCAAATCAACTGTCCTTCAGGTAAACAACATTTTGACCTGATACGAGAGACAGAGAAAAGACAAGGATCATGTTAATAAATGCTTGGCAGAGGACAATATCCTTTTCGAATGACCGTTTAATGGAGAGGAAAAAAAGGTCATGCACTAAAAAGACCTACAATTATATTTAAAATGCAGACAAAGGGTTCGCTTATAGCCTCATCAAAACTATTGATAGAGCATTAAGATTAAGATTTAAAAAATCCCCAAATCTCATTCATTTGTGTAAAAATATTGCTTGTCTTTTAGACTGTTTAATGTAATCTGTCCCCGCCCTCTACTACTGATAACTGCCCCGCCCCAAACAATACATTGTCCCCACACACAAACGTTCACATACGGCATGCAGCACTTGATACGCCTACCAACTAAAACCACCAAAAACAAATGGTGTTTTCAAAGTTTAAAAAACGTACAACGTCAAAATGAAACCAATTGAACCAAGCAGGTCATTTAGAATCAGCGAACGCCATTTCGGACCCTTCACATTAAACTACAAGAGTTCATTCCACTTTAGATGCTTATTATTTGTCCAAGACGTGTTTAAATACATACAATATGATTTCACACCCATTTCCGTTTATGTAACTTCTGACTACACTCCAGCATCCTCTCCAATAAATGGGGGAATACAAGTAATGAAAATGTCAATACCATAAAGTGGTGGTCCTTCGCGCAGACAGAACCGGGAGTTTTTGAGGGGAGAGTGACAGCTCTTTGTTGGTGAACAGAAATCAGTGGCGACGACGAGAGAGCGAGTGAGGGAGAGAGACCTACCTACAGAGTGAAAGGGGAGAGAGGGAGAGGGGAGGGGAGAGTGTGGGGAAGGGAAGGGGAGGGGGGGGGGGGGGACTCCTCCTACCAAATTATTCAGACTGGGCAGGCTTTGCTCTCTTCACAAATAGGACACGGTGCTCAAATCCAGGCAGTCCCAACCTGACCTCGAAGCGCCAAGGAACCCCTGACTGGGAAACCGGGAGATAGAAACCACCAAAAAAAGCAACAACAAAAACTTCGTGCCATTATTTTGTTGGCGAGTGTTTTCACACTATAGCGCCCCCCCCCCTTCCCCTCCCCTCCCCATCCACCCTCCCCACCAACCACCACCAGCACCACCGCATCGCTTTGTCGCGTCATTTGGACTATACATTTTTTTTTGCATTTTTCTTTTTTTCTTTTTTTGTAATTTTTCCTGGAGGAGAGACATTCGCGGGAAGAAAGGGGAAACGGTTGCCGTCGCCGCGACACCACCCACACCGACCTCCCACCCGTCCCTACCCAATGCTTTAGTTTTCTTCTCTCCTTCCAGTTTTTCCCTCTGCGCCGCGGCGGGGAGTTGATCCGCGTCTCGGGGGGCTGCGCGCGGGCTTGTTTTGGGTGCCTCCTCTCGGAGCCCACTTGGATGCGCTGAGAGAGCCGTGCGCAGCGCCGCTGTACGGTATATGGAAGTTGTGGGCTGCAAGAAAGAGGCAGGCAGTTGCAGCGCGTTGCGTCCAGGACCGGGAGCCATGCTTTTCCACGGGATCTCCGGGGATCACATCCAAGGGATCATGGAGGAAATGGAGAGACGGTCGAAAACGGAGTCGCGCCTGGCAAAGGGCATGCAGCTCAACGGGAGAGAGTCGGTAAGAGTTTGATCGAGCAAGTGTTTTGAGTTCATGTTTTAACCGGCACACGTTTAAACGACGTGCGAGGCACCGTGAACGTGCCAGGGAATGTGCATTTGTTTTTTGGGGCGGTGAGTGGAAGAGGGTTGGTCAATTATTGCGTTGTGTTTAATTGTGGTCAAATATGTCAGTCAAATGCTTTAATCAAAATGTATTTTATCAGTTTGAAATCTATTATTTAAAATTGCAAAAGTATCTGCACAAAATAATTACTAAACACATATAAACTTTATGCAGCTTAACGTGCAACTGCACCTAAATAATTTTGAAACACACATTGCTGAAATATAATGATATAGTAATATTCGTTTTGTGGACAAATCTTATCAATTTGAAGATCTGGCAATTATAGATTTGGAAGCTGACAAAAACATGCTACAATGATATAACTATTATAATAATAATATAACTATTTTTGTTTCATTCCTTTACTGGAAAAGAATTACATTTACTACAAATTGTTGTGTTAAGTTGTTTCTTATAAAATACTTCGGACATATTGCTGTTATTAGTTTCTCACTAAAACTATTGAAGTGAGACTGTTTTTGGCATTGACGTACATTACAAACACTAATACGACACTCATACAATAAAAAACAGAAAATGTCCAGAAAAAGACTTAAGGCCTAATCATTGTGTTTTACTTGATTATATATATATATATATATATATATATATATATATATATATATATATATATATATATATATATATATAATGTGTGTGTGTGTGTTGCATAAGACCCCCTGGAGGGAAGATAGTTGAACCATGAGCTCTCTTCTCTCTCTTGCACTCAGACCATGCCTTCTATGAGCCCGGAGAAGCCCGCTCTGTGCGCCGGCTGTGGCGGTAAGATCTCGGATAGATATTACCTCCTGGCCGTGGACAAACAGTGGCACCTGCGGTGTCTCAAATGCTGTGAATGTAAACTAGCGCTGGAGTCGGAGCTAACGTGTTTTGCCAAGGATGGGAGTATCTACTGCAAGGAGGATTACTACAGGTAAGACAAATTAAGGTTACACATAGGTGGGGGGGAAAAGAACAGAACAGCTTGGGGGAAATAGTTGGGTCTCAGTGTCCGTATCACGCACGAGAACCCACCCAACGCTATAACAATATTTAACCCACTTTAAATGAACACATAAATACTTTGGAAAAAATATGTATTTTAAAGCCATAACATTTACCTTTGATTCAGCAGGCTTGAAGTATTTTTTCTGGAATTGGGCCTCCTTCTTGATTCATAACAGTCTCAGGAGCCCTGTCAATGGGGATTACGTTATGATATGAAATGTTGCTTTAATTCCCCCTGTTTTAGATGTCAAAGTTTCCATGGCTCTGAGTGTAATGTAAACTACATTAGCTTATTAGTTAACCAGGAACAAAGGGCATGAAGTCAAAAAATCAACCTCAGTGGCTTTTGTTAGCATGTAGCCTTTTGTAGATGGATTAAAATTAACAACCTAAGGATGCACTTTTGAGTCTGTAATGTTTTTTTAATATTTCATAATTCATATTTATATTTACTGTTATTTACCAGATACCATAAGAATAAAATAACCAAGAAATATCCACTTGTGTTAGTTACTACCTGTAGAGTTTCTCTTCTAATGTTGCCCAGAGGTTAGCATTGATGGGTTTCACCACCGAGACACTGAACTGCCTTTTCCTTATTCAAGAGAGGGAATATTCGTGCACAGAAATATATATTTACACCCAAGTAAATGTGGCTTATATCGATCAGCCAACACTCACATGTAGGCCAGATGTGGCTATTTTAAACCATAATGTAAAACCAGCCTGTTATGGTACTGTCACACACACACACACTCTCTTAAGTATGAGGAGTCTTGACGATGTGTCTGTTCCAGAAGGTTCTCCGTGCAGAGGTGCGCGCGCTGCCACCTCGGGATATCGGCCTCGGAGATGGTAATGCGGGCGCGCGATTCCGTGTACCACCTGAGCTGCTTCACCTGCACCACGTGCAACAAGACGCTGAGTACGGGCGACCACTTCGGCATGAAGGACAGCCTGGTGTACTGCCGGCTGCACTTCGAGACGCTGGTGCAGGGGCCGGACTACCACCAGCAGCTCAACTTCGCCGAGCTGGCGGCCAAGGGCGGCGGCCTCACCATGCCCTACTTCAACGGCACCGGGACGGCGCAGAAGGGGAGGCCGCGCAAGAGGAAGAGCCCGGCCATGGGGATAGACATACCCAGCTACAACACAGGTGAGAGCTCTAAACAGGCCCCCAGCAGCGAGTCAGGGGACACACGAGAGACATACCTAAACAAAACCAAAAATCTAAACCACCGAGGTTTTTTTTGTTTCAGTGCGGGAAGGAGCTGTATAGTTTGCTTTGGGCAGCTTGTCATTTGGCTTTACTGAATCGACAGAACTTGTTTTGGGGGGACGGCTAAAGCTTCTTTTTTTTATTTTATTTTTTTACAAAACTGCGCTGTAAACTGCTCCTTACGTAGTTTTAATCCATCTGTGGCCCACTGAAAGACCCTGTTGTCCTCGGTCATTGCTGACCTGAAGATACGGGATTTACATTTCTGTTATTTTAAAATACGTCAGAATAAATTATTCAAGTTAAGTAAAATCAATCCAAAAATAAACAACACTAAATACAGTGGCTATGCAATATTATAAATATATATGGAATAGTTTTCCTTTACGCAAAAGACCGTCTCCTTTTAGTCCAGACGGTTCCTGAACGCCTCATCTGTAACAGCCGTAGGTCTACCTTGCATGTCTGAGATGAATGCAGCTCTCCTGCGGGCTATGCTAATGTGGGTGAACTGCGCCTGTGTGTAGCGGCACCCGCAGCCGTGGGCTAATTGATCTGCAGCTTTCGGTCCACGCGTCTGTTACGCGCCGTTTTTTGTGCTTTAAATCGTGGCGTGTGTTGCGCCGAGAATGATCGAAATTTGACCTTGCCGTCAACCTGCGCATTCGACTTTTGTAATAAAGACTAATTTAGGTCAAAATAAAAGTGCACAACGGGCGTGCAGGGGGTCAATGTAGTTCTGGACGGTTGCGTCGAAACTGTCCACACTGCCGTTGTTTGGCACCTCTTTGGCGGGTGTTTTTCGGAGGAAAGTAAAAGAAACAGTCACAGTGAACACGGAGCGGTTGTTAAAACGTGGGTTTCATCTAAAAAAAATCTCGCATTGAATCGCTGAATGTTACAACCCGACCCCCCCGCAGCGTCCCCATTTTGTTGTCGCTTTCTGCGAATTAGAGCGCGGCTGACAAAGTTAGTCATTGTGCACCACGTTTCCTCTGTTCCCGGTGAATGGGGAGGAATAAGGGTAATCTGCGCGTTAATTGTTCTCCGTTAATTGGAGGTGACGTCGGAATCCCCGGCCTCCTGTGCAGCGGTCAGCACGGTTCTCAGGGAGGCGGCCGCGCCGTGCGGAGGGGGGTCGGGGGTCGGGGGGCTGCTGCGGGGAGGCCAGGGGCTCCAAACACAAACAGTGTGCAGTCAACGCTCCGGTTGAAAGGGCTTTTGCTTTTTTGTTATTCGCCAAACAACAAGTCCGAGAGATTATGCAAATGTTAAAAGTTCCCATGGATGGTTTATTATGAATATGTGCCCATTTTGGCAGTGTGGCTATATTTTCTTTCTTTCTTGAACAGCAAGATATAACTATAACTGTAACGAAGCGTTTCAGTAAAGAAAGATGTAAAATATAATGCAGCCACAACAGGTACAAAATATCACGGGAAATGAAAATTCCACAGAGAAAGACATAAATTGCAGTAAGGTATCCCTGTGAGCTCATTATTAAGCGCCACAGACGCAGTAAAGGTCCCAGTGGGAATATTATGTTTTTCATTTGTGATATTGAAATAGAATAGAGAAGACTGACGCAGAATATCATATTTTCTCATTTAAAAAGAGGCCTTTTCGTTTCCTTAAGCTCAAGTGGCATGCCTTTTTTTGTGTAAATGTTAAATGTTTTAATTATGTGATAGATTTAAGACCTCACTGCATTCACGTTAGCCTGCAAATAAAGAAAATTCAAACTATAATTTTAAAACGAAACAAGGGAAAAAACAAATAACTATTTCCCAAAGACTCACTTTCATGAGTAACAGGATGAGGTTTAGTTGGAGGTTTTGTTTCTGCTCCAGCGAGCACATTGGTGCTTGTTTTCACCAGGGAAAGGTTTGTGTCTGCTGAGGATTCAACTCCGCTCTGCAGAGTTTGGTCTTGTTTGGATATAGAGACCCCTAGTGGGTAATATCTAGTGAAACACAACCCGCTGAAGGCTGCAAAAGAAGATCACACATGTCAATGATTGTCTCATTGATGGTGTCACAAGAAGAAGTCTCACATAAAAAAACATATTCCACATGGTGTTGCATATCTTAACATAATGCCACGCATTTAAAACATATATTCCATAGTTAAATGAATTGGTATCCTCCTCCTTAAGAATCGATTGATTCAATTCAATAATTCCTTTTTGAGGGGGCGTTTGCGCCACATCTTTATGATAAAATATTTATGTAGGCCTTTTGATATTTTATCATCCACTGAGGAAAATAACGTGTCAGCATTTCGGTTACATGAAGAAAACAAAATCAATAAAATCTACGATGTAATTTGGGAATCCCATGCCACTTTTGCATTTAACTAAAGCCAATATTTTAAAAGACCAATTCTAAAAGTTCTTCAGAAAAATCACAATCATTGTGTTCTTTGAATATTTCGGTCAGTCACATGCTAATTTAACTTGTTAGTATTTATTCGGTATTGGAACACAATTATGCAAAAATGTGTTTGTAAAACAATAGTGAAGTAAGTGTTTAGATTTTTTTTTGTCCTTGATGCAATATGTTTCTACAAATTAGTTTAATTTAGTGGATCCATTTTTTCCTTTCCGCCATAATATTTTTTACATCGAGTACTACGCTGTTGACAAATGAGCTCCATTGGGCCTATTAGTAACAAACAACAACATAATTAATTTAGCTTGCTTACATTGTATGCTGTAAATACATAATACAAAATATAATAAACAAATAAATAAAACAAAAACAGTAATATTCTTCTTGGTGGTGATAAATATACCTAATTTTCATTGTTGATCATGAGGGAATAAGTACATTAACCTTTCACAATGAAGCCCATATGCGACCGCCTTTATCGACGCTAATACACGCTTAACTGCCTGTCTCTCTCTGCAAAAAACGGACCATGTAGCAAGATATTTCATTTAATATTGAGCCTTAAAAGGAGTGTAACATTTCCTCGATGACCATTGCGAATAACCAGAGTTAAGCAGTGACCTGATCTCGATTGTAAAGAAGGGATTTTATTTCTTGAGCGCAGAAAAAAATGAATTCACAATTCATACAAGTTTTTAGAAACGTGAATGAAGATTCCATTTGGATTCTGAACTCAACCCCCCCCCCCCCCCCCCCCCCTCCCTCCTCCCCGTGCTCTGCTCTCTGCTCTCCCAGGCTGTAACGAGAATGACACCGATCACATGGACCGGGACCAGCAGGCCTACGCTCCAACGCAGAAGACCAAGCGCATGCGGACCTCCTTCAAGCACCATCAGCTGCGGACAATGAAATCCTACTTTGCCATCAACCACAACCCAGATGCCAAGGACTTAAAGCAGCTGGCCCAGAAAACAGGCCTCACTAAGAGAGTTCTACAGGTAAGCTGAAAGCCATTCTTCTTACTGACCTGATCAGCCCAAATGTGTGTGTGCATCTCACCCCTCCTCCATGTCCCTGTCATTTCACACCAGTATTATCATTGAAGGCATCTTTTTGATTTTGTTTGTTTGGCCCATGTAGTCATTAGATGTTTATCCAGGGGTTTTGAACAGAAATCTTGTAGATTCTTATATGTTTCCTTTTTTTGGCGGGGGGGAGAGGAGAAAAGTCGTTCTTAAGCGTAGAGAGAGAAATGTAAAACTTCAGCTGATATTATTGATAATGAGAGTGCACATACTATTTTTATCTGTGGAACAGAAAAAGGTCTTAACTCAACTCTTGAAGATACAAATTTAAAAGGACAGGATTTTCTTTTTTGATTTTTGCTATCGAGATCCACCTTCTTGTATGCAGTGTTCAGGAGCTAAGTGGTTCATTGATATCTGCCCCTTCAGCTCAAAATAATGTATGACAATTGCCGTATAAAGATTTCTATACACAGGGCGAGGGCAATAGTAGCTGTGATCACTTGATATGTAAACCACTGTACAAATGATATGATACTTTCTTTTTAAAATTTTACCTTTAAACACAAAAAGTAAAAGCCACACTGGGATTGGTTTGCAGGTTTGGTTCCAAAACGCAAGAGCCAAATTCAGAAGGAACGTTTTGCGACAGGAGAATGGAGGTGTTGATAAGGCTGATGGCACCTCACTCCCTGCACCCTCATCTGACAGTGGGGCCCTGACCCCCCCCTCCAGCACGGCCACACTAACAGACCTGACAAACCCCTCTATCACTGTAGTGACCTCCGTCACCTCTAGTTTGGACAGCCATGATTCGGGGAGCCCTTCACAAACTACCTTGACAAACCTTTTCTAACACGCTATCTCTAGAAGACTGATTTTTTTTTTTTATCTGATTATTTTATTATTATTTTTTTTATGTTCTTTTATTTTCTCTCCTCAATTTACATTTTGTTTTTTTAAGTGACACCTTTAAATCTACCAGAGCTCCTTGGAACGGAAAGTGCTGTACTGTGTACACAAACAAGAACAACAAGAGCAAGAACAGCAGCGACCACATTAAAACACAAGCTGATCTTTTTAATGTGTAGCATATGAAACCACATGGCAGCTGCGTCTGTAGTTGACTTAAAGTAAACAGGGACGGATTTCTGAAGTCTTAAGAAAATTGTCATGGATCCCATATTTCATTGGAAGAAAAGTAACTAAGCATGAGCTTGTCTGGAAAATTAGATTTCTACTTGATTTGACTTATTTGTACATTTCTATTGAATTATAATGAAACAAGCCCTTCCTAATTTATGGTTAATTGATACATTTTAAAATATTTTGCCCTCGGAAACCTGTATATGTATGCACTGTGTTCGCACTATCCAATTGAACGATTTTTTATTTCTGTTTGGGAATAATTTTGGAAATTGACTTGTAGAATGTTCTGTATATGGGTAACTCCGGAAAACAGGCTTTAACTATTTCCGAATGTTTCAGTCTCTAAGACTGAGTTGGATGGAGTCAGACAATGAGATATCTCACAGAGCTACACGTGCAACATCTAAATCGCATCATAAGCGCCTGACCGTCGCAGCTTAAAAGCGGGTTGACGCTGAAACCACAAATATTTTGGTCTTCATTCACAAATCTACTGTGGTAAAGAGAACAAAGCCAATCCCACAATCTGTACAGTGGTAACTGTTCAACATGTAATGCAGTGACAGTGAAAGAAATGGTTTGATAATTATAAATCAGCAGGAGAAATTTGGATCGGAGAACAGTTTGTGCACGCTGTTGCGATCGATTGTTTTCATGACAGCACTTTTTCAGATTTATTGGCCTCACAGATAATGACCGTAGTCAAATGGATAAATCCTAGTAAACACATCCAGAGACCCACAGCTAAACTCAATTGCACAGTGACAATATACTGCCCAGTGAAAAGTGCATTATTGTTTTTATCATGTTGCTCAGGGTAACGATGCGATTTTTCAAAAGGGAAAAGGAGGATGGGTGAGAAATTGAAGCGGCTGCGACGTTGCAGACTAGATTTGTAGAGCCGACATGAACATTCAGATGACCTCAGATAGGTGCAGTCGAAGGAGGCAGCCAGTGGGAAATCATTGTCCATGTGTGCTCCTTTCTGGCCATATTTATACTTTCTTTAATGACACTTGCCACTGAACAGACCAAAAACATGTTTCTTCTGGCTGAAAGATAGAGAGAGAGAGAGAGAAAAGAAAGACACAGCAAATCGTCAATGGAGTTAATACATTTCATTGTGAGCGTCACAATTTGTTCTATTGTAGAACAAAGTGGTACTCTAGATCTACTTCATGAAGTAGATGCCTAACTCAGTTCTACTATGTGCCTTATGCTATGACTTGGGAGAAAGTTTGTGAAATTCAGGATCTATGTGTTCTTTGTTAACTGATTCACATCCTTTTGACGCCTCACTAGTTTTGTACTGTTTTGCATCTTATTTCCGAAGATCTTTTTATGGTGTATCCTGTTAAAAAGGGGGCAGCGATGTCATAGAAAGCGTTTGTGCACTCTTTCAGATATAGTTGGGTAATCCAAGAACCTTATATATTGATCTTCGTGTTAATAGTTGAGTACAGTAAGTGTTCTATCAAGATTGTCCATGTTTCCCTGTTTCTTGATAAAGATGGTGTATAGAAACTATTTCCCCTTAAATATTTATGGACCAAACGGTTGTCATATATCTTATTAAATTTGTGTGAATAAAAATACTTTGCTTTAACTGGGTTTTATTTTTCATTACACTTGCCATTTTTGTGTTCTATCTTGAATACGATTTTTGTTTATCACATCAACAAACAAGAAAGCATTCAGTTATTAATGACCAGTTAAACGTCCTCATTTTTGCTTCCATTTTTAATTTATATTCCTATTTTATGTTTATGGTTTTCAACGTA
Source organism: Gasterosteus aculeatus (assembly GCF_964276395.1). Lineage (NCBI taxonomy): Eukaryota > Metazoa > Chordata > Actinopteri > Perciformes > Gasterosteidae > Gasterosteus > Gasterosteus aculeatus. The sequence continues at coordinate 11,899,504 of NC_135695.1, read as the reverse complement.
ATGCCCCATGGATTTGCATCAAAACCCTGCAGTCAAAAATATGAAGTTGCTTTTTAATGCATGAACATGGCTTTACATTTTAAATTAAAGGAATACTGCAAAGCACATTGATATATATATATATATATATATATCTATATTCATACATAGTAAATATTTATGCATAACATATTGGTAAATCTAAAATGAAGTAAGAGTAAATGCAGACCCCGTAAAGCCAGGTTGCTCTGTAGTTAATATATTCTTACTCTATCATTTCTTTCAGGGAGAACAAATCTTGGGGCATTACAGCCATACATCCCGACGTTTGAAAATTCCCTAAAGTATTAACAGAAGGGGAAAACTATGATGGGAATTCCTCACCATTGAAGACAAAGACAATATTAGGATAAGATGATAGCATACGGAGAACAAATAAACAACCAACATATAACATGTTTTAGTCGCAAATGTACAACAGATGATTTTTTAAACAAAAGTTTGTCTTGAATGTTTTGAATCCATCAGAGGAGGAGACCCCACGATGTATGATACTTCTGATATCGATGTGATTTAAAAAAAAACAGTCTTTCTGTATTGGAATAGTAAATGAACACAACTGATGATAAACTGTATTGTAACATAGTAAAAACAAAACTCACAGAAAGGCACAGGATGTGATTATAAGACAGCAGGCATCCGTCATGACGACCGTGTGAAACAGAGATGATATGGATATTATTGGTACGAACGCATGCACGCACGCACACACACACACACACACACACACACACACTACACTCAACCTTTCTCCCACCGCCTCACTCCCATATAAGCACATTATATACACATACATATACCCACAATCTCTGTCCTCCAACACACACACACACACACACACTTATACGCAAATGCACACACTGCTGCCCCCATGCACCCCATCCAAGAATCAGCTTGCTAAATAGAAGTTTTCTTTTGTCACAAGTGTCATTTCTTAAACACATGGCCTCCTTGAAACTCGGCAGCAGGATGCCCATCAAATATGATGAGTGTATGAAGAGGACTGCGGAGCTGGAGCTTTGCCATCTGGCTGCACCGAGGGAAGGAAGTGAAAAAACAAAGCAGATAAAGAAGAGATCCTCATTTTGCATGCGCCTCATCGTCTTGTTAACAATTTCCTTGAGCTGTGTATTATTTCCTTTGATTCATTGTATGATTCGTTGTCAGCTGCAAAATAAAGCATATAAAAATGACGCCCCTGATGCCCATATAGTACCTGGCAGTGAAAAACGCTCAATTGTTTTTTTAACGAAAATGTTAAATACGTAATATAAAACAACCACTTCAGGGGGGTTTTCCACTCAAACTATACAATAAATACAGTTTTAAAGAGTATAGTCACACATTTGCAGACACGCATGTTTTTTGTAATAAAAGCTAAAAACAATCGAGCAACATTTTGATGTAAAAGTGGAATGAATATGTGGATGAAATTGGCAAAACATGACTGCTTCGGTTAGCTGCTTGGCAGTCCCCTGGGTATGAATGGTGCGTATGTAATGTAAAGAAGGTGTGGACTGGAAAAAGAGAGAGGAAAAAAAAAAGAAGGAAAAGGAGGGAAAAAGACCGAAGCCACATGGGGACCAGTAAACGGGCTGGTGTTGAATTCCAACAATGTGGGAAACAGAAAAACACTTTCAGTCAGTCCGAGAGGAAACCTCCGTCGCTGGGGTGCGTCTGCACCGTGTTCCCCGGCTCTGATGGGAGGACGGTGGGCGGCTCGACGCCACGGAGCTACAGGAAGCCGGGCAGGAGCACAAACACACAAAAACACACACAGCCAGCCCTGCTCAGTTTTGGAGCTGCCAGATAGAGAAAATACAAAAATTGGTCTTGGCCCTGTGTTGTCAGAATTTCATGGGTTGGCTGCAGGGCTGCTGGTGACTGCAATGCATCTCATTGGTAACATTTGTGTACGTGTGTGTGTGTATCTTTGGTGAATTAATTTACAGTAAAACTGCAAAAAATCCAGCTGATGTCATAGTGAGACAAATGTAATTCCAACCTGCGACCCCTTACCTGCATTAATGTCTCTGTTAGAAGATAAACACAATGCTGTCTGCCTGTTCAGGGACCTCATCAGGTAAGAAAGGAGGGCTGCTGCCAACTGGCATCCTCTTCCACATCTCTTACCTCCTCCCCCTGAATAAATGGCAGCCTCTGTGCACAATGACTGTGCAAAAACAATGCTGACAGTGCTACATGTTGTCTGTCCTACAAGCAGTCTGCTCACAAAGTTCATGTGACACTTTGATTATTGACAGACGGATCGTTTGAAAACCACAGACATTTCATCGGTTTTCAACATATCAACGAGGACAAAGGGAATTTAACTTACAAAGTGGTTGAAAAGGTCCTCGACGTGACCCAGACACATCACATGTTTACAGGGGTCGGGTTTTAGAAAGCTGCTCAACTTGTGACATTTGCAACAGAGGCTGGACTGTTTGGCACAGAAATGTGCAACATACAAAAGGTCAAATAAGGGACCAACTATAAAGACGTGCACTTTACAAATACAAAATATATCAGTGGAAATCTCTAGATCGGTTAATCTGTTGTCCAACATTTTGTAGATATTAAAGCTATTCTCGGCCTGCGAGAGGTTGTGTACCGTGAACTCAATCTGGCAAAAATACTGTTAAGCACAGCTGGTTTTCACTGCGGTTGGCAACAACTGTAGTTCACACAATCTTTTGCAGCTATATGGATAATGGGTTTCTAACTGAATGATGACTCAACTCAAGGTATGTGTGTCTCTGTCACAAACACACACACACACACACACACACACACACACACACACACACACACACAGACAGACCGTCACATTACTGAACCTTTAAACACACACAGTGACAGGCGACAGGGTCATAACAAAGCATGGGATGGATCACTGAGGCAGAGGCCAGACCTGCAGTTAACATGTTCTCTAACATGTGTTGTTTCTTTTGTCACTGCTTGTGTGTTTCTGTATGTGTGTGTGTGTGTGTGTGTGTGTGTGTGTGTGTGTGTGTGAGATATTCTGCCAGTTCCACCTCAGTTCCCTGCTCTCATTGCATGGCGCCTCTTTAACCTCACCTCACACACCAACCAGCCCACTAACACAAACGCACACCGGCACTGGGGCGCACACAAGCACTGACGCACATGGGCAGATGTCAGAGGGGTGACGATGTGAGGGAGACACAGCTAAACTGTGACGCGTGTGTGTCTTTGCTGTATGTGCGTGTGTGTGTGTGTGGGTGTGTTCTGGACTGAGGCCTGTCCTGCTGGAGCCGAGCGGGTGGAAAAATCCTGCGTGCTGGGTGTTTGCCGAGAGAAGGAAACACACAAACACAAGCACACAACGCAGCCACGCAAAAACAAAAGCAAATGAAAAAAATGGTTTAGGCAGAAATAAAATGCCAGTTTCGTCCTTCACATTATCAAACTATCTCTCCAGTGCCTCGTTTGCGCAGTGCTCTCCACACGCCATAAATCCTGTATTTCTTTGTTGTGCTACTATTCTATATTTACGGGTATTTGCTACGTGACGGCTCACATCTACAACCTTGAAAATGCTGCGATCAAGGCTGATAACTACCAGGTGCAATTGCACTTTGAAGACTAAACCCCATTAATGAGACTTTAAAATGGAAAGCAGGCGTCAGATGCAGGCTGCCTCTAAGTTCGCCTGAGTATATGAAGTGGGAAACAACATTTCATACATATTTCTCTCCGTGGTCCCTTTCTCCTTTCCCTCTGATAGTTGAGGTGCATCAACAGAAAGCTCGTCTGCGCTGATACGGCACGCTTGAGCTTGTGACAGGTCATCTTTGTACCGGTGGAGTGTAACCTCTCAGTTCTCGCTAAACCTTCAGGATGCACACTGCTTCTCTCCCCTCCATCTGCTGGTCTCTATGAAGTCTGCACCGGATCACAGGAGCTACGACGGCAGCTTCTGTCTCTACCACAGTGCAGTCGCTCGTAACCCCGGAGCCAGATCAACAAAAGAAGACACAAGTTCTAAATGTCTGCAAACTGAAATGTGCATGTTGAAAAAAACAAAAACCGAATATGTGCGCATGTGTTTTAAGAATACGACTTTTAAATCATTGGAATACTGGAATTTTCTCTGCATTAAACATTAATTTTGCCCTGAAGTCCTTGTAGATTAGATACTCCTAACGGCTTTCAAATTCACAAGTACAACATCTCAGTGGCCAAATTCTCGTAACTCAATTCATTTGTCAAGGTCCCCATTTAATGCCCAAAATCTCAACAAGTATTTAACACATCAGAGTTCAATGTCACGTTTACAGTAAAACGTCTGTAAAACGTTTCTAAAAATCCAGCGATTGAACCTTCTTCATTTCCCCTGGAGGGAGAATCTTTTCTATCATGGTTACCTGCAAGCGACACCATTAAGTCTGAAGGGGAAAAGAGGGAAATAGATGACAATATTCGCTTGATGCCAAAAAAAATGTCCATGAATCAAAAGGAAATCCTCTCTGTTAAATAAACAATATCAGCAAAAAGAACACAAAAAGTTTTCTATTGGTTTAAAGCATCAGATCAGTGCAGAGAGCCACTTTTAGAACAATGGAAATTCTACAGGATTATTAAACAGTGTTCTACCAAACAGACGTGGAGGCATGCGTGTTGAACTAGAGGATCTCTGGGTGCAGCTCCCCTCGCAGACTGATGCATTACTTTTCATCCATCCATCTAATTATTCCCTCAGAAACCTGAAATTTGAAGATACAAAAGACCGTCCCTATCTGTCACTGGCTGCCATTGATCTTATTGAAAGAAAATGTGGGTGTAGAGGAAACCCAATATAACTCATACCATTAAATTCCACACAGCATTATTCACATACAGAATTGACAGATTTCTGTGAGACGTTTCTTTTAATCTTCAACTGTTGTTGAAGAAAAAGGGGGAAAAGAAATCCCACACTCCAGGCATCTCTCCCTTTTCCATATTTGCAGTGAGGTTAACAAAAAAGCCTATTGAAGTGTAGCAACAAAAAAAAAACACAACCCCACCTAACTTGTTGATTATTAACAATGGGAATAGGAAGAAGACAGATGTGTTTCCTGTGTATCAGCTGTGTTTGAATTGTCAATCTGAAATCAGCGATGAAACTTTTATCAAAGCAAAGTAAGCTGATCAATTCCAGATGCTCTCGCTGTCCAATGCGAGTCAATCTGCGAGACCAATTTTGTCAATAAATTCTCATGATATTCCCGAGGGGCCCGCGGCGTTTGTGCCGTGGGATGTGTGGCTATGCATGTGTATAATGATAGCAACCAAGACTGCGTGTCAAAAGTGTGTTCTCACAATGGTGAGAATCTATTATGCATCATCTGCCCTTATTCTACACACATTCTTACAAACCCTCACCTATTCATTGTGATTTGCAAACAACTACTACTCAGAGTAACCATTCCTTTGTTTTCACAATGTAATTGGAGATACTTACTTCTACCCGACTATATTTAAGAGGAAAGGTGCTGCAGTTACTACTTACTTACTTATTACTTAAGATTTTACACACAAAACATGTAGTCAGTTTATAGAATATGATGCTGTTTAATAGATTAAACCACACTTATTATTAAAAGTTTTAAGAGTTTAAAAAAAGCAGAGATTAGTTTAGCGTTTTGACATTATTTTGTGGCCCTGCAAAGAGTCAGTAGGTTAAGTGACCGTAACGCTAGCGGTCACATTCCATCACTCAATAAATAGAAAGTTCGTTACACGACGTGGAACGAGAGTTGAGTTTCTGCGTAAGATCTCGCGTTGTTTGACGGCTCCCCTGCGCTCTTTGACGTGCGCCCCGCCCCTGCGCTGCGGGACTGCTGCGTTGTTTACACTACTGGCACACGGGTCAGGAGCGTGGCGGTGAGAGGGGCCTAGTGCAGACACACACACACACACACACACACACACACACACGGGCTCATCTCCACTGGCTCCACAGCACAAGCCCTCTCCCTGTCTCTCTCTGCAACGTCTAAAGAGAAGAAGAAGAAGAAGAAGAAGAAGAAGAAGAAGAAGAAAAACGTTTCAGCGGTCAGGCAACGGTGCCACACGAGAAGAGAGAAGAGAGGCCCGCAGAGTCCACTTCGCGGAGAGGAAAACAAGAAAAGAGCGAGTCAAAACAAAGCCAACCGCCATAACCACTAGAAGAAAGTCGCAACGTGAAGGAGGAATAGCCTAGCAACAGTCCCACTTCCTGGTAAGAACTGACACGCCGTTAGCTGACAGTAAACTTCTGAATCTGGCTGCTTCGGGGGAGGCCAACGAACCACTTGTAAACTTTGCAACACTACGCAAGTTTATGTTTTTCTTTGGTCAGGATTGACTGTCTTCTAAAAGAAAAAAAAGCCCGCACATTGCCGTCGTTTCTGGTGAACAAGCACTCGTGACACTCACTTGAAAAAAAAAAGTTTCTACGAAGTTCGCTAGCTAGCTTAGCCTCCTCGCTTAGCCTGCTAGCATTCGGCATTGCTAAACTTTTGAAAGGACACCGTCCCTGCTGTCACGTCATTGTAACAGTTGGCCCTTGAACAACTTTCTCTCAACTTCGCTTTGAAGACATGTATTCAAACCCGGTGGTGGAAACGTGACAAGAAGCAAAGCGAAGTTAGCCGCGTACTGATGCCACGCTAAAGTGTTGTTGTAGTAATGGTACACGGACACTGCATTATTGCTTCCTAATATGGCCTTTATCGTGCAGGTATAGGTTTAGTTGTTAAAGATGAGACACATGAACATGTCTGTGTTCATTCTGCATTATTACTCTCCTGCTGGGTTGATGATGCGTGTAACGTGTGTGCTGTTTATAATTATCTGTATATAAGTAAGGTATTACAAAGTAATATATCTGCAATTGTCTCTGCACTCTCAAAAAGTGCAATTATCCCTGCAGGGCTGTAAGTTTACTTCACAAAGGATTAACAAAGAGTCATTTATGGAAACAAAAGGTAAATGGAGTAACATACGGCCATCCAAATGAATCCAACAGATGACACCAAGCTGTGCAATTTAAATACAGAGGCCCATACGTTGGATGACCAGACAATTGCTGCTCATCTACTTTACTTACTTTTTAACCTCAGCATTCCACCTTTTGTCTGCATCCTTTAAATGTCACTAAGGTACAGAAGTTACCCGAGCATTCTGTAGTTTTTCCCCAAGTAGTCCGATTAGTTAGGGTTTTTCCTTGCCTCATTTATGAACCTTGATTTAACAATAGATTTATTGGTCACTATTAGCCAGACACTGTTGAATTGGTTGTAGGTTAAACCTACTGTGTGTGTCAGTCCCTTGTGATGAGAGGGAAGTTGGTGACTTTGATTTTGTTTGAGTAATTTGAATGTGCGTCACCACCACATAGTGGGACTTTACACCGTCTTCTGTACATGTTTGCAGGGTGGTGGTATTCAAGTAATTCGGTAGGGTCACAGTCCGTTTGGGTGCGGACTAAGACACGCAGGTTTTATTTTCAGAGGATCCGTTGTTTGGGCCGCAGCAGGATTTGATTGCCTGCTTTCACACCAACTCAAACAAAGTGTGCCCATTGGTCAAAGGGCCTCAAGTACGCTTTTACCGGAACAAACAGCTAAGGTGTGGTAGCACACCCATTTTCAGTGGAAAAAGTGGCTAATGATTACAGTTTATATGTATTTCATTCGGCTTACCCACCGATTCATGGGAATAAGTCCCTGTCAAACCCCATAGAGTTCTGGTGTGTGTTTGGATGAGAAGTCCTGATAGTTGGGGAGGACTTTTCTTTTTTTTCTTTTTTTCTTTTTTTTTGTAACTCAGCCCTTTTTATTGAGTCAGAATTCCAAAACATTTAGACCCGGTTGTCTCGTCCTAATGAAGTTAAGCATATTAATTTAATAATGGAGCCTTTATAATATATTGATAATAGGGATAATAAGAAGAAGGAAATACAATCGTCACAATAAGCATACAAACAAGCAAGTAAAATGAGCACAGCCTTTCCTCGGCCTAAACCGTTTTGGGGGTCACACAAAGGGTGAAAATGGTGTGCCTCGCCATGTTCTTGTCGCTGCCTATCACAGGCAAATATTTCAGGCGTCATACTATTACATTTGGATGCGGTGTAGAGAGATGATTCAGACACGCGTTAGTGGGAACTGACATACCTTGTTGACCCAATTATTACTCACTCCTCTGTTGCCACATTCGATCATCGTCAAAGACAACAGGCTTGAGTCTGCCAGCGTCATCAGGTGATGGAGAGAATAACACCGGCTGGCTCTGTGAAGTCGACTATCAAGGAATGTGTCATGAACCGGATGATCAGCAAATGGCTGCCAAATGTTTGCATCAGACTCTTCGGAGAGGGACTTGTGCCAGTATATCCCGCTTTGAATTTCAGCTGCTGAGAAGTCGATTACTTTTGACAGCCTCTGGCAAAAGTTAATTATTTTTTCCTTGTGTTATTTGCTTGACAACGTTGATACGTCTAGAAAATGGTGACGACAGTGATGATCAGTAATTCTTTGCCAGATCGAATCTGATCGAGAGGGACTTTGAAAAGGAGAACGTTTGCATCAAAAATACTTTTCTTATGCATGTTATTTTACTGGATAATTGGAAGAGGCACTGAAGATGTGCCATGATCACATGAGAAATAAGTTTGGTCAACGGTTACACACGACTGTATATTTACCAAGCTTTCCCTTTTATTTACTTTGAGTTCACAGATAAACGTATTGGCTGCTTACGTTATACAGATCGTATATGTGCCGTTATAAGCACCTAGATGTGTTTTGCTTTTTTTTACCGCTAGGAAATTCCAAGTGAGACTTAAAATGCCGCTCATCGTTGTGTGGAGAAATGTGCTGCACCTGAAGCAGTGATTTAGCACAGTGGAATTTACTAAATCGCTCTCTCCAGTGAGCGCTTCCTGTTTTGGCCCTGGAGCTGGCCCCTCTGCCGGATTAAAGATCAGATGAGACATTTGTCATCTGACCACTTTAACAGTCATCTTGCCTTTGGGTTTTATAAAGAACAAAAAAATGCTAGCAATGTTTTCTTTTTTTCATTTGCAAAGCATATTTGAAGGAAGATGCTTCCTAAGGCAATTTTCGAGCTACATTAAACACTGTCTTTTGCATGATGTCAAAGACCACGGCCAAGCATCTGTACAGAAACGATGCCGTCAAAGATAGCCCATCGCTGCTTTGCATAAAAGCTTGTTGGGTGTACTTTGTGATTAGTTGTATTATGGAATAATAAAAAGCAGGCAAAGACAGGCTTGATGCCTTCCCAGGATAATTAAAATTTGAGTGTTTCCTTACCAGGCTCAGTTTATAGGAAGGTCTTTGGCATTGATAGTGTGCTGTCTGAGCAGCTCTTTACTCTCCCCTCTAACAGCCGGTCGATATTTTTCATATCCTTCTCCCTGCTATCTTATGAAGGGTCAGTGGTGTTTCAAGCATTCGCATATCCTTGGAGGATGCCTCGCGGCACGCCGTGTCACGGAAAAGTTCTCAATTTCTCTGTGGCATTGATGCCTTTTCTCAGTGGGTCTGTAGTGCTCAGAGGGAACGGACTACAAAGATATGCAAACTCAGAAATTACTGACCTCGGACCCTGTTTAAAGTTTTTGAAATGCTTACAGGGGCCCATGGTCAGCTCATGCAAAGACCACACACTATCAGCATTGTTTTTTCACTACAAAGGGTGTTGTAAAACGGTTTTATTCATGTGTTTTTTTATTTATCTTATCTAATTGTGGGCGGAAATTTCTCAATAGGAAAAGAACTCTTTGTACAAGTAATGTAATTGTCAACCTATTCATTTGATCGATTAATAAATACAAACCTAAAAGGCATTTTCTCCACTTACAGAAGAAGATCTAAGCAACTAAAAAATATGAATTTGACAAGATATTTAATTAAGACCACACAGGAGGGTTTTGATGTGTTGACAGAAATAGCATGCCGCTATCTTGACTGAAATAGTTGCTGGTTGTTCCCGTGATTTTCTCTCATTTGGCCCCTTTTAGTCATTTGTGGACTGACTTTGTGCATTATACCAGAAGTATCCAATATGATGTATGCACCGTGTCTGTAGGTCACTGCGTGTTGGGGAATAAGCTGCTGTTTAGTGCCATTTAAACAAAGCCACTAAATAAATGTTGGCATATTGTGAACTGTGCTGGAAACATGGCTCTCGAGCAGCATCCCTTTTTTTTATTGGAGATCACTCTCCTATCGGCCCCTCTCTTTCTCTTTTGATTATCCAAACGCAAAAACACACAAATCCCTCAGGACACACATTCACTTTCACAGAATAATTACAAGATGCTATATGCCAGTGTAAACACCACTTCAGTGACAGTGACAGTATGCATTTGTCAGGAGATGAGACAAAAGCAGAATGAATTTGCACTCAAACAGAATGAGGGAGGATTTTTTTTTTGTGTGTGTTGCTCGCTGATGGTGCTATGGGCGTTTGTTCCAACTCTTCACAAATGAGTCTTAATGTTTCACACGGGATTTGCTGCTGAAGAGAGCAGATCTGTACGCATCTTGTCGGTTTTGTCTATGTCAGTGTTTCTTTTTTTGCATCTCACTTTGTTCTTTTGTGCTGAAGTAGCGTGTTAATCTAGGGCTAAGGCCAGCTGATGTGTTACCCAATTGATCAGCATCTGTTTTGTAAACACGGATTCTTTATCTTTTATTTTTTATTACTCATTGCACTCCAGGTACGTCCCAGATGTTGACATGGCCTCTGTGCTGTCCCTTACAGGCCCCCCCAAAAAAGAGGATTTCTCAGCGTTGGAAGCCGCTGAACTGCTAACAGTTTAAATTAATGCCATTGTGCATCCACTGGAGAAGAGCCAGTAGGAGTTAAAAACATTGTTTTTCAGATATGTCATAAGCGCATTAGAGCATCATGTCTTACTAATTTTAGGAATGTCCTAATCTTATCTGTCCAAACCCCCCCCCAATGGAAACATTGTGATATTTTACAAATGCAATGCAGACATAATGCGTTCGACAGCTAATTGCCATCACGTGCATCATTGTGAGTCCCCTGTGCATATTATGTAGAACCATTGCTCTTAGTATTGATTAATACCGCTTAAAGGATTTGGATCAGAGGCAAAACAGCAGAATCAAAATCCATATTCTTTTCTTTTTCGGTCCCTCTATGTGCCTTGTTTAGGTGCAGGGGACATCTGCCCCCCCCCCCCCCTCTTCGGCGTGTTTTTACCCTGACTCACAGCTGTCTGCCGTGCTCTCTCTGGTCTCTTGGTCTGGCCGGGGGCTTTGAGGTTGTGGTCAGGGCCTGGGGGCATGAAGGGGAGTCATAATGAGACGCTCCTCTGCTGCTGCCTAACCGGCCCTTGAGCTCCTTTGTCCCTCTCCCACCTTGTCTCGTCTCCTCTTCCTCTGTTTACTGCCTCCCGTCGTAGACACTTATCTTTTTATGACCAGCCTCACTTCTTCCCTATTTAGTTTTTCTTTACTACTTCTTCCCACCCCATAAACCTCCGTGACTCTCAATCTGTCCCCCATTCTTTCCTCTGCTCTGCTGTCCTCCCCGGGGGTCATCTCCACCCGGGGCCTCCCCATCGTCCTCCACCTCCCTGCCCAGCCTGGCCCACAGTCAATGGGAGGCAGGCGGCCTGACTCCCTCCGAGCAGCAGGAAGCAGCAGCAGGGGTTAGGGCTGTATGGCGCTGCCGGCTGCCTCCCTCAGAAGTCCTGCCAAGCCGAGGATGAGAGACCTTTGCCAGTGTGGTATCGAGGCACAGAATACAAATATTTTACAGATGTCTGAAGCACTTGGGCCTAGAGCAGAGGTGTCTTTTAAGTGCAAACGATGTGCATGCATGTATTTTGTGTAGGATTTACGATTTAAAAATTACGTGTAAGGATGCGTGGAGGAGGAAGCACTTAAAAGGGGCCTAATAAGGTGGTCATCGTTAGTCTGGGCTGTGTGTGGGGCAGTAAGAGGGGAGTAGTCTGGTCTCATTTGTGATTGGCTGCAGGAAACATGATTGATTTTGTTGGGGTGCGCTTGAGGTGGGGGCGGGGGCCACACAATGCAACCGTACTGTGAATGCCTGGCTCGGTTCCCAACCGGTTCTGGCTTGTCAGTTTAACAGTGCATATTTTATCTCTCCCCTCTCCGCGGGGTTTGGCTGTAAACAGCAGTGTGCGAGCGGCGCAGCGCTCAACGCCTGCGTGACGCTGGGCCTCGGTTAGCGAAGCCCAGCTAAAAAGCAACGCACGGGCAGGAAACACATCTTGGAAGGTCTGATTTTAGAAAAAGGCAGATGGCATGGGCTGGTGGTGTCGCACTGTTAAAAAAAAAAAAAAGGGAGAAAAAGAAGAAGAAAAAACAACAAGCCAGGACTGCGTGATGAAAGCAGCTCCCGCTTGCTTTGAACAGCGAGTCTGTCACGGCTGGTGTCTGCTGTGTGGCTCCGGGTCAAACTGTGATACGCAACTCCTGGAATTTTGCGCTTTTTGAGTTTTTCATGTTCAAATCGTCTGAGGGGGGAAAACAGAGGGTGAGAGGGGTGTGGGAGACAGGAAGTTTCATTAATATTAATATTCCAATATGTGAAGGCGAAGGCGGGGACGACCCTATCTGGTTCATCTGTTCCCGACCCCTGTTGTGGAGCCTTTTTCACCATTTCTCTTCTTCTCTTTCTTCTTGAAAGACATCTGTTTTTCTCCGCATCTTAAGTTGAACTGACATATTCCTCAGCTGATCTACATACATTGACACTCAGATTCCTATATAACACTTTGGTGCATCACTAAACTCTGTGTTTATAGTTTAAATTTTAGCACACAAAGCAGTACCAAGCGCTCTCCTAAAACAATCACCATCACCATCATTGCCGAATTTTCTTTGGGCCCAGACTGTATTTTCAACCATGAGCTAGGTGAACGTGTGACGTTTAGATATGTCCTGCTTCACTGCGCTTTGTTCCCATCTCTGAATATCGGTTATTGATCATTTGCATACAACGTAAAGTGTGGGTGTTGCTTATTCTTTGAGTCTGGTTGTTGACCAGGGGTTTGCTCATCATTTGTCACATGTCTCTGACTCAATATTGTGTGCAGCAGATATTCGCTTCCAAATGGAACGCGTGTTCAATAATAAGCTAAATCCGTGTTTAAAGATGAGTTGGATGCATTTGGATCCATCTTTGGTCCTCTAAAGTGCCTCTCGGCACTGCCACTTGAATAGGAGGCTGATTTCGGGAGTTCTACAGATGTTGGATGATCTCAGGGCCGTGTCCGGCCTCTGTGTGAGGGATGGTGAAACGCCTCTGACATCTCTCCTGAACTGAAAAGGGGAAATCCCTGCAGGCCCAGAGTAGAGGAGAGGGATAAGGGAGGAGGGCGAGAATGGAGAGAAGTGCGACCCCTTAGGGATAACGTTATTCTCCAATCTTCAGTTCCTTACAGTCTCACACACACACACACACACACACAGGGACGCTCTGTGCGTGTGCTGGTGGATGCACTCATGCAAGGAAGGATGAGTGCCTTAGGATACCAAAAAAACCCTTGAACTTTTTTTGTGTGCATTTGTGTGTCTCCCTATGCATGTGTATTAATATTCTTTAATAATGGACTTTTTTAACAGATGAGGTTTGAAATTCTCGGAGCAGTCTGAAGCTTCTTTGTTATACACATTTCCTCTCCCTAGAATATTAAAGTGTATATAAGGGTTAAGTAAAGAAATAAAAGCCAATGTATAATTTGGCTTTGCTTTGTAGATTCACAGGTTTGGTCCAACAGAATCATCTGTGATGTGAAATGATACTCCGGCAGCATAAACTGTGCTACTGGAATCGACCGAACGTCGCTGCATTATTGTTGGTTTCATAGTAAAGGAGTGATTCTCTTTGGCAGGATGACAACATCATGGGCGTCTACACACACACACACACACACACACACACACACACACACACACACACACACACACACACACACACACACACACACACACACACACACACACACACACACACACACACACACACACACACACACACACACACACACACACACACACACACACACACACACACACACACACACAGTCGCATGCAGCAACAGTACTGTATTTGACCTCCGATTGAGCAGCGGTGCTCTGGATCTGGTTAGAACATTGTGTGTGTGTGCGTGCGTGTGTGCGCGCCACCACAGAAGCCGCAGCAGGCTGACACCAAACCAGAACCAGAGCCAAGCTTGATTTCTGTGGAGCCACATTCCCAAGGGGCCGCTTTCAGTCCCCGCTCAGGGCGCGCATGTATTACGTCAGCGTGTGGACTCAAACTGCGTGTCGCCCTCGCTCCTCGTGGGTTGAGCCAAAGTTTTTCTCTTGGATGCTGACGGGTGGTGGTCCAGTCCCCCACAGAATAAGCGGTTTGGGTCCCAGAAAGAGCCCCAACGCGAGCCATGGGCCCTCACGTTAGCACTCAGCTATGTAACGAGACGGCTCCTCTCGCATTACTAATGACTTGGACATCTTGCTCTTGTCATTTCCTCTTAGACAAACTTCTATGCTGAATTGGGTTAACTGCTTCAAACTATCCGGGGAGAAAGGGGGGGAAAAACTGCTGGGAGGGAGCGAGAGAGACTGCTGGTTTCTGTGAAGGGAAAATGGAACACGTTCACCAGATGTTTTATTTTTGACAGTCGTTCCATAGATGAGAAACTGAAATGACAGGCCTCATTGTCTCCAAATGACAAGGAGATAGGACACCACTTTCTGCTTCATCACGGTACTACAGACCGAAAGGTAGTTGAGTGTTGTAGCTTTGTGATCTATGTACTCTCATTTCTAATTTAAACAAATAGCCCATTGACCCTGCTTTATAACAGCCTTGTGCCAACACCGATGATTTCTGCTGATTTCTGCATCTTTTGTGGAGCTACAGACTACTTTGCAGCCTCCTCTGCTCCTTTTTATAGATGTCAATGACAAAGGCGATAGACACCTGAATCTTTATTCAGAACGGGACCAAAAAGTGAGGGTGGCATACCCTTGTTTTTATTTTTCCTGAAAATTCCCTTCATACCTCCCCTATTTTATGTGGGTAGTTTTTATTTTGTATTACTGTAGGCCTTGTAGCGGTGCAGACAGACAGAGACACGGCCCTGTGGTGCAGACTGTCACATCCGATATCCCGGTGCCAGAGGTGATGAAGCTAATTTGGTGGTCAGTCGTCAACATGGCTAACAAACAAAGCCTTTATTGGTCCCGGAGCACTGGGAGCTGTGCGCCGCTGTGCGCTGCTCTGTTTTGCATTGCGAAAGACCGTGAGCTGTTGCCACAGAGCGCTAATGTAACCCAAAGCCTCGGGACCTTCGTCATGCTGCGGTGTGCCTGTCTGGGTGTGGATGTTACGTCTGAATGTTGAGAAGAACCCAGAGGTGTGCGTTCAGAAATAACCTAAATAGCTGCCAGAGCTGTTGTGCGGTAGAGGGATAAATATAAGGGGCCTTCATGTGACGTGTTCACGTGAGAACCGCCTGAAATCAATTGTTAGTTCTATCTATCAAACAACAATGTTACATTTGATGGACTTTAAGGAAAAGTAAATCATACACTCGTCATTTTGACATGGACCCATCTGCTCCCACTCTGACGTTCCTTCCATACTGGTGCACTAAAGTTAATGTGGCACCCCAAAAGTTGGCATTTTGTCCTCAAACCAATGCTGGCTGGAGCTGGAACCACATCCCCCAAACCTCTTGGAAACTTGCAGCTAGATCAGCGAATCTAAATGCAGTGCTCGTGACTTTCTCTCTCTGCATTCTATTTTAACCAAGGTGTGATGGTGATATGGCATTTTGAAGGGTTGTGAATGTAGTGAGGGTGTGTGAGAACGGTCCAAACCCCCAGGGTCCCCTCTCCTGAACGCCAGGGAGGGGTTCTGTGCTTCGCACAGCCTCCTCCTTCACACACTAAGCTGCTTTCTTAGGGATCATAAATGCAGCTCTGCTTTTGCATACTTTGCATACATACAGTTTTGTCTCTCTTTACACAGTCAGCGGTTTGTCAATTGACCGCGTTTATCCGCAGTGATTGACAGAATTCATTTGTTTCACCTGGGAGAAGGGTGGGAAGAAAAAGCCGGCGGTGATGTGGCTGGCGTTTTTTGTTTTTCTTTTTTGACTGGTACCACGGCTGTCTGTCACTCCTTCTTTTATCATTGAGATTGGAGTTTATCTTTTACAAGCCTAAGTGGAATGTTTTTGTTTTTCAAGTGATTATTAGCATCCTCCTTGCCCGCCGTCGCCGGCTGACAAAATGAGCACATCAAACGGGGCCCCGCACTAACTAAGCAGCACGGGCTGGCCGCGCTCCTGCCTTTTGCTTTTAAGGCACCTGCTGAAGTGACAGGCCGGCAACAAAGGCCCCCGCTCGTCCCCCGCTCGCAACAAGAGGGCCGTGGAGTGGGCCGGACAAAGGAGCGGAGAGGTGGCCTGGGCTCTTAGCCACGCGCCGGCTTGTGTCGACCACACACAGGAGCACACGAAGGGGGAGGAGCCGGGTGAGGGAGAAAGCGAGGTAAAGTGGGTGACACCTGCATGTCCTCGAGATCGTTGCTCAATGGGGGACATCTTAACTATACGTATTGGCTGAAAATGTAAAAGAAACAGTGAGGGGTGCGGGGGGGATACTAATGCGCAGGTGGGCATTTGCAGGCAGAATTGTGCACACAGATAAAGGCTAGAAGAGAGTCCGGAGTTAATGGGATTACTGGCTCCCGGTAGGTCAGGGGAAAGTGCAGATGTGTTTCCTAAAAGCACCACTCGGAGCAGAGCACTGTGCTAGTTTCATTTCCATTGTTGGGGTATAAATCAATTTTGGCCTCACATGAAGCTTGCCTGGTTTGTGCTGTGCCATTTACTTCTGCAGCGAAATAATCATTAGCCTATAAAAATATGAAAGTGAAAAATGTAAAGGAGGGCTATAAATAGTGAGCAGGCAGCATTATGGATCACTGGCCTCGTAGTGTCCCGACGGGCCGCTGCAGTTTGCATGTCTCAACCCCCCCACCCCCCACCTCTTCTTTTTTCTTTTAGTTTTTGCATTTTGCTACGCCCCCTCCACTCAGGAAGGTGAAGGTCTGAGGAGTACAGAGACATTCTCACACTCTCAGAGCAGAAACATCACAGCGTAGCTTCTTCACACCGCATGCCTCGTTGTGTCAATCTTAACTACAGGCACGCAAACAACGACTGAAATAGCGATTGGTTTAAGCTCATTTGAGGACCGGTCCGTGTGCCATTGAGTAACGTTGGGTTCAGTTGGGGTGATGCGCAGCTTAGCTTCTCATTGCGGACGAGCCAGAGACTGCACACCCAGGCATCGGACAGGGAGGATTTTGGACCGGTTGAAGCACCTCCGTGGTCCTCTGCGTAACTCCCTGCAACTCTTTTCCGGGCTGTGGCTGTGACGGATTTTTTAATCTGTCGCGTCTCTCGCCCCGAATCAGGCCAGGAGTTTATGAGCCACTAATTGCCTGTTCACATACAACCAAAATAAGTACGAATCACGTTTCCCCGTGTTTACAATAGAGGACGCCGCAATAACAATGTTGGTATGTGATTTCTGTATTCCCTCAAACATCCAGGTTTGGTGTGGCTATGGAAAATGCCACTGACACATAAAGAGAGCCGGCCATTAATCCAGCCGTGTTTTGCCCCTTCGACAATGAATCCTGTTAGATGTCAGCGTTGTTGTTGTTGGGTTTCTTTCATATTTCTCTACTCTGATTAACTTTTATTCCTTTGCGGCCAGAATTGGGGAACGGAAAGGTCTCAAAGGCTTTGCTCTTTCTATCTTTGTTTTTCTCTTTTTGATTGAGGGACAATAAAGTTTCCTCTCTTCATTTTGTATTCCATCAAGTCTTGGACCGTCAACCTCAAAGACCTCAAAGATTGGCTCACATGCTGAGGTGTAATTGGTCCTCTCCTCTCTCTCTCTGTCTCTCTCTCTCTCTCCCCCCCATCCTCCCTCCCTATCTCGCTCTCTGTCTCTGCCCGCGGTCCAACAAGCACGAGTGCTTGTACATTCGCGCTAATGATTCTGAATAGTGATTAAAATGTGTCGGCGAGTGCGCTGCTTCAGTGGTATCCGGACCCCTCCATCATTAGTGCCTCTCTTCCTCTCCGTGTCATCCGTGTTAGTGGAGCCGGGCTTTCAGACGAGTCCTGCGGTGGGCTTTCATGAGCGCAGACTCAAAGATTTCTCCACTTCTTGTAATCATGGACACCACTCTTCCAGCACTTTCACTGTCGTCTTCATACCCCTCAAAGGGGCCTTTGATTTCCTCACATCCTACACCTGGCCGGATAGTGTCACATTATATTTTTCTTTTTTCTTTTTCTCCCCCCCCCCGTCCTTTTTCTCTTCACCTTCTTTCCTCCCAATATCTCTTTTTTTTATCTCCCCCGCATGCTCATCAGTCTGTGTTCATATTTATCGTCCTGGGATGGAGAGCTGATTTAGCGCCCTCCTCTTTGGGGCCGCTGAAATCCAGCACCTTTCCCTTCCTTAGCACCCCCCCTCCCGTCCCTCACACTTTGCCTTGATCCACCTTTTTATAATCGTCTCCCAGTCTTTGTTTTTCCTCTTCTCCTGTGTTAAATGAATAATGCAGAAGGGAGGAAATGGAGATTAAAGAGGAGCTAAAGTCAGTGCCAACTTTCTGTGGTGCACAGCTCCACACCGTCTCTCCCAGGACGATGAGCACATCAGGGCCAGCCAGTTTTTTCCCTTCTTCTCTGCCCTGCCATTTTTCTCAGTTCTGCATGTGTCCCGTTCGGCTCGCCTGTCCCCGCTGTCCTCTCCTCCCGTTTCTCTTTTTCTCGCTCAGTTTTGAACCAGTAGACTGAAGATGTGCTCTTTCATATCAAGCGGGGAGGACTTGTTGTTCACCGTCTTGCAGAAAGACGACTTCAGCATTCTTTTTTTAGAGCGCCTTTTTAAAAGGTTTAGCGAAAGAAAGGGATGACAGTGACGACAGAAATGCTAAAGTTGCAACCGATTCTGTGGAAGACGAGGGCAACAAACACAACTGCAGAACATACAATGTTGTATTCACACAATTAGCAACTTCTCCAAAAGCATGTTTATTGCCATTTGGAAGAAACGGTGCATTTCTGTTCAGCATCCTCATTTGATCAATTTAGCTTATTGAAATGTATCGATTCTTTTTGGAATGTTTAAGTGTTGTGCTTGCAGCAGTTGGTCCTGAGTGGCAGATCGTAGTCGGACAAATGGAGACGGGCTCCTCTTTGTAAAGCGAGAATGCTCCAACACATTTTAGATCAAAAATCATTCGAGGATTCTCTAAATGAAGAGCGGTACGAAGAAAATAAGGGGATTTTTACTTTTGCCTCCACTGATTTTGTTCATGAAGTTTACTCGAAGCGCCACTCAGCCAGACAAAAAGGGTTGTGCAAGTCAG
This sequence comes from Gasterosteus aculeatus, assembly GCF_964276395.1. NCBI lineage: Eukaryota > Metazoa > Chordata > Actinopteri > Perciformes > Gasterosteidae > Gasterosteus > Gasterosteus aculeatus. Next base: position 11,879,968 of record NC_135695.1, on the reverse strand, counting down.
TCGTCGTCCTGGAGGGATCTCTCTAAAGTTAGAGAAGAACAAACCTTGATGATGTCATCAGATGAGTCCCCCAACTTTATGAATAGGCGATACATAAATCGCTGCCGTGCCCCTTTTAATTACGGTTGGGTTTAGGGAATGGAGCCGGCCTTTTATGCCCGTCGGGGGAGCTGCAGCTGAATGTTCCTCTTTACTTAAAGTTCCTCTTGTGTGGAGCAGAGGGTGTACAGTGCAACGGAGCATGTCACAGGAAAAAGAACAGAAATCACAGATTTGAGATGTGTATAATAGGAAGATGATGAGAGATGGAGACGTGTCGCAAGTAAGGGGGGGGGTCACGAGTCGGATGTGTGAGAACAAAGAATGTTCACAGAAAATTGCTGAACAGTCTAGTTCTCTTTTTTCTTTCCTCCTTGTTCGGCCTTCCTACGTGTAATTGCGCCTGCTGTGAGAATGTCGGGCAGGAGTCTCTCAGTCGATGGAACGCAGTCAGGAAGCCGTATTTGTTTACACCGAGTGGTTGGTGGTCTGGATGGCAACATTTACTTTCTCTCCCATCTTGAAAAAGGAAACAACCATCCGTTAGTCAGAGAGATAAGTGGTGTTCTTGCGAAGCACTAGCCCCAATTTTGATCTGCAAAGAAACTTTTTTTCACCCTGTCTCCAATGTTCGTCACATGATTTTAGATTTTGTCTGCATTGATTCTCTCTGCTGTAAACCTGCGGAATATTTGCAGCTGTCTCAGACCCAACATCTAAAATAGTCTCACGCGTGCATCTATGAATACTTTGGAGGGGGGAGAATTGGCTTTTAGCTGTCGCGTGCCACGCTGCTGCCAAGAGCCCGGCCAGCCGGTCTCCGTCCCTCCTCCCCCGGCGGTCGGCCCCAGTGCCGTTGGAGTGCGCAGTAGCTTTTAAGATTCACAGGATGAAAGTTCTCATCGATCCGCCGCGCAATCCGCGGGATTTGTCCGGACACGAGCGCGAGTCGTTGCTTTTGGTGGTCGGCGCACTAAGCGCGCCGCGCGGACGGGGGGGCCTGACAGCGATGACCTTGCCTCATTTGCCCGAGTCCGCCCCGTTAATTGTGCCGTTTCCTGGTGTGTGTGGTAATCTAACAAGGCAGTCTTAATTGATCTAGTTAACGTGGGAGGCGAAGGCACGTCTGGGAGCTGAGATGCCCCCCCCGGTTATTTTGACACGTAGACCGTCAGAAACACAAGAGGGTTAAGGAGAGCAGTCAGGGTGCCAGTGCCAATCTGCCCCAACACCAAGCTGAAGTGCAAAGGATTCCCCTGTGACACCCCAACCCAAATGTCACGCCAGCCGCCAGTGACCCTGTCTAGGAGGGCCGGTTTTCACCTATTCCAAGAAACGTGTAACAACCGTTGAAAAGAACATAAATCTACTTAAACAGACCTACATGTGACGAGCAATAACATCGTGTTTGAGCATTTTAGGTGATAGCGTGATGCTTGCTTAGTAAAACTGACCATAAGCTTTTGTTGCTGAACACACTTCTTGGCCTTATCTAGTCAACCCAACCACAGTAAGGCCTTTACTCAAGTCATAGCAACATTTGGCTTTCAAAAATGGCTTTTCTTAAGTGTGTTTATTAACTATAAACATAAGAACCAGGATCAGGCATTTAACAGTGTTTTCTTTTTTCCTCCAGCGGTGGGGGCTTTTAAATCTTTTTAAAATGTATTTATTTTTTAACATCTGATTTGAACTCGTTTGAAACAAGCTTTTAATGCAAATTTCAGAAAACAATATTCCCAATATAGTCAATGGCAATCCCAGGAGTAATAGTGTTGTGTAAACAGTTATTTCCATGAGCTTCAAAGCTCACATGAAGGCCAGCGAGCCCCCGGAAAGAAAATCTGAACCAATCTAAAAAAAATAGAGAAAAGAAATCCTAACCAGTGTTTTCAAAATACTTGCTTATACACACACAAATATATATATATATATATATATATATATATATATATATATATATATATATATATATATATATATATATAATTTTCATTATTAACCTTTAGTGAATGAGACTGACAACATCAGGAGAGAGACCGCTCCTCGGTGCAGTTCTCCTTTCCATTGTGCCAGGGGATTTTTAATTGGCCGGGGAGGTTTGAGGCGACACAGACGAGAGACTGTAAGTAATACACAAATGACAGACTGACAGATCTGCAGACGGACGGCCTTCACTCCAGCAGAAAACATGCAAATGTCCAACTGAAAGTGTGTCGTGTCCCTTATCAGCTTTGTTTGAAACTGATGTTTCTTTCCATTCTCGTTTGCTTGCGTGTACAGCATCCATGTAAATAAGACCGTGGCAATGTGATTAGGCCGGAACCCCCAAATCTGTATCGGTAGTTAAATCCCTCCAAAGGCAGGACTCTTTTGACGTGTTTGACCGGCCGCCGGTTGCTTCTGCCCGTTATTGCTTTCAGCCAGCGTGGGTGCTAATGCATGTGCATCCCAGCAAATATACAGTATGTGCTCCCATGGCCTTGGCCTGATTATGTTAAATCCATGCAAACACCTCACCCAACATTTGCATTTACCGTAGGATGACATAGGGCTGCTGTTATGCACGCATTGTATCATGGGTACATTCTTGTTGATTTATTGACGATGTAGCACAGATCTGTGCATTAGAGTGCACGGAACGAATGAACGAACAAATCCTGCTGTAGAGCACTTGTCAAATTATGTTCAGAGTGAACGGTTTTGAAATCTTACTTTTCTGGATTTATGTGAACTATTAAATCGGGTAACATTTGTCATTATCTGTAGTTTGGTGTAAAGCTCAGCAACTGGTTGTGGAGTGTCTTGCGCAACCATCGCTACATGCCAGAACATGCAAACATACAGCAACGAGGCATGCACCGATATCCAACAACATACCCTCACTTCTGTAGAAGGGGGGGGGGGCCCTCAAGAAATTACGTGGAACTGCATAAATGGCGGTATAATCAGCAGTTCGCATGACAGGTTCCTTGGACGGACGCCAAGGAAATAGCGAGTGGCGTTGTCGCAACCTGAGAGTGACAGTGAGACAAAGGGTGTCGAATCCACAGGCATGACGCGGGACCCTGTTCCGCCGAAACAGGACACCCGCCGCTGCGAGCGGCTCTTGCTGGTTCAGTGGTGACCTACAGAGAACAGCCGTCCGGCAGATCAAGGTCATACTTCTCCGTTGTGAACGGTTGGCGCGCAATTCAGTCACCGCTTCAACGGAAGCGGCCGCGCAGGGTTTTGTTTGATGCTCCACGCTCGGTCGGCTAACCGCACGTTTTATGTTGTGTGTTTGTTTTTCTCAGAGGTGTAAAGGATAAAGCTCCTAACACCATGGATATGGACACGCAGCCACAAGGCCAGCAAGCAGCTGTTCCAGTCTTTCAACCCCAGGTAGACTTCACACACGCACACAAGCACATCTGCTACCTGGGGTTTGTGCAGTAAGATGACCTATTGCCGGCTGCGTTACACATATCTTTTCAAATATTTATTTCCATATATATTTATTTTTCTGGCATTGTGAGCAACAAATCGATGAGCATGTCTCCTATATGACACGTCAGATTGTTTAATTAATGAAATGCACATTTCATTCACAATTTGATCAAATAGAGTTTCTTACATTTTTGGAAAATGCACTTGATTATCACTATATTAAAGGCCTTTATCTACATGGTCCTTCCCTGTTGCAAAGGGGTCTTTTCTTCAGTGAATTATTTATTTGAATCAGACCTTGTTGTACCATTTAGTCAGAGTTTTGTTAAAATTGTGATCACAAATAGTTTCCCTCCAGGGGAAAAAAAATATATATATGTGTGTATATATTGTGTGTATATATATATATATATATATATATATATATATATATATATATATATATATATATATATTACACTCATTGCAAGCATAGTACCCAACCTCCTTCGCATTTTGAACCGTAAATATTCTGTGTTTGCCCTTTTTGTTTTCATGCGTCAATCAAGTTATGCGGTAACGGTCGGGGCGTCCTGCTGACCGCTGCCGCCGCAGTGTGAGATGGACAGCGGATGAATGTTGTGTTGCTTCTATTGATCAGAGATCTGGAGCCCGGTGGAGGCTGATGGAGGCCGGCCTCCCCCTTCCGCCTCTCTTGGTTCAATACAGCTCAGGTTTGCTGTGTGCAGATCTGGTCGCTGTTGGATTTTAATACCGCTCTCCAACATCAGGTCCATTGATTTCTTTCCAGAAGGATGTTTCTGCCTCCATATATATTGAATATGCTTTAAACAAAGAGGACCATCCATATGCCCTAGAGTAGTTTTTTTTTTCGTTGGAAGAAAGCAACAACACTAAAAATAGGGCTGTACTGTCTCTTGTTGTTGTTCTTGCGAATGCAAGGGCACTGCAACATTAACACTGGAATTGCCAAGGGGGTTAATTTATTCTAAGATGTGTAATTGCAAAATTAAGTATAATTGGGTAGCACACAAGTTGGATAAAAGCTCTAATGATTTATTTCACTTAGACAGCAACCGTCACACGTGCATGCACGCACACACACACACACACACACACAGAGATAAGTTATAGGACTAAATAACCCACATTCAACTGTTGAGCGATCAGTGGAAGATTTAGAGTATATTTCAACCGGTGTTAATTGCACTTCCTGTGCTTAGGTCAGGGCTTCTACAGTGGACTTTCTGTGTTGCGTCATGTTTTTTCACTCTCACAGAAGACGTCTGAACTGATTTCCCATTTAGTGGGAAGTGGAGAGAGTCGGTTTGAGTATGTAGATGACTGTCTAGGCAGCATCCAGATGGGTGTCTTTCAACAAGTCCTGTTTCACACTTTCCCAAGGTTCAGTCTGCTCGCCAGCATGGGGGGGTTGAGAGAATCTGAATTGTATATGTGATGAAGGATATTCTGTACCGCTTGCAATATCATTTCTCTTGGTCCCGGAGGTATGATGCATATGCATTAGGTAAACGAGATGAGATGGTAAGATGTGCATTTTTAATGGTGCATTTGCTCTTTGAGCGAGTGGGAGGGTCGGCTAGGAGACTCCCCTCAGATCGGATTTCGATCGTCAAGACGGTTTGACAGACACGGATCTGTCTGTACGCGCTGAGACAAGGTGGTGTGGCGGCAGAGCAGATTGGGAGGAGAAGAACGTAAAATCCCCTCTGGGGTGAATCCTGCCGGTCGGCTGAAGATGAATATTGCATGGTGCCGCGCTGGGGGGAAGCAGAGGACTGGTTGGTGTGGGAGCGGGCCTGCCAGTTGCTGTCTCCGTCTCTCCCTGTATTCCTCCCCGTCTCTCTAGTAGACTACGTCCGCAGTAATCACGCAAGGTTTCTCTGGACACCTCATGATTTGATACGATTTCCAGAGCGATGTTCTTGATACATCAAAAATGTCATCGCACTGTAACTGAAACACTGCTGGTTTGATTCATAATTTAAAAAAAAGATCAATCTACTGCATTATATTTGATCAATTCCAAGCATTGCAAAGGGATCCAACAAGAATAAAGTCGTCACCACACGTCATCCAGCATATTCTGCCTCATTGGACATAACAAGATTATTGTTGTTCAAACAGATAAAACGCTTCCTGTGTCAAAACTACACATCTAGTGATAAAGTTCCCCTCTTCCCCTCGGTGATACCGGGACCGTGGCTTTGGTGTACAGATTCGATTCTCAATAACTGAGTAGGGGAGCAAATTCTTATTTAAAAAAAAAAGCCTGCTAGTATTTGGCTGAGCTTAGAAGGTAAACAAGACAGACGGGTATTACATCGGTTGTGTTCAGGGACGGCGGTGCAACCGGTTGGTCTGGAATCAAAGAATCCTTGTAGGCAATTGTTACGCTCAGAATAGATTTCGAAATATCTTATTGAGTTTTCATCACAAACCCTCAGTCTTCAAGTAATTTACTTTTCTTTTTTTTTTTACTTACTTACTTTTTCTTTTTCTACTGATCGTAATCTAATCTAGTGTTACCCCGTACACAGCCTCATTCTTTAATTATTAATCTTCATTTATTTTAAGTTAGTAAAATGCTGGCTCAGTGGGCCAACATGGAGAAATTAGCTTTTTAGCCAGCTTGGTTTCTCTCCCTCTCCCTCTCCCTCTCTCTCTCCATCTCGCTCAGTTAATTCATCTCTCTCCGTCTCTCTATGGGAGACGGCACCTCTCTGCTGCCGCTGGCCTTCCTGTGGCAGCCGTTGGCGCTGCCGGGCTGTCACATCACACCCTTGCCCCTCTGCTGCTTGTCTTTCCCCCCTCTCACTCTCCTTCTTTCTCTCCCCTGTCTTCTGCATTCCCCCTTTCACTCTCCATGTGTCTTGTCAGTTGTGTTTGGCAACGGTGTCATTATTGGGCAGCCCGTATCACACTTCCTTCGATGAGCTGTCTGTCTGCTCTTCTCTCTCTCTCTCTCTCTCTCTTTCTCAATCCCCCTGCTACTGAGTAGCCCATGGCGGTTGTGTGTCACCTTTATACCCTGGACACACTGTCCCTCACAGACATTACCCATAATGCCTTGCATGGCTGCCACTTATCTCCATCCCCTGCAGCTTATCCCCATCACCAACCAGGATGATGTGAGTGAAAAGAATAAGCACACCACAGAAGTGCAGAAAACACGAAGAAAGTCTGGATTATGAAGTGGGTTGAAATCAAACAACCGTATGCTAACTTTGCCTTGGCCTGTATTTATAGTCCCATGGTAGTGATCATTTCTGGCATTTGACATGTGACCCTGATCTTTAGATGACTAAATCATGTATTGTCCGGTAGTTTAGTTTAGGTTCTGTCTTAGCATTTGTATGAGATTTTTGTGATGGATTTATATTAAGACGATTAATTGGTATGGTAAATATGGTACGGTAAGTAAATATCCGTGGCAGCATTTCCTTTACTCATTCAGGTAAGTAAGAAACACTGTTCTGCAGAACGAGTTGGCTCTACCATCATAATTAACCCACCCGCAAACAATCAATTCTTAAATGCAGGTTTGTTCATAAATGGACTCTTGCGTCATTCAGGGTCATTCTTCTGTGACTTCCCCTTGTGTGTCTGTGTGCTTGTGTGTGCATGTATATAATATTTATGTATATGTGTGTGTGCGTTGGTTGGGCCCTTGTGTTTCAGCTGGGAGCTCCTGATTGTGTGACACCGTGTGTGGCAGATGAGACGGCCTGTCACTCAGCTTTGGCCTGGCTGCCCTTTGAAGGCCTGGCCAGGGGGCGAAGAGGTGCCGCAAATGGCCTGTGAAGTTTACATACACTGCCCACTGCTAAACAGATTAGCTCTAATGAAGTGTCTAATGCCGGGGCCGCCGGCTGACATAATCCTGCCTGGCAGCTCGGCCCCTTGGCTGCCAAAAAAGCCGACCTCCCTCCAGCCCCGTCTTCCGCCCTCGCACGGCCTCTGCTGCCACCCAGGGCGACTCCACACGGGGAGGTGCCCACTGTTAATCATGCCGGACAGTGTGCGATCTGACATGCAAATGTAGGTCATTGCATATGTAAATGTGTGATTAGGGGGCTGGCATGCCAGGACACATTAGCAAGACTGTGCTCTCAGCAGGCGGTTGTCACAGCGCTTTAGAGGCTCATGCTAACATTTGTCAACCTACCACGCAGCGAATGAAAGCAATGCCCTCTTGTCCTCTCTGCCCCCATCTTTCTCGCTCTCGCCCCCTCCCTGAACCTATAGCAATCAAAGTGTCAGATTTTGCACAAATGCATCCGATACACAGGATGACACATCCTCGCACAATATGGCCACACTCTCAATGGGAATCTTTGTGCAGGTTCGCATCAAGCCTCTTTTATGTAAGTTTATTTTGTATGTAAAGTCCTAACTACTACAACAATGTGTAACTTTTTGTCATTGGCAGCCATTATCTTTTTTGCAGTTATGTGTTACGGTGGCTTGCACAGCAGCTCTCTGTCACAGTGTCTCTCAGACAGCTTTGGATGATGGTTATGTCATGCTGAAAAATGCACACACCTCGACAGTGTTATGGGTTAATTGAACAGGGCATCTAATTGGCTCACACCTCTTCCCTTGGCTGACAACTCTAAACTTTAGATGCCCTAGCCTTTTAGCGTCATAGCTAGTTGTAGGGCTGTCAGTGTGTATGTTTGTGTGTATTTTGTATTTATTAATGAAGATGTGCGTTCATGTTTGGCACATATCATTCAGTCACTGGGCTGGTTTTGTTACCATGTATCACCTTTCGCTGTCTTGAATACATAATTTAACCTTTAGTCAACCTCTAATAATGCAGCAATTACTTGATTTGTACAACTGTTGTTATACAACATTCTCTGGTTCCATCTGCTCAAATGAAAGCATTTGTAAATTAAATACATTGAGGTTAACAACTACAGACGGGACAAAAGAAGCAATCTGAATATACTAACGTGGCCATTTTAAATACTAAACATGAAGTTGATTAATTGGAAAAAAGTCAAATTTTTAGTTATGAAAAAAACAGTTGCTGACCAACTGTTGTTTGCTTTGGTTTCGTTGCACATTTTTCCCGATCTTCCCCTTTTGGTCCGAATGTAACTGTCCAGTGACTTCACTTGCGTGTTGCGTGTGGTGACACTCTTGTGTTTTTGTGTTCGGGAGATGTTTGACCTTCTCCCCCTCTTTTGTCCTTCTTCCCCCTGTCCCAAGCCGCTCGCCCCTGAGCTGCTCCCATAGCCACGTTAGCAGAAGTGCTGGTGACATGTGGCATTGTGATATCTGTCACCTTCCGTTTTCTCCCGCCGACGCCTTGTACAAGTTTACCAAAACACTTGAAAGGTCACTCAGCCTGTTGTGGGCCTTCTTGTTCTTCTTCACACATCATGTCCGAGGGGCTCATTCTGTTGTTGTTGTTTTTTTAGCCCTCACAGCCAGTGGTGTGGCGAGGAGTCTCGCTGTCTGTGGCGTTGTGCCAGTCTTTTGGTGTTAAAGCTTGGCAGACAAAAGGAGGAGGAGGAGGGTACTTCAAAACAGGCTCAATGGTTTGATGTCTGCGGAGGGAAATATTTGTTTTCACCTCTACAAAATGGTACCAAATGAAGGATGATTCGCTTGTCTACCTTTCAGATGTAAGGTACAAAGATGAACTGATTACACAGGAACATCATTTATCACCATGGTAACTGTTTTAATCAGAAGTCAACCCGTGGCAGTGCGGTCCTGCGTGAATCCTCTTTCCAGAATGTTCTAATTTTTAAAACCTCTCAGTGCTCTTTGAATAAAAGTTCAGATTTGAACAAAAGGACGTTCCTCCATCCACATGCGTTTGTTTGGCCATAAAGTTGGATGGGTATTGGGATACCAGTCTAATCATGTGAAGCAGAGAGATTCCTCTCAGCCAAGAAACTACAGGGTTTCACCTGCATCTTCGCCCCTCATCCTTTCCTCCTAACATAATATTGAGATAGTGGCGTTCAGTGTTAAATCCATCCACAAATATAATTGTATTATGTTTCATTACAAGTGTGCATGTGTGCATATTCTGGATAAAAAAGCTCCAGCCAATACTAATGGAGCCGTTCTGTTGTTATCAGAAACCGCTGCAACCAGACATGGGCCACAACTCGCTGGCAAACTTCCAGATTGAGAAGAAGATCGGACGAGGGCAGTTCAGTGAGGTGTACCGGGCGAGGTACCTGCTGGACAACACGTCAGTGGCCCTGAAGAAAGTCCAGGTGAGACACCGTGATACACATACACGTGGATACCACCACAGCCAATGATATACATGTCTTCCTTTTTTTTGTTATGCATGAATGGTCAAAACGAGCCAGTAGACAACACAAATAATATAATATGTTTAGACTTACCAGCAATTTTGTACCTCAGCTTACCCCACCTGCATGCGGCACACTCCACTGTAATAAAAGGTCCTGAATCTCCACGCTGGTGTTCTTGATGCACAAACCCAACTCTATAAAACTCAGGAAAGCGTGGTTACTTAGAAATAAATTGCTTGTCAGTGTGAGGAACAAAGCAAGAAAATAGTAACAGATTCTATGGATGCGCTTGTTCTTGTGAGAAAAAATATACTTTAGTTATTACTATTTTTCTTAAATGCAAAATACTGTGATAATAATTTTTGTGCAGACTGCCCAGCGCTACTGTGAAGGCTAATCTACCTTCATAACATGACACCGTTCTCTTGGGAAATGTGCACACATACAGATTCATCCACACACATTCAATGTTTACTGACTTTTACACACACAAACTCACACACCAGGAGAATGTGCTGTACTGGTTGAGGATGTATGCACATACACACACATCACACACGCACACCTTAGGGACAGGGATTTGTGCGTGTTACTCGGATGTTAAACACCTGTAGTCACTCCAACGGCATCCTCTACATAACAGCAACCATGTTTTCTGTTTAGTTTTTTTTCCTGTTTTCTATCCATCTCACATTTCTTGAATGTGCCGTAACGCCCCTCTCTGTCCTCTCTCTCGCTCTCCTTTTGATCTCTTGATAGATATTCGACTTGATGGATGCCAAAGCTCGGCAAGATTGCATCAAAGAAATAGATCTCCTAAAGGTAAAGAACCAGAGAGGATGTAGACGGCGTCATACGCCGTCTACATCCATCGTCTGTTCTCTTAAGGTGCCTCAGCTGAGACCTTCCACCACAGGAAAACAATTGATCTGCACCAGACGGCTCGGGTCTGTGTGTCGATGTGTGGGCACATGCATGTGTGTGTCTTTGTGTTTGTATCCTTGCATGGCTATGACTGTACAGATGTGTGTGTGTACAGTACACGTGTTTTACGGTCTCCTGTGTGCGCGTGCGTGCTTGCAGAGGTGCACCAGTGAAACATCCCTCCAGGCTCACATTGACTCTTTTTTTCAAAGGGGTTTTTGGTATCTTTTGTAATGTTTAGAGCTGGGCAACAGTGCATCAGCATGGAAATTTAGCAGGCTCCCTCTTGGGTCTCTTGATGTGTTTACCTCCTCCCTCTCTTAATCTTGGTGTATTTATTATTTTTTAATCCAACGAAGCGGTTTCATTTATCAAACTACCTTTTAACATGTGTCAGTTGGGTTTCTCTCAGAAACAAATGAACAAACTAATGACAGCCTCAATATTTCCCCCCGTCTGCGAGATCCCAGATCTGTGTCAGAGTTGTTGGTGTTTGATCTGTGTGTGTGTGTGTGTGTGTGTGTGTGTGTGTGTGTGTGTGTGTGTGTGTGTGTGTGTGTGTGTGTGTGTTTTCCTGGTAGCGTTTCCCTCCATACATGGAGCCTTTATGCGCATTGTTGTGCACCACAGGCAGTTTTTGCGCGCACAAACCCACACACACACACACACTGTCACACGTACACAAAGAAAATAAAACCAATTAGTTTGTACCACTCAAACACATCAATGGAGCCCCCGGGGGCTCGTTGGGCCAATCAAAGACAACAATACTCAGATGCAGGCAATAGAGCTGTAATCTGAGTAGCAGATCATTGACTTGACGACACGAGACAGCAACGTTCGCCTGAATCTGTATCTCTGACCTCCTAAGAGGGGTCATGGGGGGTTGAATGTCCCACTCCGCCAGGTGACGACGTTTCTCGTTTCCTTTCTATGCATTTCCTTTTTTATCCCCCCCCCCCCCGTATATGGATCCTTCCAATCCCTCCTGTCTTAATTCCCCCAGTTGCTATGGCCTTCCATCCGTACTTCTTCCTTTCTCTCTCCCCTTGCTCATCTGTACTTTTTATGTTCCCTTCCTTTCATCCCGTAAGCTGATTGCAAGTGAACATGGAAGTTGTGCCCGACCCAGTGCTGCCCATTCAGCCTGATAATAAAGGGCTGAGTGTGAGAGAGAGACAGTCCTTCTGCCTTATCCCCCACTAGACAGGCCAGCAAGAGACACAGCCAAATCAGAATAATGAGAGGCACACTGGCATGGACCGACTGGAATGACACACATACTGGCACGTGATCGCACACACGCACAGTCACACGCGTCCACTCTCAGTCATGGCATTTCAACAGTCTGCCTGTTTGTTTGTTTGTCTGTCTGTGTTTATGTCGGCTCGTTCATGTGTGTTTTCCGGTTCTGGCATGATGATTTCAACTTGAGAATCTCACTTCTCACGCTGCCCTTTTTGTCTAAATCCTCGCTCAGAGGAATGTTGGTTGCAGAAATAGCCCCTCTCATTGCCAATCTGCTATTTTCACCATTCCTGAAATCCCACAGCTGTGAATTCCTCCCGCTGTTGGGTTCCTATCAAGCCTGGATTATATTCTGAAGACAAATGAACTGCCTAAATCAGCAGTGAAAGACTGTGTTTGCCTCTTTGGGTTTCCTCTGTGGAAGTGTGTGTGTGTGAATTAAGGCTGCAACTAACGATAATTTTGATAATTGATCTTGATTGATATTAATCGGTTCATTATTTTTTTGATTTATCCATGAACCCGATAAAAAAAAAAGCATTAATTTGCAACCCTTTATTCAAAAACAGAACTGACAGTACGGGAATCTGGTCATTTTATTTTGAAAAATTCTATAATCTCTTCCAATTACATGTGATTATCACTCTTGACACATTTACCAAGCGTCACCTAAGTTTCTTTTTTGCCGAGCTCTACACTGAAAAAATAAAAAATCTCCACGATTGAGGGACGTAGCTAATAATCGCGTGACACAACATATGGATAAAGAAATTTGTTGCAGACTTAATCATAAGAGGTTTTATCAATCACTCTAGTGTAAATCCCCCTTTCACATCTCTTTATGAAGAATACATTTCACACAAGCAGTTTCGTACAGTTTCTCTTAAAATGGACAAACCTAACCTTGCGTATCTACAAATTTTCTTGTTCAGTGAATTGACAAATATCAATATGGCATTCAGTTCTTCTGGTGATGGACATTCAAGGCTGTTTTGAATTCATCCTCCTCAACTGAAGGACACTGAAATCTAACATAATCTAACAATTATTTAGTAATACGGTTATTAATATTCCTACCAGCTGCTTTCCTCTGAGCATGCAATCCCATTCATAAATGCACTCTAACCTAATTAATTATCACGGGTTAATTTTGCACCATCAGATGGGATTAGTCAGTGTCTTGTTCTTCCTTGAAACTCATCACCAGCTCACCAAATACATCAAATCGAGTCGTGCATGATTAAGTAATTACACACGCTGGTGGGCCTCAGCGAGCATGTGTAATTACATAATCACTCTAGTCTGTGTGTAATATTTCCTACTGAATGATTGTTGCAATGCATCCATCATTTACGCAAACATCTGCGCATGAACGTCTCCCTTCCTCTCCCCGTGTCCTCTGCTTGAGGTTCAAGTTGTGGACGAGGAGTGGGTTGTGGCGCGCGTATGTGAAGGTCGGAGAGGTTGGGGGGGGGGGTTACTTATCATCCCGCCCTCGCCGTGTTACAGTCTGGAGCCGTGCAGACCTGCCACTCTGGGCCAAAGTTACATCTGGCAAGAGAGGACAGGGGACTGCCAAGGAAAGCTGGAGACACGAGCGCAGGGGCCGTGCAGGGAGACGGAGTGGAGAGTGCAGCGTTGCCGAGTGCACTGCACTGTGCTCGCCGTTCCCCCTTTTCTTGGCATCATCCGGAGCATGAACATTTCTTTAATCACAGCAGAGAAAGCAGAGCGGAGCCGAGTGGAGGACGTGTGTCACACTGCTCTGTCTGCTCACATCACCCGGCACGCACGCACAGACACACTGCCCCCACCTCCCCTCCTCCCCCCCCCACACACACACACCCAACATTGCCATGTCTCCAGCTCTGCACATATCACCATCTCCCTTTACTCCCTCCGTACTCTGCTCACCCACAGACCTTATAGGAGTGCTCACCTTATTGCACTCATGCTCTTTTTTTTCTTCTTTTTTTTTTTACTTCCTCACCTTTTGTTCTCTTTCTAACCTCTTCACCCTGCACTGTCTTCATCATTCTTTTGCTTGTGTGTCACTGTGTCATTTGTTTCTTTCCCTCCTTTGCCCCTCTCTCTACCCCCTCCTCCCTCCTCTTTTCTCATCTCGCTATGGATGGATAGAGACTTTTTGTTTACAACATGGAATGCTGTTCCTGCCTTATTGACCAACCAACAGGAAGGAACTCAGCCAGAGATGAGCCTGGGATGCTTGTTTCTTCCGAGTGCCAGCCATGTCAGCCTGTCAGCCGTGTGTGTGTGTCCGTGTGTGTGTGTGTGTGTGTGTGTGTTTGTTTGTTTCACACATGGGTTGTTGTCGTCACAGACAGAGGGGTTGTTTTGACATGTCACCCAGCTTTGTCACACTGGAGGACAAAATTGTCTCATTAGGTCCACCCTTACAGAGTAGGGCTTCCAAATACGGACTCAACTGTTTGCTTTTAATTGGTGGGGAAAAAACAATGGATCGCAAAACTCATGACATGAACCTCTGTGTTTTTAATAAGTGATGTGGCTCTTTGATAGACATTGTATTACATGTCTTCAAGAAGATGCTACTGTCTGTAGCCTCAACAATAAATGATTTTCACTCTTGGATTAGGAAGTGTGACCACAGAAGCCCTTAAAGTGTTACCAACATGTCTTCTGATCGCTCCTTCTGTCGTTCTTCATGACATGTCTTTTCTTTTCTCCCATAGCAATTGAACCACCCCAACGTGATAAAGTACCATGCGTCTTTCATTGAGGACAACGAGCTGAATATAGTCCTGGAGCTAGCCGATGCTGGCGACCTCTCCCGTATGATCAAGGTAAGGAACTCTCCACAACAACAAACCTCCCCCAGCTTGCACTCTCGGCCTGCTCGGTGGTCGTAATATACTCCAAGCAAAACGCGACACTGACGCAACCTTTTATAACATAAACTCCAAATAAAGTGTGTTGTTGTTTTAACAGGAAATTCTGGTGTATCTTTGACAGAACAACCATTTCAACACAATATCACAAATTTGGTGTCAAAAGGAATGCTATAAACTGCTGCCAGGGCCTTTACTGAGCGGATGGTGGCAGGAAGTCTGGTTTGTGGTTTTTAAGGGCTTTTCACTACCTGGACACTGAGTCAATCTGAATCATCCATTCTTTACTGATCCAAAAACCAACTATAATAAATGCCTCATGTGAGCTCTTTAATCCCAGCACTCTGTGTGGACAATAAGAGGGTTGTTGAGAATCCGCCGATGATTAATGGTCATAAAGTTCCATCATGTGTTGCATGCACGGTGCATATGAACGCGTACCGAGCGTAATTCATCTGGCTTTAATTAAACTAGAGGTTTCTTGCCACAAAAGCCGCAAGCTGCAACCGGCTGAATCTCCAGTAGATGAGACATTCTCTTGTCAAAATACATGCAAATGTCTATTTGAAATGCGTACATAGGGTATGTGCCGAGTTGACCATGTCTTGTACCTAAATCGACAATCTTTTTTTCTTTGTGGAGGGATGGTGTTGTAATTGGAGCAGAAGCAGCAGGCTCGTTCAAAAATGGCTCACCTTGTTATTCGTCTTTGAGTTCGACCAAACCCCCAGTTTTTCAAAAAAATCCTGCCAGTATAACAAATTAGTGGTGCATGTAAAAAGCCTGGTCTTCTTCTCCCATGCATAAATGATGGCGCAGCGTTGTATCGGCACAGCTCGACAACCTGTTTGCAGTCATACTCAGCAGCTCCACAGCCGCACAGTTCAACACAGCAAATTAGGAGAGGCGAGGATTAGCGCTACAACAGAGTGAACATGGCAGGCTCAGCACACACACACTCGCACCAGTGATATGTATCTGGTGAACACACACACACACACACTGAATTCATACATATGGTGTACTGTGTGTAAGCAAACACTGTGCCGACACGAACACACGCTCACGCAGATGTTCAGAGATGCACTTTACAGAGATGTATCAAGGCAGCCTGAAGAGGTACGATAAGAAACCACGCAGGGCCACTGCTATGTTACCCAAGCTACCGACAATGCTGGGAGCCCTCCGACTGCGTCGTCTCCTTATGGCCACTGACACACACACACACACACACACACGCAGTATGTCTCTACTTCTCCCCACTAGTGTCCTTCACAGTTGTAAATGATTTGTGTTTCTAATGTCACAGTGGCAGTCCAGAGGTGTGTGCCACGGATTAGCCCCCCCACTTTGGGGCCGTAATGTGAAGTAAACACATTTGAACAGTGTGCCATATGTAAAAAAACAACCCCCCACATCCTCCCCCTGCTCCCATGCATGAATTAAGCTTTTTTTCTTTCTTTTTGGATTTCTCATCCTCCACACTGCTCGCCTGTCTCTCTGTCTCTGACCATCTTAGCATTCAAATGAAATCCAATGATGCTTGATTTGCATGCACTTACAGAATATTGCATGTGCAGTGTTTGCTGTTAAAGGCTAGAAGAAGAGTCGGAGGGTGGTGGTGGTGTTGGTGGGCGCCTATGTGCTCCCCCATTGACATCAAACAGTCCTCTGATATGGAAATGGGTGGGCAAGCAAAGAATGGCTTCTCACTAAGGCTTTGTTTGCATGTAGGCCAAGGTCTCCCCCTCCCGCTCTCTCCATCTATCTTTCTCTCTCCCTCTTTTTTGTTTTCTGTATTTCTTAACATCACCTACAACCTTTTTTTTTTTTCATCATTCCACTATCTATTGTCTCTCGCTCAATCTTTTCTCCCATTATGTCTCTGGCTTTATCGCTTCGGTACCTTAGGGCAACGGGCCTCATTTCCTCTTTGAATCCTGAACACACCAGAGATTTTATTGTATTTATATGGTAGATAAACTCCTACTACTAGATGTTCAATTACCTGTAGTGTCATAAATAGTATGGCTTCACAGACACCGCAAAGGGAGACACACACATAAAAAAGATACTTCGCATTAGTTGTACCACAGTTGTCTCCACGATTCTTAAATTCTCGCAGACACCAAAGGGATGAAACAGTTGACCAAATAAAAGGAATACCTTCAAAAAACGAATACGTTTATTCTTTCAAATGTTTGACAGTTTATCATTTTGATAAACAAAGACAAAAACCGTTGTGAGTGTTCGGTATGAGGACTCTGCATGCGATCCTGTTGGTAGCCAGGAGGAGTTCCGATCCTCACTTGTTGATTTATTATTATTATTATCATTACTATTATTATATAGCCAGTGGGGTTAAGTAGAATCGCTGTCATCACTGTGGCTTCCCTGGATTGGACTCCACTCTTGATGATCCAAAACAACTCTGAGCCCTCAAATGGAAAAAAAAAAAAAAAAAAAAGAATAAGTCAACTGGACCCACTGTGCCACTGAGGGGCTACCTAACAAAAGAGCGCTGTGCCAGAAGGGAAAGTTTGTGACGGTACCACAGATTCTCAGTTCCTAACAATCCATGTGCTTTCCATTGAAGGCCATAGAGAAAATGAGACGAAGCTCGGTTAGGCAAAGGACGAACCGAGAGGAGAGTGGTCTGTGTTGCATTAGCAGTCGGGACCGGGGCCGGATGCTGTGTGAACACACAGGGACGTGAACATTTGCCTGCAAAAAATTGTATTCCGTTCCACGCAAGACCTTTCCCACTCCTGTTAAAAACAATTTAACATGTCATTTGGATTTTTGATTGATTGTGTGTATGTGTGTGTGCGTGTGTGTTTACTTAACAGCACTTCAAGAAACAGAGGAGGCTGATCCCGGAGAGAACAGTGTGGAAATACTTTGTCCAGCTCTGCAGCGCGCTTGAACACATGCACTCCCGGAGAGTCATGCACAGAGGTAGCGTCAACGTGCACACACACGCTGTATATAGCATACGCCCACATGTATGTTGATACATTTATTTGTTCAGATTAAATACAAGAAAAAAAATTAAATGTAGGAGGGATTTACAAACGCTGCAACTGCTCACATCTTTTATCATGTAAATGATATCTAAAAGCGTATTGTATAATATTAACTGATCATCTGCGAAAGTTTTGATCAGTGATCAAACTTGTGTAGGTGTTAAACGACACAAAGACCGGAGAACACAGTGTTTATGGTCCCACAAGCTTTTAGTAGAGCTAAGTCGAATCAAGTACTGGATCCATGCGCATGGGCTGACACACACACACACACACACACACACACACACACACACACACACACACACACACACACACACAGGTGGTGTACTTCCGTTCGGCTGACTCTGATTAGGGAGCACGGACACTAATGAACCCTGAGCTCTGCGCTTTAATGACCACTTAACACAGGCTGCCTATTCAAAAGATGCTAACAATTATATTCGAGCAGTAAATTTCAAAGAGTGGCGCAGGGCACATTAACATCTCTTTGGAAAAAGCAACAGAAACGGTTTGCTAACGCCCACATCAAGTGACATGAATACTTTCATTGTACGCTTCATGCATGTAATGCGTTTCATGGCATGTTTTCTGAATTCGATCCGATCTCCGTCATTAACGTAACATACAAATTTTAAACAGTTTAACCAATGACA
This sequence comes from Gasterosteus aculeatus, assembly GCF_964276395.1. Classification (NCBI taxonomy): domain Eukaryota; kingdom Metazoa; phylum Chordata; class Actinopteri; order Perciformes; family Gasterosteidae; genus Gasterosteus; species Gasterosteus aculeatus. The sequence continues at coordinate 11,861,465 of NC_135695.1, read as the reverse complement.
CCATGAGTCGTGTGCGACCTCTCTTCTCTCCAGATATTAAGCCGGCCAACGTATTCATCACAGCTACAGGAGTAGTGAAACTAGGAGACTTGGGACTGGGCCGATTTTTCAGCTCCAAAACAACCGCCGCTCACTCGCTAGGTAAGTTTTCTGCAGTCTACACATACTGTGTGTGCGTAAACACACATGTAAACACACATCGTCCTTCATGAACCCACAAATGCACACACAGACACTTAAACCCAGCGGCCCCCAGTAATCACCCGATGTTTGATGTGTTTCATTAGGCACGGCGAGCCCCCGGCCATGTGTCATGTAGTCCTGCTGCGGGGCCGCGTCTGTGCCCGGCCCCTTCATAGGCCACTTAGCCACTTCCTGTTGCCTTGACCTTTAAACCTAACACAGTCCAAGACTGGACCGAGGCCTTCTACACAGCTCTGATTGTGACTGTGTTCCATAAAACACGCCGGCAAACTTTACAATCCCTGTTACTGTTTGGCATTGATGGCAGTGTTTTTCACTTGAAGAAAATAAATCCTTTTTTTTTTTTTGTTCAAAGAAGTGAGATTTGCAGCCCTCGTTAATTAAGACAAGTTCATTTGGCTTAGTTTCTGAAATGAGAGTGTGATGAACTTGAAATTGTACAAAACGGAAGAACCGATTGTCACCACGTATTAGAATGCGTTATTAAACTCATGTTGCTTAAAGACTGTGGCGCTGTTACTGTAATTCTTTTAGAGTCGAGCCTGTAACCTCAAGTGTGTGAAACAACATTTGAGTAATTTATTATTTAATAATTTACTCAAATGCTATTTCAAGGAATAGACTCTTGTACCACTTACGTACAAGCTTGCCTCTCTTTAACACACACAAAGACTCACATTAACACATTTTCCTTGGTTCAAGGGTGTCCTGTTGTTTTATATAGCGTCAATTAATATCTGTGGCCAGGTTTATGTACCAGAATAAAAAAAATACACAGTTACAAATTCCATATAGTACCCTTTAAAAATAGTTTTTACATATTCCGATTTTCTATTATTATTATTTTTATTTATCTTGTTGTGTTAACAGTGATAGAATGAATGTCATTTTAAGCCAGTGCTCGTCCAGTAATACACAGTAAATCTATAGTGGAGATGGTTACACTGTAACTGGCAATCATCCCCACAAATTCAGCTGCTTCATAGACAAATATAAAGGCTGTCATTCACACAGTGGCACTTCCCTATGTCAAACTGTTAGCACCACAAACAGTGTGCTATTCTCAGCCCCTCTACAGCAGCGGCCCAGCTGTTTTGGGAAGGTGTGAATCACATGATCAGCTCAACATTGGTCCGATCAGCTATGCAGCCTCCGGTGCCAGCAGTCGGGTGAAAGCCTCTGTGATTGCTCATTAAAGTTGAATCCACAGCACCCTCTTTAGGCCGAGAGGGAATTTGCAGCCCCACAAGCACAAAGGTCGACTGGAAAACTGTCATCATTAATCTGAAACAATCAAGAAGGCTTCGATAATCCCCAGAAAACTACACAGATCAAAGTGTCATTTTGCTGCCAGGGACTCGATGATCGCAACAGACGCATTTGATCCAAAGCAGCCACATTGGTCCTGCGATTCTTTAAATCAACTCACCACAAATAAACGCCAAAGTATGCAAATGTGATTTTGTAATGATATATTTTATATGCAATTCCTATCCTTTTAATAATATTTTAACCCTATCAGTATGCTTTCAGTAGATAATCTGCTGCTGTAGAAGCAGATTATGTCCCTGTAGGTGATTATGACGTGTTGACACACCTTAATTCCCTGGCTTTACCCTTGCTGTTTCTTTAGGTTAAAAAAAAAAGAAAAAAGCAGCTCTATCTTTTTCTCTGTGAAATATCCTTCTCCCCCGCTGCTGTTTCTTGGTGTTACTTGTCCTCACTTCTCCTTCCTTCTGACCCTCCCTGCGGTGTTTTGACTTTTAGAGGGAAAGAGAGACAAAGAGTGGCTAGAATGGGTGTGAGAGATGTGAATGTTGCACTGAAAGAACGAGGGGGAAAATATTTGTAGAGGCGGGGGGGAGCAAGAAGGAGGCACAGAAAGAAATAGAGGAGAATATGACAATGTGACAACAACAATATGAGAGAAGAATGAAAGCAAGAGTCAGAGAGAGAGAAGGGTAGAAAGAAGGAATTTAAGGTGCGTGCGTGTGTGTGTGTGTGTGTGTGCGCGTGCGCCTTCGTGGGTCTGTAATGAGCCGAGCCACCCAGCTGTACAGTAGAGCAGGGTGGTGGAGATGAGATGGAGGTCCAGGCATACAGCCTGTCAGCTCGCAGGCTTTCAACTCAGCGGCTCAGCTGCCTGCAGTCTCTCACACACGGGCACACACACACACACACACACACACCTACACACACGCATTCTTTTGCTCTTACTCACTCTTGCACACTCTGGGAGACACACAGACTCTCTGTCTCCTATACAGATGTACTCAAAGGGACGCATGTGCATATCCATATGGGCTTGAATTCATACACGCACGCACGCAACGCGCACATACAGGAATAAGATAATGATGTACATTCGCGCAGATTTGGAGCATTCAAACCGACAAACTGTCAATGACACAATACGCACAAGCACGCAAAAGACACACTCTGTCTCACTGGCTGAGGATGGTTATGTAGGATAGTGGCAAGAGTCGGGTTAGGGAGGAAAAAAGACTAAAAGAACGGTGGTAACAGCAATACTGATTTAATCCATGGGGATTAGAGAGTAGCCAATTGTCAGTAATAAATTATATAATATACCTGCAATTAACACTTGTAATGACAGAGGTGTTAACGGCGAGTACCATGGGAAAGGAAGGAGAACAAGATGGAAGCAGAAAGACTTTACGGAGGCGTCCAAAATAATTATGACTTTTCCAACATGTAGGCCTTTATAAAGCCTTGGTTATCTTATAAAGGCAAGTCGTGAAACAGAGAGGGGTCGGTGGCGAGCCAAGAAACCCATAATGCAAATATAAAGGGAACACAGAAAAGGCTTTCTGACGATGAGAATAAGTCCTTCTGGCTGTGTGGCTACCTAAAACTTAAATTTGTATTTTTTGGAACACGATAGAGCAAAGGTTTCCAAACTCGTGCCTTAAGTCTGAATGAGAAAGTAAACCGTAGCACTCGAGAGTGCAGCAGAATCCCGTATGCTGTTTAAAATACAGTAAGTGTTGGTAGGGCACAGGTTAGCTGACAGAAGGCTATCGCCCTGCATTGAATCTCCCTACGAAATTCATCACCGCGTGTAAGCGCTTGTGTAAAAGCTCTGGGTTTGAATTGTTGATGAGGAAACTGCAGCAAGCCAGAATCAATAAATGTATTTAAATGATCACCAATGTTGGTTCATTCAGCGGGGGGTTAGAAGTGTGGGCTTCATTATAGCGGATGGCATATCGCCTCCTATACAACGATTACCCTGTTTTGTACAGCGGTGTCACAGCCATTCGCAATAATGGAAATCAATCCAAACATGGCTTTCAATTTATTTGCATGAATAAGTAATGTGCCCTTGATTTAGCTTGCTGAAGGAGTCTCAGCCCGGCGCGGCCGCCTTCTTTTACACCACTATTAGCATTAACTAGGCTGATTCTTTTTAATCAACTAATAATGAATCTTAGGGGAGCTTGTTCAGACCGCACCAAGAGACCTCACACCTCGCACATGCACAAAAACGCACACATTCATGCAATACCAATGGATGACCAATTAAAACAGTCCCCGGTTTGTTCTTCCACTTGCAGCCTGTGCAGATGCTGATTTTTTTTGGAATGACAGGTAACACTTTATTGAATTATTAAAAAACACACATTTAAGATTAAACATTATCTTTCAACCCAATTAATTCTTTACCAAAATGAAAAGCACTAGCTTTTATGTCGTTCCCATAGACTTCAAATCCAATAGCCCTCTGTAACAGTTTTATTAATTAAAACCAAGGTCTCTTCAATGGTTTGTGCGTATCGTGACAACTCCTCCTCATGGCTGAGTTGGGTCTCTTTGATCGGGTTTGTTTTCAGAAGGGCATCAAGGCCTTTTGAAATTCCTGACCTAAAAAGATCCTTTAGTGTAGTGTCAAATACTTCATTCCAACAATCACGCAACAAGCTATTTTGCTAAATATGTACAGCGTCATCTCTTGGAGAAGGAATCCAGATTCACTGAATTGTACACTACAGCACCGGAGAGCAAAGAGTGGAAATGAACTTCAAACAAGTATAGAAGTGATTATTCATATTCCGATGCCATGCTTAGTCATGTATCTCTTATTATAATCAGACTTCAGTTATGTTGAAATGGTTCAATTATGAGGAACTCAAATATGTGAGTGTTACATAATGAACTTTCAGGTTGAGAAAAAAAGTGTGCAAAGCTCAAGCTCCACAGCGCAGCCGGCATCGTCTTCTGCTGCGAGGCCTCCGGTGGAAGTTGTGCATTCTTCATGTCGCAGTAAGCCCACTCTCCCGTTCGCTTGAGAGGAGGTGGAATGTGCAGAGTCGCAGCGCTGCTCAGCACCGGTTAGAAGCCTGGTAAAATTTCCCTCCTTTAACCATGTGTGATTAATACAAAACGTCTGCTGGATTTGCTTGATAGACTTTTACGTGGGAAATCACAGCAAACGGAAAGCAAATGGGGGGCCGGTGGGGGGGGGGGGGGACGGGCAGTCGTAGCCGGCTAAGAAAGCAGCAGATCTCCGCAGCACCCCGCTGTGTGTTGAGGTAGTGATGTTGAGCTGTGGTTCGTCTTTGTGTCCAGTCGGGTGAACGTCTGATTCTCTGCCAGTCCCCGTGGCAGTCAGGGACTCTTGACTTTCCAAACCAGAACCAGGAACGGGCCAACTTTTGAGGCTCCACGCTGCTCCCTGGGCCGACTACTGTTTCAGATCATTACCCAGGCCCACTAATCAAAACCGATTCATGTATATGCTGCGTGTGCGAGTGTGCACGATGACATCGAGCCGTACAAAATACACTCTTACTTCAGCCTCTCTTAATTCTATAACCGAGGCAATGCGCTTGAACGTCCCCCCCTGCTTTTCCTTTTGTGAACTCTCGTTAAAATACGGCGAGTTTCTTCCAGCCTCTGAACGTGTCACGGTGTGAAACTACACCTCCGCTCCTCACCTGCTTCTCTGATCCGTGTGAGGTGCGCCAGTGATGCTGATGAACCGAGGGAGGGAGGGTGTTTGGGGGGGCAAAATGTCAACGCTCACTGTCTCTTTGTCCTCCTCTACCTCTGTCTATCTCTTTCTGTCCCTCTCTCTCGCCCCCCTCCCCTCCTCACCCCCTCTCCCTTTGTGTTGCAGTGGGTACTCCTTACTACATGTCACCGGAGAGGATACATGAAAACGGATACAACTTCAAATCTGACATCTGGTCGCTAGGATGCCTGCTCTACGAGGTAAACTATGGGAATATGTTGCCACGCTGTCACCCTGCAGTCGACTGCACGAGTGACGTGAGAACACTTTGACGCAGGGAGACACACACACCAAACAAACAAACACACACAAACAAATAAGCAAACTGTCCTCCAATATATCGCAGTACTGTATGAAAATATATACAAATTCGCCGGCACTCTCCCACATGGTTTCACTGTATTGTATTCATCTCCACTACTCATCCTGTGCGTAATATTAAAAAAACGACAGCGACACACTGTATCACGCAGTCATAGTATATTCAAACGGTATCCCGCCCCGTTCCTCACGTCTTTCTCTCAAGACACTTTTGAGTCCTTTAGCCCGGGAACCTGCTGAAAGTTGAAAAGCCGGCGACTGGGGGGAACCGACGTGGCCACGTGTTTCAGATGAGGCCGCGCGCTGACAATGACTGCTTTGATTAGTCAGGAGCAGAACACCACGGCGCTCTGCTGCAGACCACACCGAGCGCAGCACACAGCCGGCGGAACAAAGAGGAGACGCCGAGGAGCAGAACAGTGATAGACATGGATGATAGCAGTCAATCGGCTGCTGTTTCACCGCGCTGACCTTGACACGCACTGGAAGGCACGCGCGCACACGCCGTTGGTCAAGGGAGCACCCTCGTTTCCTTCCCCTCCCCTGAGTTGCTGATCACTTGGGCTGCAATTCAACGCCCGAGTGACTACACCTCCTCTACAGCGCCTCGGGCACGGAGAGGTGGAGGACGTGTGAGGAAGAAGTGGGAGCTCAACTTGCAGGTCATGTCTGCTCAAAGACCACAGTTCTTCATGCTAATTAGTTCCCCACAATGCACTGCGGGATTGCGTGACTGTGGTTGGCTGAAAGCAGCGGATGCTGTAGGTCAGCTTTTGATTTGGTACTTTTTATGTGCGGTGAATGTGTGCTTTTCACATGGAATATACGAGTTGTGCTTTGGATTAAAAACAGATTGCTGTGGTTTATTTGACTTCTGTACCAAAGTTTATGCAGGTTTGATGGTATCACAACTCCGTAAGCACAGTGTTGTGTCATCAAGGTGCAGCTAAAACTGATTGAGATAGAACGGTCTGTGTAGTCCGAGCATTGATTGCATCACAGTTTTAGATGGGTCCTTTGAGTCCTTTTATCTTTTATGACTTTCACCCTTAAGACCAGCACGAAGGGGTCACAGTCTGGACAGAGCACAGAGAAAGCAACACGGAGACCAGGGATGGAGAGACAAAGGGGGAGAGACAGAATAGTTGGAGAGTTGTTGCTCCCTCAGGAGGTCAGGAAGCAGGGAATAAAGATGTACGGCGAAAAAGAATCTACATAGAAACAATACAGGGAGCCGGAGAAGGGAAAAGGCAGAATAAGCCTTAGGACAGAAGGAAAGGAAAGAGGAGATGGAAGGTTGGAGATAGAGAGAGCAGAGGAGGGAAGTAAAATGGTGAAATAACAAATGGACTAGCTGGGAAATATAGAGACACAAACGTGCATGTGGGGGGAGTGTTCATTGAGAGGGAGAGACTCGTAGCTCCAGTCAGCAGGGCAAGGTGAGCCATGCACGGGGCCGGTGGAGATGAAGATTTTACAACCTTATTGTTACCGGAGCAGTGCTCGCCATGCCATGCATATTCTCTTTGAGGAGCAGACCATTGTTTTCCACCTAAACCTACCTCTCCCTCTCTAAAGCTCTCCCCCGTTCTTTGGTCTCCTGCTCCACATGTCTCCCTTCTCCTCATTTAACTTGCAGGCATAAGGCATTCAGAATGAAAACCACGCCGGATCCCTTTGGTACTCATTGATTTCTTTCAGCGTACAGTAGGGTCTGAGGAGTTTTGCCAGTGTATTTTTTGTGAGTGTGAGTGTGTATCCCAGGGAGTTTGATTCCTTATGTGTGAAACCTTTCAAATTGGGAGAGCCTGGCCTTTTTCGTTCGACTTCCTTTGGGTTTTGGGCTTGTGTCTGAATGGTCCGTCCCGACAGCACCTGGCCAACGTTTCCACGTCCATTGTCATCTCCAATTGTGTTTGTTCCTCCCGTTCACATCACCTCACCCTGACACCTGCCCGCCCCCCAACCTTCCAACGCCGCGGTGGACGGGGATGCTGCGGTCGTCTCCCAGGGTGAGCAGGGAGGTAACGAGAGTTTTCTAACATACCAGTCGATGAGATTGCTGTCTCCTGGTGTTCTAAGTCCTAACCATCTAATATACGCACATTCATCCCCTTGCTGCGGGTTTTCTGTGTAAAACCAATGCATTCTACACACACACACACACACACACACACACACACACACACACCTGCTTGTTTGGATGTTTTCTGGTCGCTGTATTTTCATATAAAGGTTATCAGGGGAGGAGAATATCTTGGAAAAGCTTTACTGGAATGTGTCTCCTTCCTGAAGGAGCTCAACCTTTCATACCTCAGACTGCCCACGTCTGCCGCCTCACTGCCGCCCCCACCCCACCCCTGCCCCCCCCCGTCCTGTTTTGTTGTCGGCTTTTACGAGGCCCAAAATGCTTGGTTCTCAGCAGCTGGAGTTTGCGTGTGATGAGTTGGCCCTGTGGCTAGCGCTCTATACCTTTATGAAAATGGGAGTGGGGTTTTTACAGGCAGAGACTGCTGTCTGTGGCCTTGGTGTCCTTTCATCTATTTCATACGGTATGTGCCCTTTTTTTGATGCGCTGATGTTCTTGTTTGCTCCTAAAGTCTGCATCGGGCGGGCCAGAATCTCCGATGGTTCCTACTCCTCCCCTTCATATTTGCATCCCTTCCTTCCTACTCTCTGCCTTCAGCTTATTAACATCATTAATAGTAGAATTTCCATTTTAGTTGTACCTGTAGGAGCCCACAGCACGTCCATGTTTTTATGGAGTCGTTTGACTTATTGGGAAATGCATTTCCTCTTTTTTTGCTCAGTTAGATGAGCAGACAGAAACTACAGTCATACGTTTCCATTCGTTATGAAGCAAGAAAGTGAAAACACACGTTGATGTTCATACACTTAACAGGATGCAATCTGGAGGCTTCATAATTGCCAGACAGACATGCAAGTGTCATTGTCTTTCTCATTTAACTCCCAGCAGGACAGCAGATGTGTAAATCCACAAATGCAGAACTGCTTTTGTGAAAATCTGAATCGGGACATGAGAACATTTCTCCTCGAAAGTTCAACCCACTGGAACAATCTGGCACTTTTTAAGTCATTCCTCTTCATGTTATCTTTCTTCCCTTTTTAGTTGGTTGAAGTAGACTAGTGATGACTCCACTGGGTGTAGGTATATTTTTAATGACTCCTATACTGTGACGTGCTGCCTTGATTAATATATCATCATAAAACCACATGAAGGACCAATGAGCACATAAAAAAGTCATGCTTTACTCACTTGTGTGAGTGAGAGCAAGAGACAAAACGCTATTTTTTTATGTGGCTGTTAACATTTAGGAATTTTTGTATTGTGCGGCATTATAATTGTGTGTGTGTGTGTGTGTGTGTTTGTGTGTGTGTTTATATAAATGAGAAAAGGAGAGCTTGAGAGAAACCTGGTGCTGGACAACATAGACGTTGAGGACGTGGTGGACAACATAGACGTGGATGACGTGGTGGACAACATAGACGTGGTGGACAACATAGACGTGGATGATGTGGTGGACAACATAGACGTGGATGATGTGGTGGACAACATAGACGTGGAGGACGTGGTAGACAACATAGACGTGGAGGATGTGGTAGACAACATAGACGTGGAGGACGTGGTAGACAACATAGACGTGGAGGACGTGGTAGACAACATAGACGTGGAGGACGTGGTAGACAACATAGACGTGGAGGACGTGGTAGACAACATAGACGTGGTGGACGTGGTAGACAACATAGACGTGGTGGAGAACGTGGTGGACAACATAGACGTGGTGGAGAACGTGGTGGACAACATAGACGTGGTGGAGAACGTGGTGGACAACATAGACGTGGTGGAGAACGTGGTGGGCAACATAGACGTGGAGGACGTGGTAGACAACATAGACGTGGTGGAGAATGTGGTGGACAACATAGACGTGGAGGACGTGGTAGACAACATAGACGTGGTGGACAACATAGACGTGGAGGACGTGGTAGACAACATAGACGTGGTGGAGAACGTGGTGGACAACATAGACGTGGTGGAGAACGTGGTGGACAACATAGACGTGGTGGAGAACGTGGTGGACAACATAGACGTGGTGGAGAACGTGGTGGACAACATAGACGTGGTGGACAACATAGACGTGGTGGAGGACGTGGTGGACAACATAGACGTGGTGGAGGACGTGGTGGACAACATAGACGTGGTGGAGGACGTGGTGGACAACATAGACATAGACAACATAAAAATCAGTGTTAAATACACTGCAAGGCCCCATCCAGACCTTTTACACGGACAGGGAGGCCGGCTTTGCTTTGCATGCCGAGGCCGGGCAGAACTCAACCTGGCCAGCTGAGGAACAAAGGAGGAAGGAAGGGTGTGTGTGTTTTTATGTATGTGTATGTTCTGCCACCAGCAGCTCACACCCCTTAGACAGACAGCAGGCATGCGTGTGCATTGTATGTTTCTCGAATATCAATGAACCGTGTACACACACACACACACACACACACACACACACACACACACACACACACACACACACACACAGTCTTATACTCACCAGGGCCCAGAGGTCAGAGAGTGAGTCAATCATCTAACCCAATGCGACGACACAGTCTGATAAAGTGTGCGTGTGTGTGTGTGTGCGTGTGTGCTGAGAGCAGGGGGCCGGCAGCTGTCAGGGGCCCGGAGCAGCAGGCACTAATGAAGCAGATGAATAGTGCAAAAACTCCCAAATACAAACAGGACAGTTGACATTTTTCATCTGTCAAAAGCAGAAGATGCATGAAAATCCGACGGGGTCTTGTTTAACCCGTCGCCTGCTGGTGTCTGCAGCTGGTGGGTTTTCTGCCGCTTTCTCTTTTGCTTTCTCACTTATATCTTCTTTTCCTGCTTACTGAGAAACGTGTTGTTTTGGAAAGGACTATGTATCCCTTGCACACAAACCCACAGATGTCCACACGACCCGCTGTACACCACTAAAAGTTTTGAATACATTTCTTATGAAGCAATTAAGAGTGTTTCCAACTCGTTGAAGGGAACTTTTACTGGCAGTAGTCAGCATTCTCTGTTTGAAGAGTAGGGATGAGTATCGTTTGCATTTTTTATATTATTATTTTTTTTAAAAAGCAAATGATTGATGAAATTAAAGAAAGGGTTTTTTTTTAAATCGCCAAAGCTAAAAAAAAAATCTTCAAATTGAACAAGAAATTAACTGTTTACATTATAATTACAGTGTTTCCCCGTGTAAAAGCCAAAAGGGTGTATATGGGTTCATATGGGCGGAAACTTTCAGATTTTAATAACTGAGGGAAACGCTGACTTAAATGAATATGAATGGAAGGCCGATGGCGAGCTAGCTACTGTAGCTGCACACACGGTACGCTATCGTTAGCGGTTGCGGTGACGGCATCATCAAAGTAGTGTAAATAAAGTTTTTCAATCGGCACTGGAATCTGCGTTCCTGTACGGTAGGTACCGGACGTACAGGAACCGGCACCAGTTCTCAGTACCCAACCCTATTAAAGAGGGGAACTTAACTCTGATCCACAACTTTTTGTGAGAAAGCCAGCGTAGCTCCATTGCCACTGCGCCTTAGTATTTTATAGAGGTCAGTTGGTTTGCTTGTTGGAAAGTGATTATTAAAAAATTTAAAGTTCCCTGACCTCAGTGGACGATGCCAATCATCAACTGCAAATTAGCTGGTGATTTGAAATAAAAAAAAAGTAAAAATTCCAAGTGTCTTGTTGATTGTTATTGTTATTTGAACTGAATATTGTTTTATGTAGGAAGATCACAAACTGAAACCTAACAAAACAAACGGTGGACTGATCATTTGAATGTGTTGCAAAATCAATTGTGAAATGTTAGGTCACACATATGGCGCTTTGTTGCTACTCAAAGTGCATCATTGCTGACACACACAGGAATACGTTTTTCCTCACACATCTCTTCTGTCAGCCGCCTGCTGAGCCGGCCTCCGTTGTAATTGTGGGAGCGGAGGGAGAGGGGCGTCCGAGGGGGGAGAGAGAGAGATCCTCTCCACTCGCTATTGGCACGTGTGTTTCCGAGGATCTACTGTCTTTATGCGAGTGTTTGATTAAGAGGGCGGATTGATGTGTGATGGTAAATCCCGTCCAGAGGAGAGACGGCCCGCTGAGATTCTGCTGCCGTCATCTTGACTCCTCACTGGAAGATGTGACAGAGATCCTGTCAAACTCGGCCCAATAGGGAATAAGACGTTTTCTGTCTCCGCACCATCAATGTTTTACACATCTTACAGTGAAGACTGAAAGGAAGAGGACGTTTACAAGTTGGGGAGTGACGTCCAAGGGTTTACACTGGTAGCCACGAGCACGTAATCGTTTTTATTTGAACTTATTCAAGCCACAGCTTGTAGTGGTTCAATGAGTCTTTGCTCTGGTTGCTGGTCAAATGTTCATATATCCATGAAGCAGGTTAGACCGTCCCTGATGAACACAAATCCAGCTTCTGTCGTTCTACCTCCATTTCCTTTCTGGTCTTAATCTAAAAAAAAACAACAACTAGATATGGAGTCTGTTCCCACTGACCTGCTGAATGGAACAATTCCACTTGGATCCGAATGTTGACAAACTGTCGTCACACTACCAATTAACAGACTGTCAAACACAAAGCGTACCTCCTCTGAGAATCATGTGGGGACCCCGGGGGGAGTAAAGATACTAATGCGTTAAAAAAAATAATGCATTTTTCTTTATTTTGTCCTTTCTATAACAATTCCTGCCTTGTGTTTCAATCACAAACACTATATGTGCTATCAATTAGCACACCCTATGTTTAAAACATGTCTCCAGAGTACGTTTAAGAACATTTCTCTAAACCGTGTTTAAGTTTGAAATGAAGGAAAGGCTCTACGTCCTGTTTCACGTTGGTCCTGAACACTGTTTTCACACTTAATTCGACTGTGCAAACCTTTTGCATAAAGTTCCCTTTTCTGCCCATCAATACTCAATATATGTTAGTGATACACTTACTGCAACCTCTTCCTATTTAATACTATGTTAATAAATGAAAACAAAGTCAACGCGCTGCAACAGCTCCGAGCAGCTCATCCTCATCAACCCTGACAGCCATGTTTATTTATTATCAGCTGGGCTATTTGGCCCAACACAAAAGCCTGACGCAGAATGTATTTTGATGGCACCGAATCAGAGAAACAATCTGAATGAGTGTTCTCGTTATGCGAGCCGGCTGCTGGCTTCGCCCTGCGCGTGCACATTTAAACAATGTGAGTCAGTCACTAACCCTGCCGGAAACGGCATACTTTACTTTCTATTCTTAGACAGGCTGGAGGGGTTCACCTATTTCCACCGCGCTAAAGTCTCTTCATCCTCACCGCTCCCACCTGCCCCTCCTCTGCTCCGCTGGCGTGCGTTTGTTTTGCACAGGATTTCCTTCTCTGTGCTCCAGCAAACGGGAAAAAAGATCTCCTCTCATATGCCTGCACCCCTCTCCTCACTCTTTGCTCTTCTTTTTGCAACTTTGTGCCTCTTAAGTCTCGTAATGTTGATGTTGTTGTTGTTGTTGGTAGTGGTGAAGAGGTCAAGTGGAAATGGCTGTATCACAACTAGTTGTAATGAAAACAGCGCCACCTATCGTATCGGATATGACATGCTTTTGGCCAATGATTTGATTTATTCACTGCCATGTATTTTGGGATAATAGCACCTCCCCCCGAAAGATAGCATAGTCCGACTAAGCAAAGATTCCAATTATACCATCATGTAAACACACTGAATGTCTCTATAGCTCCAAGTTTTCCAAGCAGTACATCAGAAAGAGCTCGGGGAAAACACACAAGCGGAGACCGCTCTCATGGATCGGCCCGTTTTGGCTCACTTGATTTCTGGACCAGCGTTTGTTCCACAAAAAAACATTAGTAAGCGTGTGCAGATTTCATATAAACACACAACTTTGATCTTGTCTCTCTCGCCTAGCGTTCATCATTAAGTCGTACTCTTAACATGCTTAGTGTGTCTTCTGTGTAGCACAAGTTTTTACTTTGCTCTCTGACAGAACGTCTTTGTCTTCCTTCCCGAACGTCCGTTCCCTGTTCCCTTATATCTTTACATTTCAGATGGCAGCCTTGCAGAGTCCGTTCTATGGGGACAAGATGAACCTTTACTCCCTTTGTAAGAAGATAGAACAGTGTGACTACCCCCCTCTTCCCTCAGATCACTACTCAGAGGAGGTAAGTACTGGATCGGCTGCCTTTTACTGCCTCAGTGAGGAGATATGGACCTGCTTGATGTTTTAACGCCTTCAAAGAGAAAGAAAAAAGTATTAATAACTAAGTGAGGTCCACTGTTTTAAGCAGCGGTAGACTGTTCTTTTTTCTGTCAGTTTGCCTGTTTTTTCTTTACTTGTGTTTGCCCGTTTTGTTTTTTTTCCTCCGATGTAAGTGAAATCCACCCAGCTGTTTGAGCTGCTGCACAGTATGATATTGCTCCGTGATCAAAAGGCCGGCTATGATTCTACCCGTTTGAAAATCAAACGCACATATCAAAAGCATCTGGCCGTGCTGCAAAGTGGGGTGAAGCTAAATGGGCTGTAGTGTCATGTTTCCCTAACTAAATGTTAGATCACGGCGCTCTGCGTAGACTTGCCCATGCACACAGAAGTAATGTAGTCGGACTGCGGTTAGAAATCGCCTCATTGCTGATTGCCGCTGACGTGTCTGCATGCGCGTGGCTTTGTGTTTGCGTGCCCTTTTTGTGCGGGTGGCAATTGCTCTCTCTTTTTTCTCCTCCTTAAAATACATTATTTCAAGGGTACACGCACGCAAAAGCTCGAGCAGCGGCTCAAAAGCACACACACACACACACACACACACACACACACACCTACACTAAGGTCACTACATGCATTGAGCAATGAGGAGAAACCTTGTTTTGTTGTATAGTTGTATAGCCCATGAAATAGCAGAAAATAGTGGAAACATGCCAGATTAAAGCACATGGTGACATGTGATGCGTATTATCCTCCTAATTAATATTAGGAGAGCAAGATTTTCAATTTACTATTCCCAAAATCTAACAAACAGCACAACCTCACATTTGAGAGCATAACATCAGAACAGTTATTAAAATTATTAGATTTCTTTTCAAATCAATTAATCAGCTATGCTTTCATCTCTAAATGACTTCTATCACTTGTCTTCTAACCTTTTGCCACATTGTGTGTGTGTGTGTGTGTGTGTGTGTGTGTGTGTGTGTGTGTTACATTTATGCTTTTCGGAAACTGTATGAAGATCCATCAGCAGAATGTTGAGGCCTACTGAGTTGATCAATCCAACACAGTTCTTTTTTTTTTGTGTTTTTGGTTTTGTTAACAGTTAATTAATGGAAACACATAGCTAAAATACAGAAATACATATATCAGGACTGTAACATAACTGCAATAATGAAATACTTGTGTTCACATACATACACGTTATCTAGATGCGGGGCGCCTGGAAACACCCTGGTATAACCCTTTAGGCACAATAAAATAAAAAAATGCTTAACATGTTTTGTCCTTTTGGTCTTCAGTCAGAGGAACTGCAGCCACAGTGGCTCAGTTTAGGAAGCCGTCATTATTCATGTCGCTCTAGTCAAATGGTAAACCCTGATGAGAGGCCTTGCCTTTCCATATTTACTGCATTACCTTCATAAAGGCTAATTGTGAGGTGTATCAAGCCTCTGACGTGCGTGCGTGCGTGCGTGCGTGCGTGTGTGTGTGTATGTGTGTGTGTGTGTATTGCCACAAGAGCTCTATACCCGCACATACCACGCTGAGCTTGTGCGTTGGCTCACATGTCACCCCCATCCAGCAGAAAGGAAGACAAAATGAAGGGGGGGGAATGATAGAGCGAGAGACGGGGCGATGGAGAGATGGAGATGAGGGGGGTGCCTGCAGCGCCTGTCTGGATGTAAACAATGCTCCTGAAGGATCGGCAGCAAACTGTCAGCTGCTCATCTTTGTTGTGTCATTTAACCGTCCTCCCCCCCCATGCCTCCCTTCACCAGCTCCTAACCCCCTCCTCCCCCTGCCCTCCGCCTGACACTCCCCCCTCCTCCTCTCCATGCAAAGAAGCGCATGAATATTTTACATATCTGCATCCCCCCATATCTCCATTCTGTGGGACTAATTCTCAGACTGTCTGAATTTGCATCTTTTCCACACTTTCTGTCTCTGTCTCTCACACACACACACACACACACACACACACACACACACACACACACAGCGGCTGACGAGAAGTCGTCCAAGCCTGTGCCACGCTACAGCGGCCAGGAAGTTGGCAGACGGTTACCATAGCGACCCTGCTTAGACGTTTTTTTTCCCTTTTCTTTTAATGATGGCATTGGCTGTTCCGCCTGCGAGCCTGTCTATCTATCTGCTCCAATCAGCCGCTTCGCTCGGCTTCAAGTGTAAGCGCCGTGTCTGCATGGCAATGGAGTGGCACTAGTGTGTGTGTGTGTGTGTGTGTGTGTGTGTGTGTGTGTGTGTGTGTGTGTGTGTGTGTGTTCAAATAAAAGTCGATTGAGAAATCTAAGCGATCGGCTAACGCAGACTCGCGTCGTCTTCTCAGCTCGATTACTTGTTGCCTGGCAGCTTAAGAGCTCATTAAAAGAAATCCGTTTCTGCAGTTTGTTCTCACTAACATGTCACTGACTGGTTTTATTTCTCTCTCTCTCTCTCTCTTGTCCCTCGCCCCAGCTGAGGAACCTGGTAGATATGTGCATCAACCCTGACCCGGAGAAGAGGCCGGACATCACCTACGTGTACGACATTGCTAAACACATGCAGCACCTGACACAGAGCAGCTAAGCGCAGAGTTTCACACACTCTGCTTGCAGAAGTCCTCCCCACTTCTGTCTTTGCTGTACATGCTCGACTCAAACACATGTGCCTGCTTTTATACAATTTAGCGTCTGCATGTGTAACAGATTCCTTTTCAGCGGGATACAGTTTACAAAATGCTGACATCCCAACCTTCCCTATGAAAAAGATGATCGATTATACATTTTTATCAAATGGACCTTCAATTCCTTAGACAGCAGTATTGTTACAGCACTGAGTATCAGTCCTATATATTTTCCTTTTAGTGACGTCAAGCGGTTCTTCTGCAGCTGCTGTGAGCAGAAAAGGTGGATTTTCTTTTTGAAGGGAAAGTTAGGTGTCAGATGTGCCCCATCCTCAAAACAGTTGATCAAGATAAATATCAAGAATATATAAGAAATGAACTTTTAAAGTCTGGTAGGAGTTAAGAGACGCAAAAGTAACAAAAAAGACAGTGAAAAGTGAGAACAATGGTTAAATTGGACTGAAGAGATTTGAGTGACATAAGAGTGTTTTTTTGATGGTTGAAGCGATGTTGTGTTGCACTTTCTGCTCTGGTAATAGAAGGCTGGCAGGGTGATCATGTCTAATGAGTGTATTAGGAAAGGAAGCATCATTCACAGGGTAGACTAGAGACGTGCCAGGGGGGGAACATGAGCAAATGTCTCCACAACACTTTGAATGCAAGTCATTTTGACACCTATGTATTGTCTTTGAAAAATTCAGTATGTCTCTTTTTTTTGACAGTCTAGAAGGAGCGGTAGAAGGTTTAAGGAAAGCACTTCCACGTCTGCTGTTTACCTTAGTCACTGACAGCAAAAGATTTCTGCCTTGCTTCAACCTGAGCTTTAGTTTCTTGTTGTAAATCCCTACAAAGACCTGAGAAAAGAATCTAACGTCAAAACGCATAGTTCTCCATCAGGGTCCAGTGGCTGCATTCTACCCCCCCCACAAAGTTAAGACTATTTTCTGATTGTTGTGTAAGTTTACAGTTGTTCTGTCTTGTTTTGTAACAAATATGTTGAGGAGTCTGCAGAGCCTCACATCTTTAAGCCGTCCGTGTCCGTGTACATCACAGCGTGCCAAACTCATGTCCTCCCCTCAGATACCAAAGAGACTCGCACACAAAAGCAGTTCATACGTGTTCTGGTATGAAACATGTTCTTAAGTGTTGTTGTGAAGGTGAGCACCGGGGGTCCTCTTTTTGTTTTGCTGTGCATGTTGTAGAGAAGTTCCTTGAGATATTGCAGGATTTTGGCCCTTTATTAATTTCGCGGATGGAAACGGTGGTTAAACAGTGTGTAGGTTAACACCAGTGGGTCACAAAAAAACCACTAACTACCACTGGTTTCCAAAAAACAATGAGACCACATGAACGGAATAGTAAGTAATTAATGATCACTCTTTAGTTCAGCTTCCTACCAGATAGCTAATAGTCTGTTTGATGATGATAAACTAATTGAAATGATTGTACATGTATGCACACATATTTACTTCACATGTAAGAATATTTACATGTGTACATGTGGAAAAACACAAGTGTATTTGTGCAAGAAAATGTAAAATGTTATTTTGTTTTGGTCAGCATATTATTTTGATAGACTTGTAAAAACCGTTTGCCCCCAAGCAACTCTCCTTCTCCCCCCCCCTGGTGCTGTTTATTTCTAAATTCTCCCAACAAGAACATATGTACAGCCCCAGCATTTTTATTAACATGGTACTAAGTTTTAATTGCTATACAGAACTCCTTAAATACATTGATGGTATTCACCGATTTGCCAAATGCAAATGCGTTTTTATTGACATTTACATGCATTTCCTTTCCCAGCACCAAAGCACCAGAGTCACTTATGCCCCAGAAAGAATGTAATATTTACTGTAGCCCAGTTAATTATGAGCTTGCAATATACAGTGCAAAGTCCAGATTAAATTAATTTGTTTTAATCCTCCTCAGGAGGTTCAGTGCAAAGTCACTTTAAGATTCTGGCCCTTTGTTGTTCGGGAGGGTTTCTGTCTTTTGTATGACGCGTGACGCCGTTTATCTCGGCTCAGTGTGCTTTCCCACAGGCCCTCGCAGGAATTCAAACATTACAAATACTATTTAATGTTTTGTTTGTTTTCTGAACATTACATGTCCAATTAATGACCCTCATCACAAACTCCTTGTATGCCAACTATATGCAATAAAGCTTTCCAATTTCTTCCGTCTGTTATAATTTAACATCTCAACACTTGATTTGAACAACTGCAGCATTACACTCCGCTCACGTTGATGCGGTTTGAACTGCGGAGCCGTGGCAGCTTCACACATCCAGAGTTATTTGTAATGTGATGCGTCTGGGTCCAAAACAACCACAAAGTTTAGGAGGGGAAGGGTGAACACGCCGTCAGCGTGGCTTTATTTCCAACAAAACAAGAAAAACAATAGGATGAGGACGCCGTCCGCGTGCTGCCGGTCCCTCCGGCTCAAACACGTATCAAAGACCAACTTAAAACGTCCTTGGTTTCCCGTCGTTGCCTGGGACAAAAAGGGTGGTCGTTAGTCAGGGGGTGATCACAACATGACTAACAGGGTCGAACAACGTGGAGTCTCAACTTACCGCCCGATGGTGAGAGCTCTGCTCTGGATACGAGCCAGGCACACACAGAGAGGCCACGGTGCAGCTCCTGTTATGCCGACACCCTGATTGGCAATTCAGCACAGCCGTGCTCCTGCAGGCGGGGCTGGGAGCATATCACCCTGATCAAGGATGGATCTGGGGACATACCTCCCATCGATGACCCGCCCCAAGAGCTGCACCCGGCCCCCTCTGCGTACACCAGTGCTGCAATAGAGACTCTCACCTGATCGGGGGCAGCCTAGGGTAGAGACTCCACAGTAAGAACAAAACCTCTAAGGCCACAACGAGCCTGCTGCTACTTTCACCAACCACAAATCTGTGTTGAGTGTTTGTTTTAGCTTCATTTACGCCTAGTTGGAACAATTCAGGTTGATCAACAACTGGCACTTGTATGTAAATAACGTTTATTTCTGAACAGGCTGCAATAAACAACATAATCCAGACTGATAAAGGAACATCGTAGCAGGCGATCTGAACATAGAGACCCTGTGAATATGATGGCACCCCTTATTGCACTTTTAACGACTCAAGCCAATAGATTATGGGATACTCGTGGCTACGATAAGTATTCTCCAGATTTGTACTAGAGGCGGCTGCATTTCTCATCTATATGGAAGAAAACCCAAACAGTGCTCATTTCTTTAGACAAAAAAAAAAGATTTTATGTGTTTTACATTAAAACGCTTACAAGTATTTAATACAAAGGCTGTCAGATGCGGTTTTAAATTTTTCAAATCATAATAGAACATAGCTGATAAGACAAAACACTACTTATACCATGAACTGCAAACAGATGCAATTAGATCTCAATGACATAAAGCTGGTACACACACATGATTTTAAATATGCTGCCACTTAAAATTGACACCGTTCCATAAACTCTAGATTGCTTTAAAGTCCCATGTTGGAGCACTGTCAAGCAACACATTATCCTCATCTTTACCTTAACACACACACCAAATGCTAGCAACCAAGATTCAAAGAAAAACAACAATTTTACACGGAGGACTCGGTGGGAGGTTCCGTTGGGCGTATGTCGTCAGATCGAGGGACATTCTCATAAACTAGCCGCATGAAAAAACACAAACAGGAAATAATGCAGTTATTGTTGGGTACATTGATAATAATGTATTTGATTCAATAGATCACAGAGCAGGAAAAAACATGGAACATGATGTTCCGAGGTCTACTCACTGGCATTTAGTTCAAGCGTCCCATCTTCACTGTGGAGAAATAACACTGAAAATGAGCTTCATAGAATGTAATTAGAAAGCATTGAAACATACGGTAATCTAACAGCCTCATTTAACAAGTGTCCGACAAGAATGGTGCAAATTCAACTGCAGCAACAAGAGTCCGTGTGAGAGTCAACGTGAGGCGAGGAGATGTACAATGATCTTTACCTTCTGGACGTTCTGCTCTGGATGATCTTGTAGAGAGCCACAGCCAAGGCCACAGAGAAGATGAGGATGGTGACAACGAAGATGATCGGACGACCAATGTTGTCTGATAAATTGTGGTAATGACAGAAGAATATCAATGTGGTTGAATTTATGTTTAGAATGCATAGAAGGGATTGTGCACATGAAAGCAAAATATGTTAAATGATTTAACGAAACAATGTGATTTGGGGAATAAATTTAAACAGCACTTACAGGAAGTTTGAGCAGAATCCTTCTTGGGTTTGCTGCAAAATTTCTCATTGCAAAAAATCACCTGGAAACCCCACAAAAGCCTTCATCAGGAATTATAGCATTTGAACGAAACAATGAATAAAGATACAATAATCTTGTGAAACCAACAATTAGTATGATGCAAACCTCCACTGTGTATTTCGTTGAGTAGCTCAGATCTTTGAATTCAAACTTGCATTCGTTGCTGTTAAGCGTCTTGGTCTCGGCCCCATCGTTAGAGAGAGTTGCAATGTATTTCTTCAGAAGCCCATTAGAATGTTTCTCAGAATTACAAGTTACTGATATCTGGTTATTATCTGTCCGTTTCACGTGCAGGGATGTAACTTCTTCTGGTCCTAAGAGAGTGAAGAAAAACAACATATTTCCCATCAGATACAACACATTGTCACAGAAGGATTCTTAAACCAGCTCTAATAATATAATAAGCGTGTTGCTGTATTTGTTGTCCTGGTTGTCAATGATCTGATTAACTTTAAAAACAATGATTATGAACTCAAAAAAAAATATAATATTGGAAAATGAATCATTATTTATTATCATTTAGTTATTATTCTATATTCTTGCATGTTCCTAAATGATTGCTGATGATGGATTATGAATTTCATGTTTAATGTTTAGGAAGATGTGTGAAGAATCTTAATGTCTGACTTCACACGTGTCATATGTTTAAATAAAGCTCGTAACCTGTAGATGATGAAGCAGGAAACAAATGAATTAGGAAATGCTACATGGTGAATGGGGGACACATACGTGAACAGAACAGCATGTACATTACACTTAAACATTTGGTTTTGTGTCAAAAGTGTCACTTGAAACAGGATTTAAAGTGAATGCACATTATTCAAGTAATGTTAATGCTTTTAGTTTTTCACATTTGTACTAACTGGTTGGAATGTATCTGTCAATAGTTACTTGATACCAAACTCCAGACTCTACTCACCACCTGATGAATAACCAGGTCAGAGCTGAATGAAGCTTGTAGGTTTCTATTCAGAGAATAACACGTAAAGTAACCACTGTACTTCACTAAGAGTTGGAGCAGCTTTGTAATGTTCATTCTGTTGTAGGCGTGTTTTGAGAAATATTATTACTAAAACCGTAATAAATAAAAAAATTTACACTTACTTCCAACATCAGTTTTTTGTGTAACCGTATTTCCTGTCGTTGGTCTGAGTGTCCCGTTGTATTTGGTTTGGACCTCACAGTGATACTGAGTGAACGGCTCCAGTTCTCTTACATCACATGTTCCTACTGATCCCTTCAAGTCAGCTGTATGTTTTCCTTTTGGAGCTAAAGAAACAACAATATGTACACGAGTTAATGAATGAATCAATTCATTAATATCATCTATGTGTCATGAGTTTATGTTAGAAAATATCACCAACTCGCAAGCTAAAGCTTTAGTATAGATTCAGTGCTAGTTGGTAAACAGAAATGTAATAACATTAACTGAGTAGTTTTTATCATCTGAACTTAACATCTACGATCAGGCAGTAGGAAGCTTCATGCTAAAGTGTTAGCATGAAGCTAAAGTGTTACCATGAAGCTAAAGTGTTAGCATGAAGCTAAAGTGTTAGCATGAAGCACTGATTCACAGCATGTTCCCATGTTCAGTAAACTGACAAATAAAATGATCTCCAAAGACAAAAGTCTATTCCTGTAAAATGAATCAACTGATAATATGATCACTTAAATACTTTACTTACTACGTTCTTTGTGAGAACAACTGCAGACATAAGAAAGCGTCTCAGGGTGAGGAAGGACGTCTCCACAGTTCTTACTGCTGGTGTTCCAGCTCAACTGAATGGACGTGTTGGTGGAAGAAATCACTTTGGCGTTTAATGTAAAATCTGTAGGAACACATCAGACATCTGTAACACTGAACTGAACAACTGGAGCTGTTCTTCTCTCCACGTTCTCATGGGACACAAGTTCTTATCACGTCACAGAGAGGAATTAAATATATTATCATACCACAGTCAACCCTGAAGCTGACAGCGGCCGTGTTTTTCAGGGTGATGTTGCCGTTCTGAACCTGACCCGTGCAGCTGTAGTCGGTGAAAGGCTTCAGGTCAGACAGGTTCTTGGTGTTGGATTTACCAACTTCTGTGGAGACACGAGGACGACAGCTTTCCTTCAACAGCTGGTATTTGTGTTCTTTGTCTCAAATGTGAACACATTCACAGCAAATGTGTTAGTGTTGTATTCACAGAGGGAACAAAGCAATTCCTCAAATCTCTCTTGCCCCAAAACCCAACGATTACATTATGTTTTAAATCAAACTGTTACCACAATGTCAATGACAACCTCCAGTCGTTCCACTTACCATGACAGGTGTAACCAACGGTGAGATCGGTGCAGCTTGGAGGTAATTTTGGTTCAATTTGTGCTGGAAGTTTAGTTGAAGCCGTCTGATTTATTTCAGATGAATTCAAGAAATCTGTAGAACAAAAAGGGAAACATCAAATAAACATGATGACACAAGTTCTACACCACATGTAATTCCAAGCGTACGTACTAATGTACGTACCAACAGTGATGCTTCTGGTGAGATTAAAGGAAGTCCGACAGTTTTCTGAAGGGAAGGTTGTAGTTAAATCTGTGCATATGTCGTTGTAACGAGGTTTGATGCAGAACGTCTTATTGTCACTTTTGCATTGCTCAGCTGGAATGTTATATGATGTTGACAGAGAAGAGCTGTCCCATTCACTCCGGTAACAAACGTATCCAGACATGCAGGTGCCATTTTGAACGTCATCTTTACCTGAAATAAACAAGTGAAATGATTTGCACACAAACGTATGTTGGTCTCATTTCATAGATGAAATACTTTGAAATGTTTACTCACTCATTCCGAGGGTCGTGTTTGTACTTTCAGCTCCACAAGGCTTTTCTTGGCCAGTACTGTCAGTAAATGTCAGATTGAGTACATATTCAGTACACGGCTTCAGGTGTTTGACTTCATGAAAGCTCTGATTGAAGGTCGGATTGATGGTTTTGATTGTTTGGCCCGTTTCTTTTAAGTTGATGGTGTAGTTGGTGGTTGTAGGATCCATTGACACGTTGACCATGAAGCCAGACAGGATGTGTGTGACAATGTAAGAACCTGAACACAAAGTCATGTCATGTGTTATGTCATCTTAAATCTCAAACAGATGGTTCTTTTTGTTTTCTTAAACGATATAATTAGTGGTCTATGAGTGTAAAGATGAAAATGATGTATTTTGAAAATAATACTGATACTCACACTGTTGAGGTTGAGGACCTTGTGTGGTGGATGGAGAACACATTCACATAAGATTAGAAAAGAAATCAACAAAATATTAATACATTATTTTACAACTTTAACACCTCCAAAGCCATTTTGAGGGTTCCTTATGAACTTCTAGTAATCTATTCCTTAGCGCTGCTTGTGTTAGTAACTGTTGACTATACTTCTGTAGATAAATGTCTTGTTAGAGTCCTTGAAAAGACATACGGTGCATGTAAGGATAGACATCCAACCTGAGGTTGCAGGAGTCACTGTGTTGGAGGTGATGATTGGAGGCTTGGGTTGAGTGGTGTTTGCTTGAGGGTTCATTTGCTTGGTAGCGTTGGGTGCAGGTGAGGGTGGGAGAGAGGTGTTTGCAGGAGGAGCAGTGTCTGTAAGATGGAGAGCATGCTGAAGGTCACCTTCAAATAGAGAAATACTTACTGTCTTGATATAATGCATAAAGCAGCAATATGATGCTGAATGCAACGCTAAGGTTCCCAATTCAATCAGGCGGAATACATTACCAGCCGGGGGGTTTAAATTGGTCGTTGGATTTGGGGACTTTGAGATGCTGCTTGTTGAGGTGAGTGCAGGTATGAGGGTGACTGTTGAAGGCGTGACAGTAGCTGTTGTCACGGTGCGTGGAGATGAGGAGGCGACAGATAAACTCGTCATTGTAGACAAAGTGGAATTTGTGGTTGTGCGTGGAGGTGAGCGGGTTGAAACATCTGTGTTCCAAGAAACCAGGGGAACAAAGTTGTGGAGGAAAATACGGGACAAATGTGCCCGCGATGAAAAGCAGCAGTGGCGATGCACGGGGCAATAAAGTCTATGATAAATAAATAAACAAACCAACGACTTCCACACACAAAGACGTGACTCTCTAGGTCGTCTTCAACAAAACACGTTACTCCACCTGTTGTTCTGGCGGTGAATTTCTCTGCAACACACGCAAGACTTTTAGAAACATGAATTGAAACGAGTGCGTCGTGTGCAAGTGCAAGGGGGGCATTTGCGTCTGCGTGCCCTTGCGTCTCTCTAAAAATGCAGAAGCATAAACTAGGCTTTATGTAACTTATTCCAGTTGCTTGGAGGAGCGAACTGGAATGAAAAATCTCAAAACAACAAGGTTGATAGAATTGTAATATACAAATGTCACCAGAGCACAACATCCAGAATAAAAGGCTGCTAAGTGATTGGGTGGGAATTTCCTGGCATACGGTTGGACTGGTTTTCATCATCCCTCACACATGTTTCACCGTCTCTGGGACACTACGTGTCCTATACCCCTCCAGTCTGTATTCAAACCTAGTGAGCTGTTTAGGTCATTTAGATAAGAACATAAGATATTCTTTGTGGGGAAATTGACAGGATTGCGGCAGCAAAGTGGACAGTGCACACAAGATACATGGTAACAAAAACAAGAGCAGCAGTATCATGATAATAATAAAAATAACAAGAATAAGTTTAAAAATAAATAAAAATAAACAAGTGCAAAGGCCACAGTGGTTAAAAATAAATGAAATAAACAAGTGACTCAATGCCATCAAGGACTGGACAGCAGAACATGGTTAATGACTAAATGCTTATCAAACAGATTCTGGTTATTGTCCCAGATGAAGTCGTCCCTGCGATCAGTATTTGTTCACTCTCCTTTGCTGCCCGATGCAACCTTTGTATTTGGGGCTAATATTTGACATATTCCTAGTGGTTTGACCATCATGTTAAAGAGCTATCTGGATCATGTTTTTCCCCACAAAGAAATATCAGCAAACTGAGATATAAACAATAAGCTACAAACAAAGACAATAACAATGTGATTTTTTGATTCTTATACAAGACTTTCAGACGACAGACACAAGGTCACAACGAGTTAAAACACCAACGCTTTCCCGTTCCTTCATGAAGAAGATGAAGATGGCTACTTACAGTAGGCTAAAGAAACGATCCCGGGCCACAGCAGCAGCATCTTGAGACCACAGAGACCCAGGAGTTAGGGTGTGTACGGCTACACACTCCTGAAGTCCTGGAGGCCACCGACAGGATATTCACAAGCCAAACTGAATCCCTATTCCCACTTAACTGAATTGTCAGAGAAAATAAGTAAAAAAAAAACTTATTTGAAACCACTTTAACTCTATGTATTAAAGCACGCAGCTTCCCGGACTTGTTCCCAAAACCTTAAACCTCGCCTTTGGTGAGCAAGTGGTTCAACTGCCATAACTTAACATTGAGTGACAGGAAGTCTCCTTTCAGCTACGCTACCAAGAACAGGAAGTGTCCTCTCATTTAATCTTTATTTGGTCGTGTTTGAAATCCGCAAACCTTAAAACTAACCTCTGGTTTCAACTTAAGCCATTTCCCAAAAGAGTCCGTCTTTATGTTCATATTTGGTCATTTCTACTTCGCCACCAAAAACAGGAAGTCTTTAGTTTACACCAAACCACCAGTTACAGAAACCGTCCTTGTCTCTCATCAACACCCCCATTTGCACCATATTCTGCACTGTCACCTCAATGTCTTTGCTGTACAGCTTCCTCATATTCATGTATACATACTAGTGTACATGGTTTTTCTCTTGTCTTAGTTTTATTGTATACTTCTTGTATGTACTGTGTAGGTACGTTGAAACCGGAAAGTAACCGCGGTCAAATTAAGGCTGAATATGATCTCATTTGCTGGCACGGCGTGTCGACGGGGATTGCAAACAGTAACAACTTACACAGATAATCGTAACAACCAGGTTATTGGGGTTCAAAATAACAAGTTCTTTATATGGCTATAGAGTTGTATAGCAAGTAGATTTTCCCAAACATTTCCCCCCTCCCGGGGTCCTTTGGCCCCCACACAGACTTCATACGACCTTTATCAGATAGATATTCTTCAACGTCCCCAAGCAGCAATTTAAAGTACCATCCGTACTCTGATGGGCTATTGACCATCTCCCTCTAGCCACTTTTCTCCATCCAATTAAAACCAATAAATATGAAGACAAAGCTACAAAAATAACATATTAAATGAACCTGCTCCTCTGGCACGAAAAGTCTCATCTCAGCTTCCTCTTGTGAGCTTCCAGTGGGACTCGACAGGCAGACGATTGTCTTTGGCGTCTGCAACAGCAAAGGCAGATAGGGTTGACAGGGACGCATGGAGTAGAGAGGGAGCGCCGGGAACCGCACGGTTGGCGGTTTGAGCCCCGGCTGCTCCGTGTCCCATGTTGAAGTGTCCCTGAGCAAGACACCTAACCCCTACTTGCTCCTGGGCAATAATGTAAAAAGCCATGGGTTAAAAGTGTAAGCTGAAACAGTAACCCTACCAGTCATTTATTACCAACTGTTACTCTAAATAGTAGATATATTAAATATTTGAATATATCAGAATGACGACTCCAAAACACAATGATTAGATTATGTTCTAACATCTACGCTGGCAAATGATCTCTGGGTACTTCCTTATGAATCCATTCATCATGTAGCTGACAAAGTCGCTTCACCTCATTTCTACTTACACTTGCGGGATGTTTGTTCTCATTTATTTCACATGGATCTAAGAAAAGAAAAGTGGTCTCAAGGTGTACATAGAAAATTGCCCCCTAACGTTAAATGTAGCGATTGCAGCCACGTTGTGGTGTAAAGTTTGCTATGCTAAATGTCTCCTCTCTCTCCTGGAGTGAATATCGTCATTTGCGCCGTTTCATTCATTTCTGCTGTGTTGTTAGTGTGTTTGAGGTCATTAGCTGAGTGTTTATGGTCTCCCTCCTTGCCTCCCTTGAGTCCCCCCTTCCCTCCGCATCCTCAGCCTACTCTGTAGGCTCCTTCCACTCCACTCCACCCACCCAAACTAACACATCCCTCTGGGTCTTCCGAATCCCTCTTGGCCGGGGAGCAGTGGGGGTGTGCACTGGCTCTTTCCCTGTAATGAACTCCACAGGGACTGCTGTTCAGTTTCATCACGGCAAACATTGCTCCCATGGAGCTCTGAACACAGTCAAAACAAACAGAGGTAAATATCTGGAATTAATACACTAGTTTTTTGGCGCTTTCCAGCATCTATAGCTCCCCCCTCGGACCCTTCTTCTTCACAAAACGTCAGACAAAACTGACTTTACATTGTGGGAGTAACGAAATGTTCCTGGGGAAAGTTAGGGAGCATGCAATTCATTCCCGCTGTTTGCCATACGTCCCAAATCCATGCATCCCTAAGTCCATCTTGTGGTGAAACGTCTTCACTGCAGTTTGCTTTCACTTGTAAGTCCTTCAGATACATATACACTCATTATTTAGCTGGCGTTTTTATCTAAAGCGACTTACAAAAAGTGCATTGAATCAAGAGGGCACAGAACCAGAACAACAAGAATCAAGAAAGTACAAATTCTTCAAGAAAGTGTTATAAGCAAGTGCCATGGTAAGTGCTCATAGTACTAACTAGTCCAGGTGCTGCGGTAGAAGTGTGTTTTCAGTTTGCATAGCAAGCTGTTTAAGAGTCCTGATGTCATTGGGGAGCTCATTCCACCATTTAGGAGCCAGGACAGCAAACGGTCAGGATTCTGTTGAGTGTTTAGCTCTCTGTGAGGAAGCAACAAGCATACATAGTGTAGAAGCCATTCCACTACATTTGTATTGTGCATAATGAAACTACCTTTTCTGTTGATTTATTTGTGATGATGTAATGATGATGTCAGGGGGCGTCGGCTATTTAAATGTCACCTGAGTAAGGCCAGGTGTGTTTTCTATTTTGAGAGCGGAAGGAGATACTATTTTTGACCGCATTACGCATTACGCATTGAATTCTCCGTTTATTATGAGTGTGATTTAGGTTGTTTTTGCCGAACAATGAATAAAAGAATATTGAAGTGACAATACGAGCAAATGCGCGTTGACTTTACCGACCGCTCCTACAAGTCAAAAATAGTATCTAATGTGCATGTGCATTTACTCTGTGGCAGACATTTGTCCAATAGTGCTCAAAATTAAAGATATTTGATACACACACACGCATCTATATATATATATATATATATATATATATATATATATATATACACACACATGTATATATATATATAGTCCATGCAACAGATACTTGTATGTGCTACTACGTACTATATACAACAAAGACAAACCTTGCAAAATCAACAAATTTAGCGTTCTCAGATCGTCCAACGTTTTTTCAATTGAAAAACAAACGTTGCAGTAGCTCATGGGAAAATGCATCCTCAAGGCTTTGTACAGATGATTAGGTTGACCACCTAATATCCTTAAAAGTGAAATTGTGAAGCCCAATTCTGCAGCACAAAGGGAGAATTTCACAGCAAATGCACATTAACTTCTCAGTTCTAAGTACCAGAGTACAAAAAAGTGTTGAAGCACTGCGTGCATCCCTTCAACACAGCCCTTAATGGTGTATGTACTCATCTCTTTATTAAAGAGAGAGTGTGGAAGAAATGTCAGAATAATCTCTCAGCTCATCATTTGTCCCAGGTGATCTCTGAGAGTTCTGAGGCAGTAAAATAGCCGTTCCAGAGGACATTGACTGAGATTTCTTATTCTTTTTGTTTTGTTTTTGGAATATCGATGTTTTTTTGCACATTCGAAATAGCTTGTGGCGCAGGCCTTGTGATGGCAGCCTGAGCTTCAAACATATTAGCTTGCTGGGAGAGAAGAACCACCAGGGACAGTCTCCAAACGCAGCGGCGCAGTCCGGTTCATCATCGGAAAGCTGCTATTGTTTGAACTTGAGTAACTTTAAACAGGTTAAACTCATATTTAGAATGAAACGGTTGTCTTCCAGGCCTGCTCGGTTTTCAGGCTGGAATACTTGTCAGCAGCTGCTCTCCAGGGAAAATGCTGCGAGGTTCAGGTAAAAGAAGACGGTCCCTGCAGTCATTTATCAGTTGCAAGCTACACCCAGCAGGCTGCAACTGGCTTCACTCATCAACACTGTCCCTGACACGGTAACATATGTGGAAGCAGGCACACACACAGTAAACACCACGCATAATAAGCATGTGTATGCTGTTGTAATGAGTGACTCTTGCTCTGCATGTCCTTAATCTGCAACCACCAGGCCAGCACAGAGGGGGCACAGTAAAGTACAAGCAGCCCGCAGTGAGCTGAGCCAAAATAAAAAGCCAAGTGCCTAACTAAACCCGTCAGGGGCTCTTAAAAGGCACGCACCGCCTCTCCCTCGTCCGTCCAGCAGCCCTACGGGAGGTTTGTAAAACGCCGCCTTGCAAAACCAAACTCGGAGGCATCGGTCCAGCCTTCCGGAACAGGCGTTTTCACAAACTGTAAACTATTGGAAACAAATGCCGTCTTAAATGTGTTCAAAAGAAACCTGATCCTCAGAGGGTCTTTACAGGTGGCCGGGTGTGTATACAGGGCTCCCCAACGCAAACATACGCACGCACGCACACACACACACACACACACACACACACACACACACACACACACACACACACACACACACACACACACACACACACACACACACACACATCATTGGTGTTTTTGGCTTCCTATGTGAGACTAGTCACCTCATCTTCTCCCCTCTGTGTTGACCAGACCAGTGCCTGTAAACAAGGATAATGTCAGGTTAATGTGCACGTGTGCGCTCATGTGTCACAGTGTGTTGACAGTACAGTTGTCCCAAACACAACCTGTAAATGAATGTAATCCAATGCAATTTAAACGTACAGTACTATACTAACATGAAGATAAAAGATGTTTAATACTCCTTAATATCACTAAAATACTTAGTGATATTGGTGTTACAGTTTCTCTCCAGTAATTGCCTCGCAGTAACATTTAATATAAACCCATTTAATTAAGGCACTTGCAGGGTGCTAAAGGAGCTATTTGCATAATGCACATTTAATGACAATTTCAAATCAAATATTTAAATCCTGCTGACAACTTTCAGAATTAAAACCAGGTTTTATTTTTAGACGAACGCTATTCACGTCAAACTTTAACATTTTGTGCTCTTAGACAAAACTCTCTGAGATTTTTCTTTTGGGTGATAAACATCAGGGGGGTTTTATGTCCTCTTAAGTCTCCTATATTTCAACCGTATGCCAGACTTCCGAAAGGATTTCCCTCACTGTCGCAAGCACATGTGCTCGGCTCTAGTAAAATAAGCACTCTGGCCATAAACTTGCCAATGAGCTGTCCCCAAATAACCACATCTGTCAGCTCAACTTAAACAGGCCCTTAAGAGTAACTTTTAAAGATGAAGGGACCCCGCCGGCTGCACATGGACATAATCGAGACAATTTTCATCTCTTTGAAAAATAGATATCATGAGAAACGTTCACGTTCTGTTCAAGATTACTGTACTTTTTTCTTTTTTAATATAAGGAAGTTCCTTAATTTTTTAACTCAAAATGATTTAAGGTGCTTTCTTAACTACACAACTAAATGCAACATCATGTAATGATGCACTTTCTCTCTAATCATCGGGGTGTAAAAACTGAACGTTTTAATCACCAGCAAAGTGAAGTTTAAACCATTACACACTTGAACATACCTCAAGCAGTTCTGCATCTCACCTCGTAACCGGGAAGCTCGGGACCATAAACTGATTGCCGGTCTCAAATTTAGACATTCAGTTTGTGTCTCAGGAGTAATTTAAACGCAGCTGGTGTGAGATGAGCTGAGACTGCGTACGCAGGGGAGCGTGGATGTGTGTGTGTGTGTGTGTGTGCTGTAAAAGGGAAAGAGAGGGTGTTGTTGTACCTGTGTTTCTTTGTTCCCACGGTCTCCTCTGGGCCGCCCCTCCAACACCATCCCGAGCACGTCGACTGTACCTCCTGTGAAGTTATGGAAACAAGAAGTCATCCTAAAACTAAGGTTTAGAGGTTGCTGACAAGCGGGGAGAGGGTTGATGAAAGGGAGCTCGGAGACTGGGGGTTGCTGTCAGCACATCCCAGATAAGTTTTGGATGTCAACTTTAAGAAGAAGCTCAACAATGAGACTCAAGATGAGACGTCGTCTGGTAAGATAACAGTAGTTGGCGCATTACTAGCCGAGAGAGGCGAGGAGCCAGACACACTTTTTCATGGTTCAAATACAATAAAAAGGAGGATGAAAAAAAAAACTTGGATCATGGTGAAATGCCGTCAGTTGTGGATATAATCAATAGCTAAAGAAGAATCCAGTTCAGGGCTGTCTCTCATATTTCAATCCCTGCTCTTCTGTGATCAATAAAAGTGAGCTGAAATCAAAGCGGGCCCTCTTTACTATTGTCTATTCAACGTTAGCAGACAAAGACTGAGGAGCCTTTGATCGCCCTGTCTGCAGGGCCCACAGCTAAACACAGACCCCATCCTCCCACTCCCACCCACCACCTCCAGGTGAGCAGTGTGTGTCTGTGTGTGTGTCTGTGTGCCGTCTAACTGACATGGTTTTTGCGCACACACACACTTGCACACAGAGAAAAACAAAAGCGGTTTTCATGGGACGAGTCCTCTTCTGTTTTCTTGTGTTCTGTCCTGTCCTCTTGGTTTGTCTTCTGCTGCCCCCTCTCGCTGTCTCCTTTTCCCCCGACTGTCCACCTTTGTTGCCCTTCTGCCCCGTCCTCTCTCTCTTACTCTTCCATCTGTGTCCTCTTCTCTATTCCTCTACACTCAGGAATTTGTGGTGGACAATTTTTTCAGGATTAATTGATTGAGAAACATAAATCTATTGTGAAAATAATGCAGAGCTTATCCTTTCCTCCTTGCTTTGCTCCTCTTCTTTGTTTTCTTGTGTCTCATTGTTTATTTTGTTCCACACTGTCCTCTTCCCATTTCGTGCCTGTCCTTTAGTTCTCCCCATTCCCGTTCTCCTCCTCGCCCTTGTCTTTTAAAAAAAAATCTGTCCCGATTCCACTCCTGTTTTGTCTACTTGTTCTTGGCATTCCGCCATCTGTTTGGCTCTCTTTGGTCCCTTATTCTTCTGATTTGATTCTTTCCTGCTTTTTTCCGTCTTTTACTGTCTTCTCCCCGTCGCCACTCCGCCGCTCTACTGTGCTGTGTATTCTCTGACGGCTCAGAAGAGACACCAAAACAGCAGGACCCTTCGACTAAACACAAGTGAGCCCTGCGGGGGCCTCCTGCGTCAGAGGTGTGGAGGAGAACATCCGCTTGGGTTGGACACAAACACAATCCAGCGTTGACGGCCCACATGGGCGCTTCCAAAATGAGATGATCATGACTGTTTGTTCTTATACCCACCGAAAGAAGTGCACTACATTGAAAACTTTATTAATTGTTAAGTTTAGGCCTATTGTGTGTTTTAGTAATAGTCATGCCAATAGTCGTATGACATGCGATTACCTTGAACTCGTAATTAACCCTTTCTTCCCCTCGTCACAATGAGCAGCAAAGATATAACTCTTGGCAGACGCGCTTTCTCTTCTCTTCTTGTTTTCGGGTTTGCTCACCTGCCACGTTCCTGTGTGTGTATACCTTTTTAAATTTATAACACAAATGGGCGTGAGGCCAAATTAAAGTTGTGTATGTTTTTCTCTCACTGCCGGGTTTAGAAAAAGTGGAATCTCGTGATGTCTTATCAAGGAAAATTCACAAAGAAATCCACGTCCACAAAGCGAGAGGGGACCGTTTTTATTCATTATGTATGAAGCGTGCCACAAGGTCTAATAAAGACTGATATGTTATTCAGATGCCTCAAAATTAATAGACGTCGTGAACTTTATAACACTCCTCCGCTGCGTTGTTTTCCGCGTCAGAGTAGATGTTCGGCACAGAATGAGAATCATACGCATTTATGCAAGTGAACAAACATGAAGCTGAAAGTGTGTTTTGTGAATCTGTTTAAAGGCCAAAATTAGCATACAGCGACAGACAGGTCTGAGTCCTGACTTCCATTTAAAATCCCCGGTCCTCGCCGGGCTCCCTCGTGCCAGTCAATCCCCCCACACCTCCCAAATTGAACGCAGGCGGACGCGGCGGAGTGAACCTTCCCCACTTGGGTGGAAGGTTGTAGCTTTTCCTGCGTACATCTCTGAGGGGCCTCGGTGAGCCCACAAAAACCAAATAAGAAGATGAGAAAAGTTAAGAACTCAGAGGCAGAGCAAGTTTCTCTCTCTCTCTCTCTATACGCCTAACCTTTAAGCCGAGTGCCCCCCCGTGACTCCTGGATTCCTGATTAGTTTACAGTATACTCCCAAATCAGCATAATAAAGCGTGTGATGAGGCTGATGAGATCTAACAGTCTGCTCTTGTTTACCCTGCTGCAGCACCGGCTCCTTCTCTGCATGTGTGTGTCTCTGACCCCGAGGCACCAAGTCACTTGATGCGTCTTGCATCTCTCTCTAATAAACATGCACACGCACACACACACACACCCACACAACCCCCCCTGCTGGTATAAATCCTAGTTGTGCTGCCGGATCTCAGCAGAGGCCGGGAATCCACATCCCCTTTAGGCTAGTCCTGGGGTGCATCTACTCCACACACACACACACACGGAAACAAACACAAGCCTATAAATACATGCAAGTGCACACGCACGCACGCACACACACAGACACGCGCTCCATCTTAATGAGAGAGGGAGACGGTGCCGTGAAGGCGACAGCAGAATGAAACCTCCTCACCAAGGACTGACCCGTGGTTCGGGGGCGGCAGCAGCTCGGCGGGGAGCTCCTCTCCCGGTGCTGATCAGAGGGAAGCACCGCCGAGGCCGAGAAACCAACTGATTAAACGCCACTGTCGCCTCAGCTCAGCTGCTATACGGAAAGAAAGCTTCCTCTCTTTTATATTTCTTACTCGGTTTTTTTTTTCCACGCACTGTTTGTTTGCGAGTCTCCTTTGTTTTCTTTGTCCTCTGCCGAGACAGCGGTGCTGGTGGATTGGAGCTGTGAGCGTGAGGGATTTGTGCGTAATTAGCTGAAACGCTCACCCACAGGCTGCACAAAAGTTACATTTTAAACTTTTTGAACTGTGCTCATTTTTAACGGTATTTCACTGACACTCTGCTTCTCTTCTAAGATCAAAACCTTGCTTCGTGGTAGAAATATATTTTGTTTGAGTCTTTGGAGTACGTGGACAGCAGAACCGCACTGCCAACTTGCAAGTCCCATTAACAAGTTGTGGAAACTTAAAAATGTGCAAAGTGTGCGCATGACAAAAAGGGACTGTGAGAATATATAAATGTATTGATGAAATGTTAACAGAGTGGCAGACGGAATAATTGGATCTGCTGACCACTGTTTTGAAATTGTGTAAGCCATGTCCAGCTTTCGGTGTGACAGAGAAGCTCAGTAACTCTACTGAGACACAATGTTCATTTTACTATTTGTGAAGAGTTTAAACCACATGAAGGCTTCAAGGATGTTATTTTTTCTCTGTTAGGTGTGCAGAACAAAATTCCCAAAACCAAACAAAAGAATCCTTATCTTAGCTGAAAATTTAATTTATTGGAACTTCCAGCAGATAAACAATGAAACTAATGAATGACCATAACAAACTCTGGTTAAAGGCTCCTCAGATGAGTGAAGGATGAGAGCTGGTCCAGGAAAGACAATGCAGTTTTGGGTGAGAGGTCGAGGGCAGCCTGGCCTCGCCCTCCTAACACCGCTCTCCACGAGGAGCCAACTCACAGTTCTCTGGACCACAGGATCGGGATCCTCGTGTTTGACGGTGTGGATGTAGCAGTGCTGAATGTGGACACATTCTGGCACAAACGAAGGGTTAGAATCCTCTGCCCATTATCTGTGCCCTCTGGCCTGGTGCGGCGAG
Organism: Gasterosteus aculeatus; assembly: GCF_964276395.1. Classification (NCBI taxonomy): domain Eukaryota; kingdom Metazoa; phylum Chordata; class Actinopteri; order Perciformes; family Gasterosteidae; genus Gasterosteus; species Gasterosteus aculeatus. Next base: position 11,825,709 of record NC_135695.1, on the reverse strand, counting down.
TCATCCAAGGCTGGGCAGCGACTCTGCCAGCCCCGGGGCCGCGCTCCTCTGTCTGCCAGCCCCCTCGTGCCGCATGCACATCGTCAGCAAACCGTAGTCGGTTAGTCTCAAACAAAGCTGTGTGATGCAAAAATATTGTTTCCCCGCTATAGAAGCATACCATTTAATCATAATTGTCAATTCATTTGATTAGAAGTCTAAAAAGTGCGAAATACTTGAGAGGGCCATCCCAAGTACTGCACCTCTCACCCTTGACCGCCGTAGTTTGGCCGAGGGCTCTTCTGGCCAGAGTAGACAGATCACGGACGGGCTGGAGGAAAGACAGGAAGGACAAAGGAGGAAGCTCACTGCCATGCCCTTGAACAACAGAAAGCTGCTCCAACAGACGGACAATAGCCACCTTGTCCAGTCATGCCAACTCTTCACTTATGTTTTTTCCCTTTTTTTTTTAAATTTGTAAGTTAGCCTCTCATTTCAAAGTCGCTGTCCACCTTTTGCTCCCGCTGTGACAGCCGGGAGAAAAGTGAATATCTAGAGAGAAAGAAAGACTGAACATTTTCTCATCTGGGCCCTACAGCAGCAGAAGGAAGGATGGAAGGAAGGAAAGCAAGAAAATGGGAGGAAAAGGGCGAAAAAAAACCCGACCGGGCGAGGGCAGCTTCGGCAGAGTGGGGAAGCGACGGCTGGCAGCACAAAGAATGGTTCTCCTTCGGGTTTTTTCGCAGCTCCATTAATATCTGAGCTCCAGCCTGCATATGTCCTCATTCATTATTCATGAACCGACCAGGAAAAGAACGCAAGCGGGGAGGAAGGTGGGGAAGCAAAGGCCAGAGATGGTTCCAATCAGTCCTGGTTTAAATGACACTGAGTGGCAGAGCCTGCAGTTTTATGGCTCGCTGTTCAAATGAGACACTGCGCCGCGGTAAAAGGTCCTCGCCGCCGCACCGTTAATGACCAGCAGGACGCTCGTACAGCGTTCTGCCGTGGCAAATGTAACCAAACTATACTTAGGGTGGTGCCACGTAGTGCTGAGTGAACACCACCAGCCACCCAAACAGAGCCACTGCTGCATGCCTACCGTAAGGCCCTGTACTCTATGTTGCTGTCATTTATAACACCATTATAGCTATTTCAAAATGTGTTTTTACACATTTTATTTAACAACTGTGCCCAACAGAACACCTGTGCATGACTCTCAGCCAAACTTCACCGCTAGTGTCAAAAAAGACAGTTTATTTTGTTCTGATGTTGACAAATCTCATTAAAAGAACCAACAAAAAATAGAAGTATTGTGTAGCCAGAGGCTGTTATTTCTCACCAAATCTATGTTCACCCACTGCTGAAAATATTTCGTCACAAATTAACAATTTACTGCTGTTGAGTGAGGTCAAAGAAATGCAGCGCTGAGCCGTGTTTAGGGAATTGATCTTTAAAACGCCTTCAAGAGGGACCAGTAAAAAGTTGGACAGATACGTTCTTATTTGTTGTTCTTTCCATAGGATTTATAAGCAATAAGAAAAAATAGAACATCACTTTTTAGCCTTTTTTCTTTAACAATCATGTTGGCCTGTAAGTCCCTGAACTACCTCGAAACTACATTATTAGAATAATTGTATTTGTATTAAATCTTATTTTATGCAGCTAATATTGATACAATGCCTTTTTGCTTCAAGTGCTTAAACATTTTGTGAATTGAACAGAAATTGATGCTTAGTTAGATCAGTGAAACCACTGTCCCTCAGGCACCGATGTCACTTTAAAATGCCTCACGCCCACCAGCATCATTGTTCAGAGATTAGTGAACAAAAATGAAAACAAGCCTTCAATGAATATGTTACACTAAAAGGGAATTTTTAAGCAGAATGTATAGTAAGCATTTTGCAAAAGACTCCAAATATTTAGCATCTCATGGGGCATCTTGTGAGTTTGCCTTTGCTGCCTGTCTGCATGTGTCTTTGTGTGTCTATGTGTATTTATGTGTGTGTGTGTTTTCCTGAAGTCTCAGAAATGGTAATGCCCTTAACCCCAATGCAGGGAAGACTTAACAGTTGGTATTGACTTTGTGAACATTTACTATTGAGGATTCAGACTATTCAATTCTATTTCAACTGAGGGCTGCAGACGGAGAGGGAGGAAGTCCCTATAGGCTCCATGTTGCTCATACACAAACACACACACACACACACACACACACACACACACACACACACACACACACACACACACACACACACACACACACACAATCACACTGAGAGTTGAATGTGTTATTCTCCAGTGATATTGACTCAATCAGATTTTAACCCCTCTCTGCTGGAGCCGTACAGAGACAAATGCTCACAACAAAGGCTGTGTGTGTGTGTGTGTGTGTGTGTGTGTGTGTGTGTGTGTGTGTGTGTGTGTGTGTGAGGGTGTGTGTCGGGGGTGGGGGCTTTTTTTGATTTGAATAGCCGCCACATGGGATTGCAAAAATGCCACTTCCGTCAACGTGTATCAAAATAAAACCTTCATTTTTACATCTTGAGATTAGCTCTTTTATTAAAGGAGTATTTTTTTTAAATGAGGAGATTCGCTTCTTTGCTGGCTGGCAAAGTGTTTCATGAGAACATTGGTACCACTTTAACATCTGTTCAATATATGGCCACAGCCAACTGGTTAGCTTAGCACAAGGACAAGGACTAGACTCTTGGTCACTGCTCACCGGTCCTGACCAAGAGAGAGTCCAGAACAGTATATTGTTTGTGTCCTGAGACAAGATACCTCATATCAGATAGTGATCTTCAGATCTGCTGGTCTGCTTTTAGCATTTAGCATTTAGCTCTTTTCCACACTTCCAACAAGACGATGCCTTACATTCAATGTTGGAATGGAAACAGATAAACTGCTGTTGGAAGGATTTTCACACACGTTTCTCTTTTAATCTTTGTTCTTTTTACATTTCCTTTGCTTCTCTAACCAGTCTGTTCATTTCGGATTCCGCAATTTTCTGTCCCCAACCATTTTTCAGTCTCTGGGCTGTTGTTAAACCCTCGTGCTCTCTGAGGATTGATTCCACGCGGCCACACATCCCACTAGGACCCCCCCCCTTCAGCCACCCACATCATTTATACATGTGCGCATTAGGACTTGTCAAAGCCCCTCAGTCAGGCCCTTCATCAGTCCAGGCTATATATTCTCATTAAACGAGTGAATCCTCAGTCCCTGACACTTTAGCCATCACATGTCCACTCAGCCATCTCTTCATCGCTGACCATTTGTCTGATCCAACGGGACAGATAGTAGTGGAGCGACTGTGCCATTGTTTGCCTCTCGGAGGTCCAGGGTGCCGCTGCACTTTTAAGCGGCTGCAACCGTACACAACTAAATACCTTACATTACGCAATTATTAAAAAGAAATCCCATCGGCGTCCAAAGAGTGTATTGCACGTGCATAGCTGTATCTTTGCTTACTGCAACTTGACTGGACGATTGTCTAATCAGTTTAACCAGTGGTCAAACGCGGTCAGGAGATAGCGCTCTGTGGTCACTAGATAGGAGGCGCGGTACTCCTCGAAGGATGGGCTAGCTGCCTGGTTTGTGCTGGGTCAGTGAACTGCCGTGCAGATTTCTAAATGGCCCCTCAAATCCCAGAAGTGGATTTATGTCAGAGTGTGTGTGTGTGTGTGTGTGTGAGAGAGAGACGGCTGTCTCTCTGGACTTCCTCACCGAAGGCTCACTGTTTACCGCAGATAGCCACGTCCCCTCCGTGTGTCTTCGTACGGGGGAAATGTTTGATAGGGATGTTTGTGTATCTGTGCTGTTGGGAGATTACAGTCGGCTGCTGAGCTTTTTCCCCTTCTGCTGAGGACGCACACACGCTCACGTGCTCCTAAGGGGCTTTGTTGTAATATTAAAGCAGGTAAAAAGCAGCAGCATACAGTATTTAGCAGGCCTGAAAAGAGAAGTCCTCAAACCCTTACCGCCCCTTGACCCTGTGTTTTTCTCTGTGGACACACACACACTCACACACACACACACACACTTATCTGCAGCCCATGACCCCCACAACGGAGAGGCAATGAGGTCTATACTGAGCTGCTGCTGGATTTGACTGGCAGTTCATATGTCCACAGAGAAACACAGTCGACGTGTATGCGTCTGTTTGCGTGTGTGTGCGTTTGTGTGTGTGTGTGTGTGTGTGTGTGTGTGTGTGTGTGTGTGTGTGTGTGTGTGTGTGTGTGTGTGTATTATACAGGCCCAGTCTGGCAGCACAAAGCAGGATCTCCTGGGATGGCCGGATGTTGGGTCAGGAAGAGAGGAAAACAAGAGTGGAGGAAGAGTAGAGAAGGGTTGAGAGAGAGAGAGAGAGAGAGAGATATACATGCATCTGTTTTTGTGTGTGTGTGCGTGTGTGTGCATGTGCGTGTGTGTACGTGAGGTGTAAAAAATGGATGCATCCTCCCACTCCTGCTGTATCAGGTATTTGTTTGGCATATGGGAATCTCTCTCTCTCTCTCTCTCTCTCTCTCCATACATATAGCATGTATGTGAAGGCAATCCATGGTAGATTTTGGTTTACATTTTCATCTTCATAGCGTGTGTATGTATATATAATATATATATATATATATATATATATATATATATATATATATATGATATTATACATCAACATTGAATGGCGGCGGGAGGGCGGGATCCACCACATTTTTTCGCCTTGGTTTGAATGCACTAGATCTGTCACTACACGGGGGGGTAGAGAGAATGTCATGGAGGAGGTATGTCTTTCTTCATCGTATCCATCCACATACTATTTTAATTGGGTTTTCTTTCCTCTGCAGAAAAAAAAACAGAGGTGAGAGGTGGAGTGAATCACGAAGGGGAGGAGGGAAGGAGGGGAGGAGGAGGGGAGGAGGAGGGAGGAGGAAACGCGCTGCTGTGGGTTTCCATCCTCACCTCCCCAGCTATGCCGTCTCACCATTGTGGCCCCCACAATGACTGCACACCGGCACGCACATTCACGCACGTGTGCACTCCAGCCGGCCCGCGGTGGTGCTGTGAGGTGTTTGTGTTGGACCTCGTTGAACAATGCAGCTGACATTCATTCTGCGTTGAGTAAAGCCGCCTCATTGAAACAAGACGATGCTGCTGAACTCAAACCGTCTCCCAGTGACCGTCACACACTCTCTTAGCAATGGCCCAACTGATTGAGCTTAGCAAACAGGACAGAGAATGCCTGCTGATGGAGAGAATGTGTATGATATACGTGTGTGTGTGTGTGTGTGTATGAATATGGGTGCGAGCGTGTATGCGCATGAGATTGTGCGTGCGTTGTATGTTGATGGTTGATGTACAGGCCTGGAGGGCAAACGCTCTAGGCTTCTCTCGTTAAGAAACTGTCAGTCATCGGCAGAGAGGAACCAAGAGCAGTCCAAACAGCAACACCGAGTGTGTGTGCATGTGTGTGGACACGTGTTTGTGTGTGCATAAAATGCATTCACTTTGGCTATTCCGAAACACAAGTGAGGGGAGTAATATGTTTGAAAAGGGCGACGGTTGGGATGCAACATGAAACCACACTGCCCTCCGGTGGTTTTCTGTTGCTTCACCGTCACACGCGTGTTCTCACACTCCGGCAGCAAAGGTTGACTTTGTTGACTAAGTGACAACTCACAAGGACTGCAAAGTTCACTGTGGAGATTTGACAATTGAAACTAATTTGAAATATTAACCCCCCCCCAATCATAAGTGAACGATGCCCCTTCATGTAAACGGTGCATCCAGTAGGGAGCATGCACAGAAACAGCTCGACACGGTTTCAGTGTACATTGAAGGGTGCAGACAGGAAGGAAAAAGAGGAAGTGAATAAGACTTTGCTGAGAAAGGTTATCACAAGCCTTCTGATGCATACGTAATATATAGTTTGTGTCTCGATTTAGTTGTGCTAAGAATCTTGTTTAGCAGAGATCAAAATGGTTTGATTATTAATTGTCATTGACTTTATGTTATGTGAGAAAAGTCACTTTTCAGTCTAAATATATTAATACGTTTTTGCTTTTATGTTCATTTTAAGATCGTACACTGAACTTCATTTCTGAAGCACTCTCCTCCCTCTCCTCTCCACTCGTATGGCAAAAAATAAGTTTCCTCAAAATGCATTTCTTTTAAAAAGAGATTGATCCCCAAATGTTGTATACAGGTGAAACACAGCAGGATTTCCCTTGAATAAACTACTAATGTTTTACATTCACTTGTCACCATCATACCCACCATCTTCACACGATGCCCTTAAAAGCACCTTCAAACGATATTTCGGTTAAGAGAACAACAGCGGATGTTGAAACGGGTGAAAGCTGAATAATGCCGAAAACCCGTAACCCAAATACAAGTGTAGGTGCAAAGAGTGGGGGGTAAATTGCGTGCATCTGGGTAAAGCACGCGAACAGGCCTACACACATGTGTCGCTCTGCGATCCGTTTTTCTCACACCTCCGTGTGGTCACAGCTGTGACTGCACAGAGGAACTAACAGCAAAGCTGAATATGCAGCCTGCGACCTCCCTCTTTTTGTGAAGAGCTATGTTAGTTCTGAGGGGAGAGGAGGTGATACAATAAAAAGGGGCAGGAGAGGAAGCTGAATAAAACTTTAAAGCAAAAAAAAATGTACAAAATGAAGAGAGCGAAAAAGAAATGAGGAAGCTGTGACAGTTTCTCATTACAAACCACTCCCCTTCCTCAAACACTACATAAACAGGCAGAGCTTAAAATATAGGCCCCAGTCTTTCACTGTTATCGCTGGAAATCAATAAAAACTCCCTCAATTGTTTTACATGTGACATTTACATTAGTGAGCCCGTTTCCATCGTGCTTTGAGACTTTTCAATTCGTTACACACGTTTAATAGCATCTGAAATCCACCTGATCCAAGTTAAAATGAGTAATCCCCAGTGAAATCATACCAATCAATGAAAGATGTGGAAGGAAAGTCACTATAGTTTTTCACTGATGGGATCACAAAAAGGAACGGCTAAAAAAGAAAATGGATCAAATAGAAAATTACAACAGCCTTAGGTTTATAGCTTGATTCTTCTTTAAGCTGTGAATTTCTCTTTGTATCATGATGTGCATTCAAATCATTGATGGGTTTTCATGGGTTTTCATCCATTGCCCCATTAAACCGAAATGTTTTGTAGCATATTATAGTTTTATAATTGTTACAGAAATAATGAAACAGAAATAATGTACAATGTAGATGTGACACCCATGAGTATATCATGAATATCAAGGGAAAAGACGCTTCTACGAGTGAGCAACCTCGTCCCTGATTGGTCGGCAGCAGGTTCTGGAAGGCAACCTGAGTTCTCATTTCCTTTAAGGAGAATTTGCGCTGTTCTCCTCTGTTGCTTAAATGTCTTTGTGGTTCTTGAGGTTGGGACACTTCTTCTCAAGAATATCAACATGTATTGCATTTGTTTTTGCAGCGAGGAAGCATATCGCTAATGCTGATCTAAAACTATTACAATAATAGCAGATTAGGCAACTTGACATTATTCAAAAGCCGGTTACATGTTTGCGTGACTTGTCTGTGCCTAAGGACCCACATCAGGCCTGAAACAGAGTGAAATCTGCTTCACTTTGATTGCATTAACTCAATGCTGCTTGCAGCGACTTCTTGATTACACAAAGCTGTACTCTTCGACATGGAAATAACCAAATACCTTGTATTTCACTGGTGTAAGAGGAAATCCATAATTAGATCATACTGAAAAAACATATCTGGTTTCAAGTTCAAACTTATTTCCGCATAAAATATGCCATGTAGTAATAATAAAGCAACTGTTTAAAAAAAACTCAAATCTGAGAATAAACACAAATATATTTTGTGATCTTTGTGTTCTTGTCCCTACTTGACGAGGGAGATTCAAATAGTCTTCACTGTATAACTACAAGTTCAAGTAACTGTCTAAAGTCAAACATGGCTCTGCTTAGTTGCATGTTTCATTTTCATGTACTGCATGAAATAGCTGTCGGTGTTTCATCCAGATTCGTACCAGCTCACCAACCAGTGTGTGAGCCTCGCTCCCCGGAGAGTTTCTCCCCTCCTCTCCTTCCTCCTTCATCCCCTATTTTCTTGTGCGTGTAAACACAAGTAAGCATTTTGGGGCAGAGCATGACGATCAAACACCGTGTTCCATCAATGGCTTTGAAGAGATCTAACATCCCTTATTAAGCACACAGAAGGAACAGCAGACATATTCTGGAGCCAATGGCCACTAGTCTTTGCTGTGCTTGGACACAGAGCAAAAAAAAAAACAGACAGCCAAGTTGAAGACAGACGCCATCTTTGTTCTTGCACATTGCACTGCTAGTTCCTCGTGAGCATTTGGTTACGAGTGTGGGCCTCCGAGCTTAGAACAGGGAGGAGTCAAGACAGAGAAGGAGCCCTGAGAAGTTTCACTAAAGTACGGCTGGCGTCAAATATTCTCATCGAGTCGCATTTCAAACAGTCTAACAGAAGAGTAACCTGAATGTGTTTTAATTTCAACATTTACTTTCATTTATCTGTCTGTTGATATAGAATAAAAGTGTGAATTTAATAACATTGTGATTTAAGCATGAATCAAAAAGCCTATTACGTTAAAGCTCAACATTTGAGTAAAAAGGCTTCGCCTGAAGCCAAACTTCACTTCTTCTCTTTTATAAGTCCGAAGGATTTCACAGAAGCAAGCGAAGATTAGATGACTTCCTGTTCTTGGTGGCGTAGCTGAAATGAGACTTCCTGTCACTCGATGTAAGGTAAAGGCTGACTCTTTTGGTGTGACATCCCTCCCACTTGCTAGACTTGGCCCAGAGGAGAGGTTTAAGGTTTGGGGAACAAGTCCAGGAAGCCGCGAGCTTTGTTAATACATCAAATTAATGTAGTTTAAAATATTTCTACTTATTTTATCTTCAAATTCAGCTAAGGAGTGGAAACACGGCCGTGGTTTGGCTGGTGAATATCCGCCCGTCGGCGCCCTCCAGGACTCTTCTGCAGAGTGTGTAGCCGTACACACCCTAACTCCTGGGAATGGCAGGTCTCTGTGGTCTCAAGATGCTGCTGCTGTGGGCCGGGATCGTTTGTTTAGCCAACTGTAAGTAGCCATCTTCATCTTCTTCATGAAGGAACGGGAAAGCGTTGGTGTTTTAACACGTTGTGACCTTGTGTCTGTCATTGGAAATTCTTCTTGAGGAATACAGTAATTCAGCTGTGGGTTATGGGGTCTCTTATTGTCTTCTTACAACTTGTTGGGTTTTTAAAATGGTAGCATATTGTTGATAGTGCTCATGAGAAAAGGTAGAACACTTTCCGTGCCTCAGATAGAGAGAGGAATCAGTCAGCGCAGACGCTTGACAATTTGCACTGTACTTGAAACCGGACAAGATCGCTTCACAAAATAAAAAACATTTTAAGTGAAAACTGAGGGCAGAAATGACGAGCTACAGAATATCACGTCTTTAAGTTGTGCCTCCGTTTGTGTTACTTCACCTTTCTTTAACTTTCCAAACACAAGACGTCACACATGTGTGATGTCGGGTAAGTGGCGGGGAAGCGGATAAGTGACAGCTTTGTATATTGGCAAAATAATTTGTTATGTTCAATCACAAAGAGATGTTAATAAGAAAGGTCTTAAAACCTGCTATTTCATTTTATACTATGGGAATTTTTGCAAAGATGTTTCTGTTCTGCTTTGACACTGTGGGTGTGAGTGGCTGCATGCTAGTGCAATCGTGCGAGTGCATGTGTCTATAAGTGTGTGTGCGTGTGTGTGTGTGTGTGTGTGGTGGTGAGGAGGGGGGAGGGGGGGGGGGATTTTCTATCAGAGATGAGAGGATTTTTTTTTCTGGGTGTGTCCCTGCAAAGCTCTTCACTTCAACTCTAGTGACCATAGGTATTGAATGCAATTAATATCTGATAGTGTGTGTGTGTGTGTGTGTGTGTGTGTTCAGACCCAACTTGCTGCCTCTTGCATCACTCAGCGTTCTGGTACTTTTCAGCACATCAAAAAATGTCTGCTATTTTCAGCAGAGCGGCCTTCGTGCTGAATGAACCCTTCAATCTAGTCCGTCAGGGTCAACATGTGTCAGTCGTGTTAACATTTTTATTCATATATGCGTTTTTTTTTAATTAACCTGCATTTAAAAAAATAATTTAAAC